>NC_086447.1:423259764-423569228 GCF_028390025.1 Pseudophryne corroboree | reverse complement strand
ATCTCATTCCATAGAATATATGGTTTGCTAAACCTCTAATAGGAAGAATAAATCATCACACACTTTTGGCAAGTGTAAAAAATGCAAATCAGTGGTAATTCATGTATGAACGTATTATAAATGGCTTGCAATTATGTAATGTATTTATAATTCATAGGTCATAAATTCATAACTGATCGTATATTACATAATATATATTAATTAACTTGCTTGACCTGCAGTACCACATTCCCAGTATTATTTTATAACCGTTTATGATAATGATGTATTATGTATTTGTTATTTGCTGCAGTCACAGTTGGTTTGAATAACATAATTTAGTATTTTTAATTTTTTTTAGAAAATCACTAATATAAGGGTGTGAAAATGTGTTATGTAATTATGAACAATGGTGGTCATTCTGAGTTGTTCGCTCGCTGACGTTTTTCGCAGCAC
Organism: Pseudophryne corroboree; assembly: GCF_028390025.1. Lineage (NCBI taxonomy): Eukaryota > Metazoa > Chordata > Amphibia > Anura > Myobatrachidae > Pseudophryne > Pseudophryne corroboree. The sequence goes on along the minus strand of NC_086447.1, from coordinate 423,568,793 downwards.
AGCAATCAAATGAAAAAGCGTCAATTCTGCGCATGCGCATGGCACGCAGCGCGCATGCGCTAAGTACTTTCACACAAAACTTTGTAGTTTTACCCAAGCTCGAGCAACGTTTTTCAGTCGCTCGAGTGTTCGTAGTATGATTGACAGGAAGTGGGTGTTTCTGGGCGGCAACTCAGCGTTTTCACGGAGTGTGCTAAAAAACGCAGGCGTGCCAGGCACTAACGCAGGCGTGGCTGGCCGAACACAGGGCGTGTTTGTGATGTCAAACCAGGAACTAAACAGACTGCATTCATCGCAAGATAGGAGTAGGTCTGGAGCTACTCGGAAACGGCATGACATTTTTCACACGCAATTCGGCTAATCTTTCGTTCGCACTTCTGCTAAGCTAAGATACACTCCCAGAGGGCGGCGGCCTAGCGTGTGCACTGCTGCTAAAAGCAGCTAGCGAGCGATCAACTCGGAATGAGGGCCATTGTGTTATTTCTCATTCCCCCATTTTATAATAGTTTAAAGAAAATTGAAAAAACAAACCAACCATAACCTTAACTAGGTTGATATTACCCAAGGGCAGCAAATGCATGTAAACATCCTAGCATATACCTGTAATTGGTGTGATGGAGAGCTGCAGGGGCACAGAGAGGAGTGGAGAGTGGCTAGTATTTGCCCAGGCCCAGTGAGGCCCAATGAGCTGTGTAGAGGAAGAAATATCCTCTTTCATTGTGGTGTGCATAACATTAACATTTACTATTTTTTCTAACAAGGTGAATGGCCACACCTCTCATATCTGACCATGCCCTCTTGCATCACATCACTCCAGAGAATGTCTCAATCAGTGAGACCCACCACATGCCGTTTTTGTGTAATTAGACTCATCCTCATGCTCATCTGTATATTCTGTACTGTGCCGCCCACCCCATGCATTTTATCATTCCTATGTCGTCTCTTAATGTGCTCTAATCCGATAATGGAGCCAAAGATTTCATACAGTTATTAGCAGTGGCAACTGCCAACTACCTGTAGGAGGTGAACTGCCTCTACCCCCATACTTCAAGAGGAGAGGTGAGGAGAAATCCAGGTCCCAGCACCAGCGCAATGGATCTGGCAGGTGCCGGGAATAGTGCATGTACACAAGTCATGGTGCACTTGCGCATGCGCAAAGCACCGACTTCTATGGATTACATAGGCTGCAGCCCATAGGAGTCGGGTAAGGCAGCACGAAAAGCAGGGAGTGGCTTCTTACTGGAAGCATGCTCTCTGCTTATCACAGCCTGGTCTTGCAGTCCCAGAGGAATAAAACACCTCCCAATGGGACTGCCTGTAGTGCCTGTGTCTGACAGGTAGAACTTCCAATAGCAAGTTACTACCAGTCACAGTGAAGTCAGTGCAGTCACGGACTGCATCTGGCTCACTGACAATGAGAAGAGGTGGCAGATTTTAGTGAAGGTACTGCAGCCCTGCAGCCCATAGGTAAAATCCGTCACTGTTTATTAGAGCTGGGGGTCTCATACAGATATTGGAAGAGCTGAGAATTGGTCTGATTGTAAGAATGCAAACATGCAGCAGTGCCATGCAGTGAGGTGAGGCAGAGCCTTTTCTGTCATACTCCAGTATATGCCAGAGTTTTAACTATGTAAAGTATATGAAAAATACAAAGAATATATTAGAAATTTCTTCTTTATATTATTCTAAGCATTTTTTTTAGTGAAAACTCTGGAGTAAAAAGTCTATGACTTGTGAGACAATGCCTCCCCTTCCTATCTTTTATGCTACCTCTGATCAAATCCTCATCAAATTTCCAGCAGAATATGCTGCTGCACCTGTGTATAATACCCACATGCCCCCTTGGGCTCATACTGTATATTGTGTGTAAATCTGGCTCTGGTACTAGCCAGTGCCTCCTCAGCCATTTACCTCACTTCATGTCCCTGGTTTGAAGGTTAGAGCCGCTAGGCTGAAGCTTTGCATAGGGTGCAGAGAGACCTTGCACCTGCACTGCACACACACTAACTTACAGTACCTTATGCTCCATGACTGGGAACCCCCCAGCCCTCTGCAGGACTCCCTCTTGTGGTCTCAGTCTGACCAGAAGCATCACAATGTCATTACATCTCATCCATGATATTGTGAACTCATAATCAGGGCACCTCTTAAAGCACCTGGACCAGCTACTGCACCCCCCAACCCAGTATGGGTCCAGTGACAGCCTTATTCAATACCCCGTTTAATACAGCCTGCACCACTGGAATTGACATATGCACCAATTAAGGGCTGTTTTTAGCTGGGGAGCAGTCACTCCTCCTGCACCCTACCTGGCTACACCACTGGTTTCAATAATATTGTCAAGCTGTAAGTAAATTAGGCATACTTTCTCCAGAAAAAATAAAGTGGAAAAAATGCATATTTCACCAATATAAAGAGTTTTCTCAAGATCTGACCAAATCTAAACATGCACCTGGATTACTGCTAGTCCTCATCATCAGTGTGAATTTGTTGCTTCTTTATATCAGGTGCAAAAGGTATGTATGTCTCCATACAGGCATATTTTTGCTTACGCCCTGTTTAACATACAGTAGCCTACATTTGTGTGAGCATGCCCTTGGTGTAATTAAGCTATGTGAGAACACCTCATTATAACCCAGTTCTGCCTCTTAGAATGGAAGTGTACAGTAGATGTGATTGAAATGCATCACATGCAACATTTCCGAGCATACACCATGTAAATGCATGCAATATACCTTCCATACTTGGACGTTCAACTCTGCATCATCTCCATTGTCTATATTAATGTTAAGTTCTAATGTCATTAATTCTGATTGACCTTTTATTGTTGTCCCAGTGCACCCACGATTGAACTCTTCTTTTCTTTGTGTCGATGATACTCCTTGTGAGTAGTGGGTTAGCACCTCAGATAAATAAATAGCCATTGTATAGCTTATATTACTAAATGCTTAATTCTGAGAGGGGAGAAACCATCTGAGTACTTACCTATAAAACTGGTGCGAGATATCTTTTGGTGTCTCTAGAATTAATAAAATAAGTCTCTGAACACTATCAGTAACTAGAGTATGGAAGTGAGTATATCTCTTGTATCTACTTGTAATTTTAATTGAATACCTGCTCCTTATTTTCTGAGTATCAGCAACTTTTTTATAGAAACACAATGACAACAAATTACTTTTCAGAAATTCAGTGTTGATTTGGATCATGTGTAATTATTAATAAGTATCAATGTACTTTACCCACAGTATGACCTTGTTCTTTTTTATGGCTACAGAAATGCTTGGTGACTTCAAATATCCCTAGCATTTTCAGGAGAACGTATATTATATCATATAAGATGTAGCATGTATTATTCCATTGGCAGTCTTAAGGGCAAATAACTCCTCAATTACTTTAGTAAGCTGGACAAAAAAAATAAAGTGTTATGACATATAAAATATGAGACTAAGGTGTCTATTGATTAAGAGGGGAATATAATTAGATGCAGGGTTTACCCCACAGCTAATTGTTTATGCCACACAGGGTATAGATATCAAATAATTAGTCTGTGCGGTAAAACATCTGTATCTGTGTAATTGGTTTCCCGTCTGTATTGAATGCAGACTTTTGCTCATAGCTCCTGAGACTGCAAGTACAAATCCTGACTTCCAGGGATTAGTATGCAGGGTTCCTGTAACAAGTTGAATCGAGCATCACAATCAATTACAGCAACTGCAAGTTAAACCCCACAGCTAATTGATGTCCCCTCTAAGTTAACCCTTTCTACAGTGTTTTCAAGGAAAATAGGGTGTTTCTCAACTTTTCTCATTTTTCCATTTTTTTTTGACAGTCAAATCATAGAGGTGCTCAACTGCTTCCATCCGTCCTCCTAGACCTTTATGAGGATGAAGACTTACTGCATTTTAGCAAACATCTTGAGATGGCTTTACCCTGTACTGTCTATGTGGGATTTGCAAAGATAAAGAGGCTTTGCCAGCTCCCATCTGGGCCAGAGTTCAATGGGTATGTGTTGCCATACTGTAGGATAAAAAAAAAAAACTTTCATCAGGCGCTAATATATTATCACCAACAAATCCTAGTGGTCACATGTCCAAAATGCAAATATATATGATTTTAATAAGCTGCAGGAGAGCCCTTGACTTGGGGTTAGCAAGTCAAAAACATGCACTGGGAATCCCAAGTGCTAATATCCAAAGTACTCTAACAAATACCCTCTTGCGCTATATTAGAAATATGATATGGCTGAAAAGTCCAATAAATCAAACTCTATAATTTATATATATCTTATAAAATGTATTTATATAGAAGAAAAATATTACTTCACAAAATAAAGAACTAGACTGGTCTTAGTATTAACAATGAAATCTTATACAATATTATAAAATATTATACTATAAGATGGTGGATCTAAGCATATTCTGTGCACAGAAGTGAATAATGATATATGCACATAAAGCTCAGTCCATGAGTTCAAATCAGTTGGTAAAATCAAAAGCAGCTGCTGTTAGAACCTGTATAGCAATTATGTGTCAATAAAAAGTTACTGTGTATCACAGTTCCTTAATAAGATGCTGCCCAGTAGTGAGTGATGTGCTACATAGAGACCGCTCCACACGGGAGCCTTACATGTGGCTTCCGCCAGCGATGTCAGCAAGGGGGAGTCCCAGTATCGAACGAGGTGGTCTCTGGCTACGGGAAACGGCACCTATGCTGGCGCCTGCTGTTTACAATACTACCCGACATCAAGGCTCTGTGAATCCACACCTCTCCGTGCAGGCACTAACGTGCGGTCTCTCTCCTCCCAATTTCAACCAAGCTGATGGTAATAGCAGATGGATGCAGCAGAATACGGGTCCAATAATAATGATGCAGGTGTCCAATACTTCTACTTCTGATGCGTTTCGCTCCTCTTACAGGGGCTTTATCAAAGAATGATTTCCAAAAATTCCAGGACCCTTTTTAAAGGAGTGATCGTCATTCCTATTGGTGCACATGATAATGAATATAGATCACCTGTTCATACGCCTGCTTAGTACCACCTCCTGATCCAACCTCCTCATAATTATATTACCCATTAAAATACGTATAAAGCATATCCCTACTAAATACAAATATTGTAGGGAGTCATTTCACACATATACATACAAATATCTATAAATATACAGGATAGCAGTACGGTTTTCCAAAAGGATTGTAAAATACTGAAATATGAATTTATAGTGCAAAAATAACCCCCCAAAAACACAGTGATAAGTGTGGTCATATGAGAAGATAAAAAGATAAATTTAAGAAATAGACTCCTTAACCTCCCCATTTAAAATAGCTGTGGCTGGAATTAATTTACAGCTTAAGAATCCTTCATCCGGGTGACCTTCATACAGTTTTGTTCATCTTGCCTAAACTGATACTGTATGTACAATTTAAAGGTAAAATAACTGAAAATTTAAATTGGCCCCATATAATAAAGCATAATGTAAAATATCCTTATTTTCTAAAGATAAGTTTGAAATTGTTTTTCCAGTTGTTATACAGCATGATGAATATAAACTATAAGTTTGAAATAGTTTTTCCAGTTGTTATACAGCATGATGAACATAAACTATCAGTCTGCTGTCAGCCTCTACGGGTATTGCAAGGCTCCAGGTGTTGCCATGCATAGGTTGGTGACAAAAAATTAATGGTGTATTTGAAAAATATCACTCCATGATCAATGATTTATCCAAGAAATTTTCAGTTCTGTTAAATATTGAAAGATTTGCATATGTATTGGTGAATGTAATGCTGTTAACTAAGAATTCAGATTTCCTGAAAATGAGTGTGTGGCTGATTTAGCCTCACAAACCGAATGGTGTCAAAGGGGATGTGTATCAAATCTTCTATAGAGGCTTAGAGAAGTTGCTTATAGCACCCAATCAGCTTCTACAGTAACTAGCATTTTATAGAATGTACTAGATAAATGATAGCTAGAAGGTGAGCAACTTATCCACTTGTCCTCCTAAGAAGGTTTGACACATTTCCTCCAAAATATGCTAAAACAATTTTTTCACGGTTGTTTTTGTATCAAGGATGTGAAATAATAATAATGGAACACATGCTTACTTGTATTTGGTTGCATGATACTGACACTCGTTATTTCTCTCTATATTCCGCCTCTTGACATTGCTTCCACCAGAGTCTTTTTCAATTTGATTAGAAATGGAGTCTCACCAGGTGACTGGTCAGGAAATCTCCTATAGCTTATTAAGTCAGTGAGATAAAATGTGTTCCTCCTCTCATGCCAATAGATCCCATACTCAGGAGATAAGTGATTAATACAGTATGAGTTTGTTTTACAGTTTATTAAAATGATTTAGGGAAACAAAATAAAACAATGACCACAATTTTATGAATGAGAGATTAAAAGGGCTCACAAGCAAAAGTATCAGTTCATTATTACATGTATTAAATACAAGCAAAATCTTATTATATTCTAATTTTTAATGTGGGTATTAGTAAGTCATTTAAGCAACAGCTTCATCTAAACTACTAGGGGGATTATTGACAAAGCACCAGGTTGTAAAACCTGGCATTTCTGGATGTGTTTATGCCCGATATTTAGGAGGGCAATGCTTTTACTAACCCTTTCTTGCTATTGAAAGCAATGACCTTTTAAATATCATGCATAAATATGATCTGAAGCACAAAGTTTTACAAACCATACACTTTGTAAATAAACTCCAAGGTGTCAACATGATACTCAAAAAAATACAAGAGACAACGTTATAGTATTGCTGGATATTTTACTTTTGCAAGCTTTATTGCAATTTTATTTACTTTAAATATTATTTATCAATATTACATAACTGTCTAATTAATGTTTTGGCCGTGTTTTCTCTATTATGGTTTGGTTTACATTTTTCCAGCTTGTTTTGTGTTCTTTTTTTTCAACACACTTAGGGGAGTATCCAATTACCCCCGATCCGTTTTCAAATGATAAAAATGACCTAATATCATGATTAATGAGAGATGGTCATTATCGCGGTATCCTATTACAGGACATTTTAATCAGCCAAAAATGGACTCGCAATTGTTCAAAAACACATGGGATCGGGGATAAGTCCCCGATCCTGTGTATTATCGTGGCTCCGGCAGCCCGCTTATCACGGATTATGCTTCCACAATAAGTGCCGGTATCATTGGGAGGAGCACGCTGCATCAGGGCTAATAGAATAAGCCCCAGCAATACAATTACCTGCAGTCATTGACCGTGGGTAATTGGATACACCCCTTAAGCAGTCTCTGCTGGCCATTTTAGGATATTATACATTTTTGGAGTATAAACTCACATGGGATATCATCATTTATCTATCAAGTGTAATGAGTGAGTATGAGAAGTGATGTGTATAGAGCAATGCATTCTAAGTGGCGAATTTTATTTGACGTATGATGAGTAACACCATGGTGGAGATGAAATAAGCCTTGGAGAGTGATTAAGTGGAGAATTAGAGATGTGCAGCGGGCATTTTTCGTGTTTTGTGTTTTGGTTTTGGATTCGGGTCCGCGGTCGTGTTTTGGATTCGGACGCGTTTTTGCAAAACCACCCTTTCGGGTTTTGGATTGGGATGTGTTTTGGATTCGGGTGATTAAAAAAAAAATCCTATAGTATTGATCCTATAGTATTATTAGCCTCAATAACAATAATTTCCACCCATTTCCAGTCTATTCTGAACACCTCACAATATTATTTTTAGTCCTAAAATTTGCACCGAGGTCACTGGATGACTAAGCTAAGCGACCCAAGTGGGCGACACAAACACCTGGCCGATCTAGGAGTGGCACTGCAGTGTCAGACAGGATGGCACTTAGAAAAATAGTCCCCAAACAGCACATGATGCAAATAATAAATAAAAAAAAGAGGTGCAAGAAGAAATTGTCCTTGGGCCCTCCCACCCACCCTTATGTTGTATAAACAGGACATGCACACTTTAACAAACCAATCATTTCAGCAACATGGTCTGCCACACGACTGTGGCTGAAATGATTGGTTTGTTTGGGCCCCCACAAAAAAAGAAGAATTGAATCACCCCACCAAAAAAGAAGCAATTCATCTCTCCTTGCACAAACTGGCTCTACAGAGGCAGGATGTCGTCCTCATCCTCACCCTCACCCTCAGATTCCTCACCCCTTTCATGGTGTAGATCCTCCTCCTCCTCCTCATCACAGATTATTAATTTGTCCCCACTGGAATCCACCATCACAGGTCCCTGTGTACTATCTGGAGGCAATTGCTGGTAAATGTCTCCACGGAGGAATTTATCAATCATTTTGATGAACATCATCTTCTCCACATTTAGTGGAAGTAACCTCCTACACTGATTGCTGACAAGGTGACCGTCTGCACTAAACACTCTTTCGGAGTACACACTGGAGGGGGGGCAACTTCGGTAAGATAAAGCCAGTTTGTGCAAGGGCCTCCAAATTGCCTCTTTTTCCTGCCAGTATGCATATGGGCTGTCTGATATGCCTACAGTGATGCTGTCACCCATATAATCCTCCACCATTCATTCAATGGTGACAGAATCATATGCAGTGACAGTTTCCGACATCTCAATAATCGTTGGCAGGTCCTTCAGTCCGGACCAGATGTCAGCTTTTGCTCCTGACTGCCCTGCATCACCGCCAGTGGGTGGGCTAGGAAATCTTATCCTTTTCCTTGCAGCCCCAGTGGCGGGAGAAATTGAAGGAGGAGCTGTTGACGGGTCACGTTCCACTTGAGTTGACAATTTACTAACCAGCAGGTCTTTGCACCTCTGCACACTTGTGTCTGTTGGAAAGAGAGATACAACGTAGGCTTTAAACCTCGGATCGAGCACGGTGGCCAATATGTAATGCTCTGATTTCAACAGATTGACCACCCTTGAATCCTGGCAAAGCGAATGAAGGGCTCCATCCACAAGTCCCACATACTTTGCGGAATCGTTCCGTCTTAGCTCCTCCTTCAATCTCTCCAGTTGCTTCTGCAAAAGCCTGATGAGGGGAATGACCTGACTTAGGCTGGCAGTGTCTGAACTGACTTCACGTGTGGCAAGTTCAAAGGGTTGGAGAACCTTGCACAACACGGAAATCATTCTCCACTGCGCTTGAGTCAGGTGCATTCCCCCTCCTTTGCCTATATCGTAGGTGGATGTATAGGCTTGAATGGCCTTTTGCTGCTCCTCCATCCTCTGAAGCATATAGAGGGTTGAATTTCACCTAATTACCACCACTTGCTTCAGGTGATGGCAGGGCAGGTTCAGGAGTGTTTACTGGCGCTCCAGTCTTCGGCACACGGTGGCTAAATGCCGAAAGTGGCCCACAATTTTTCAGGCCACCGACAGCAACTCCTGCATGCCCCTGTCGTTTTTCAAAAAATGATGCACTACCAAATTAAATGTATGTGCAAAACATGGGACATGCTGGAATTTCCCCACATGTAATGCACGCACAATATTGGTGACGTTGTCCGATATCACAAATCCCCAGGAGAGTCCAAGTGGGGTAAGCCAATGTGCGATGATGTTCCTCAGTTTCCATAACAGGTTGTCAGCGGTGTGCCTCTTACGGACAGCGGTGTTACAAAGCGTAGCCTGCCTAGGAATGAGTTGGCGTTTGTGAGATGCTGTTACTGGTGCCCCCGCTGTTGTTGCTGCGGGAGGCAATACATCTACCCAGTGGGCTGTAACAGTCATATTGTCCTTAGTCTGCCCTGCTCCACTTGTCCACATGTCTGTGGCTAAGTGGACAGTGGGTACAACTGCATTTTTTAGGACACTGAGGACACTTTTTCTGACGTCCCTGTACATTCTCGGTATCGCCTGCCTACTGAAGTGGAACCTAGATGGGATTTGGTATCGGGGACACACTACCTCAAGCAATTCTCTAAGTCCCTGTGAACTAACGGTGGATACCGGACGCACGTCTAACACCAACATAGCTGTCAAGGCCTGAGTTATCCACTTTGCAACATGATGACTGCTGTGATATTTAATCTTCCTCACATAGGACTGTTGGACAGTCAATTGTTTAATGGATGTAGTACAAGTGGTCTTCCGACTTCCCCTCTGGGATGATGATCGATTCCCAGCAGCAACAACAGCAGCGCCAGCAACAACAGCAGCAGTAGGCTTTCCACTCAAGGATCCATTGGAGGAATCCCAGTTAGGAGAGGACTCGTCAGTCTTGCCAGTGACATGGCCTGCAGGACTATTGGCATTCCTGTCGAAGGAGGAAATTGACATTAAGGGAGTTGGTGGTGTGGTTTGCAGGAGCTTTGGTACAGGAGGAAGAAGGGATTTAGTTGTCAGTGGACTGCTTCCGCTGTTACCCAAAGATTTTGAACTTGTCAATGACTTCTGATGAATGCGCTGCAGGTGACGTATAAGGGAGGATGTTCCTAGGTGGTTAACGTCCTTACCCCTACTTATTACGCCTTGACAAAGGCAACACACGGCTTGACACCTGTTGTCTGCATTTCTGTTGAAATAATTCCACACCGAAGAGGTGATTCTTTTGGTATTTTGACCAGGCCTGTCAATGGCCTTATTCGTCCCAAGGACAACAACTGTCTCCCCTGGTGCCTAATTTAAACAAACCACATCACCATCAGAATCCTCCTCATCAACTTCCTCCTCAGCGCCAGCAACAACCATATCCCGATCCTGGTGTACTTCAACAGTGATATCTTCAATTTCAGTATCACAAAATGGACTGTGGGTGCTCCTACCAGCACTTGCAGAGGGCGTGCAAATGGTGGAAGGAGCCACCTCTTCCCGTCCAGTGTTGGGAAGGTCAGGCATCGCACTCGCCAACACATTTGGACTCTCCTTGGAGATTTGTGATTTAGAACGCACAGTTCTTTGCTGTGCTTTTGCCAGCTTAACTCTTTTCATTTTTCTAGCGGGACGATGAGTGCTTCCATCGTCATGTGAAGCTGAACAACTAGTCCATGAGGAACATAGGAGAGGGCCTAAGCCGTTCCTTGTCACTCTGTGTTGTAAATGGCATATTGACAAGTTTACGCTTCTACTCAGATGATTTTAATTTATTTTTTTGGGTCATTTTACTGAACTTTTGCTTTTTGGATCTTACATGCTCTCTACTATGACATTGGGCATCGGCCTCGGCAGACGATGTTGATGGCATTTCATCGTTTCTGCCATGACTAGTGGCAGCAGCTTCAGCACTAGGTGGAAGTGGATCTTGATCTTTCCCTATTTTACCCTCCAAATTTTTGTTCTCCATTTTTTAATGTGTGGAATTATATGCCAGTAATATATCTGGAACTAGACGGCAGTAATGTCTGGAATTAGATACCACTAGATAGATACCATATACCACTGTGACTGGCATGATGATGACCTATGCACAGTGACAGGACACTACCACAGCACCCTACAGCAGCAAGATGCAGCACAAGTCACTGAGCACTGACCAGTGATACTGAGCACTGATGATACTTCTGAGCAGTGATACTGAGCACTGATACTATCGAGAACTGACACTGAGCAGCACGATGCAGCACAAGACACTGAGCACTGACCAGTGATACTGAGCACTGATGATACTTCTGAGCAGTGATACTGAGCACTGATGATACTACTGAGAACTGACACTGAGCAGCACGATGCAGCACAAGACACTGTACTAGTATTAGTAATGTATTACTGAGCAGCACGATGCAGCACAAGACAATGAGCAGTGATACTGAGCACTGATGATACTACTGAGAACTGACGCTGAGCAGCACAATGCAGCACAATACACTGTACTAGTATTAGTATTAGTGAGCAGCACAAAAGCACTCTGGAATTGTCACCCCCCAGATACCACTGTGACTGGAATGATGATGACTGATGCACAGTCACAGGACACTACTACCACAGCACCCTACAACAGCAATATGCAGCACAAGACACTGTACTAGTATTAGTAATGTATTACTGAGCAGCACGATGCAGCACAATACAATGAACACTGATACTGAGCACTGATGATACTACTGAGAACTGACACTGAGCAGCACAATGCAGCACAAGACACTGTACTAGTATTAGTGAGCAGCACAAAAGCACTCTGGAATTGTCACCCTCCAGATACCACTGTGACTGGAATGATGATGACCGATGCACAGTCACAGGACACTACTACCACAGCACCCTACAGCAGCAAGATGCAGCACAAGACACTGTACTAGTATTAGTATTACTGAGCAGCACGATGCAGCACAAGACAATGAGCACTGACACTGAGAACTGACACTGAGAGAACGTAGCCACGTCCTCTCTGTACTCTCTACATTGCCCGAGTGAAAATGGTGGCGACGTGCGGCTCTTTATATGGAATCTGAATCCCGCGAGAATCCGACAGCGGGATGATGACGTAATAACCGTGCCGGGCTCGGAACCGTGTTTGACACATGGAGTTCGGTAGGGTTCGGTTCTCGGCAAACCGAACCCGCTCATCTTTAGTGGAGATATGACATACCAGCCAATCAACTCCTAACTGTAATGTTACAGTATGAATTTGAAAAATTACAGATAGGAGTTCATTGATTAGTACTTAATCTCTCTCCACTGTATCACTCTCCTAGGCTTAGTAAATATCCCCCTATGTGTGATGAGTCATAAATACATTTGATAAAGATTTTATGATACTTTCTAATCCTGCTTCACTGATCGTAACTCATTTAACAAGAGTAATTTTGAAGTAAACAACCATTTTGCTTACAATATAATATACTGTACAATGTACTTTTTAAATAGGGAGCACAGTATAAAATTGTAGTATGTATGTATGTATGTATGTAGTGAGTACCTCCTACAGTGTATCATGGCAGTGACCTCTATTTGACTGCCAATAACTTTTCAATATTAAAATAATCAGTTACTCATAAAGTCGTGAATCTAAATCACATAATCATACTGTATATCTCTGCTTATTGTGACATTTTCACATACCAGTGTTGTAGAATATGATATCATATACAGTAGATTTTGGTGGAACCAATGACTGTAAAACTGAAATGGCCATTAGCATATAAAAAGGTTTAATCAAAGTTCATTTGTCTAGTCTTTCTTTATTCTGTAATTTCTTCCACTACAGTCATTATTAATTGGATTGCCTACCTGAATCTTCTTAAGTTTACTTCTGTTGTGAGGTGCTACAAACTGTACTTCATATTCAATATGTGGTCTCTAATGTAACAAGTGTCTTATACAATGTTGGTTCTATGTATGCTTCACATGTATATATCCCCTTTGCATTCACCATTGCAGATGCTATTTAATGCTGTATATGCTCCGCGTTCTGTCAAAGAAACTCTTAAAACCTTTCCCATCTCAGTTTTCCTCAATTATATCCCACTTATGTGTTAGTATGGTTTTTAATGCCAAGAGCTAGTTGCACAACCTAATATTTTTCTACATTATACTTCATCTGCCATACAGCTTTCCAGTTTGAAAGTCTTTCTGTAGTCAGTTATTATGTTGCTACATGCCAATAACAGTAAATAGCTTAGTGTCATCAGCAAATATTGAAGCCTCACTTTTTACATAATCTACAAGGTCATTTATAGAAAGATTGAAAAGGACAGATCCCTGTAGTACACAACTAATATGTTTTGCTGAGTTTGAATATGTTATGTTTAAAACTACCCTTTAGGAAGGTTATATTGCTACTTAACTTAGACCAGACCTTGAATGCCTTTTACAATTCTAGTGGCCAAATCTCCAAAAGACATTAATAACATACACGGTTGAGTCACATTATTATTACCACCAGCTAATACCCAAAGTAACCGCTATATGCAGCACAGACAGCAGCTAGACTGGCTGAAGTGTCATTTTAGACACACGTCTGGTAGCACCAAGTTCATTTTGATGGTGAGCTGCACCACTGTAGTGTGTCAGTTTTCCCCCATGCACCTTTGCCGACGTTCACCTCTCACATCAATGGCACGTGGTTCTCTGCAGTTTCCACGTCAGTTATTTGCAATGGTGCCATTTCTCCAGTCACGATACACCTACACCACAGCTGCATGTGAACAGTTCACAAACTGCGCTGTTACAGAAATACTGCCACCCTTGGTGCAAAAGCTGATAATCATCCCTTTTTGCAACTCTGATAAATCGCCCCTTTTACCCATGACAGCAACGATTGATATGTGTGCAGCCGGCCTATCGCACACCTTATATGCCCAGCAAGGCAGCGCATGACACGTGATGTACTTCATGGGTTATGCGCAGCCAACATCACATGTTGGAGGTGGTCAAAATAATGTGACTCAACCGTGTAGAAAAAAACATAATAAAATGTTGCATAGGCTGCATTATATAACCTTTTCAGCAACACTTCAATAGTTGATCTTGCAAAATTTAGAGTAGAGGAAGACAATATGAAATAAACATTCAAAATTATCAAAGGTATTAATAAAGCTTTGAGAAAGCAGAATTTTAAAAAATTGGATTTCTCAGGAAGGGTTGCACACTCTCCAAGTGGCAGGAGGAAGCTTTTCATGCAGGAAGATTGATAGATCAATGGAATAGACTCCAAGCAGTTATGGTGATGAATCATCAATGACAATTACAGAAATCAATAATGTATGAGACAGATATATTACTATTGCTATCCCCTGCATGTGCCAATCCCAATAGAATAGCAAACAGTGAATAAAGTGTCCTTTGCCTGTCAGTCTGAAGAACGTTCTGTGTAAAGGTGGTAGTCCAAATCTGTAGCGAGAAAGTGCATACATTTCACCTACTTATACTAGAGGTATCAGTGTTGGAATGTAGTCAGGATCCTGGTGATCACCATTCCAGTGGTCAAAATCCTGACAAATTCAGACTGAGGGTATTAGGGTTAGAGTTAGGTTTAAGGCTAGGGTTAGGCACTATGTGGAAGGTTAGGGTTAGCATGCAAAAAGGAACAGTTAGGGTTAGGCTGATGAAGGGAACAGTTTAGGTGAAACTGTTGGAGGGGTGGGTTAGGGTTACAATACTCACCAAAATGAATTGGGATTTTGACTTTCAGGATGGTGACCACCAGGATATCATTAATCTGACTAAGCTTCCCGTTGTGTCATGCTAGAGCTTGAGGTCAATGAACATTTAGTACATTTGAAAAGTTACTCCACTGTGTCAGCATCTGATATCATTCTAAGTTGATGATGACCACCTTACCCAAAGCTTACACTGTAATAGACAATTCTATAATACATAGTTTCACCAGTGCAAAAACATAGCTTTACCCTGCCCTCCAAAAATCCAGAAACTTTTGGGTTCATTTAGTCATGGCTGTCATAAGAAATTTTAAAATGGGACCGCCTCTCCCCAATTAAAGCAAAACACAAAAACACTGATCCTGCTCCATGGTAATATCAGTCTTTTAAAAATTATTTGTGAAATTATTCCACACATTATGGCTGGCATCTTATCCTCTGCTCTCTTGGGGGTCTCTGATGAAACCTTGTGATCATAAGCCTGATAAATTTGCACAATTTAACACTTGTGGTGATTCCTTTCATTTCATCAGGGTACCAAAGGACACAGAGCAATAGATGTGACATGAAATTTGTTTTCTTTGCAAATATTGATCCAAACATGCCATTAGCCCATAATCTCTCTTGTCTACAAAATGAAAGATAACTTTTGCCTTTTTTGTTCATTTATTTTACTTTGTTAGTGGATCACCTGAAAGTCAAAGGTCATGTGACCTTTGACTCTCAGGTGATCCACTAACAAAGTGTCTTTATATTTATATAGTGTGTTTCTTTATATTATCACAGGAATTATCCTGACCTGCAAGTACTGTGATAATATAAATAAACACATTCATCTAATCTTAAATAAAACATTTGCATCCAAATAAAACACCCTTAGTTTCCATTTACATGAAATATGTTGATTAAACCACTGAGATCCCCATTTCTTGCTTTGTTGGGGTCCTTTAATAAATGTTATATTGTGCAGTCACAAAGGGCCTGAGTTGGAGTTGGCAGCAGCAGATCATTATGTCAGCTCCCCATCATGTATCTGCCATTAAGCTGATTTGAGCCACCAATAGTGTATTCCCAGAGCAATGACAAATAGCATCAGGACACAAGGGTTAATGGTCTAAAGTAATGTGATGGGGTTGTTGGGGGCAGGGCTGACAGGGATCTGCGGCAGCTTCTCTAAATGATCTAACTTCTTCAGGACTCCAAAAATAATTTGGTCAAACTTCTACAGTTCAAGTAAGGGGGGTAAAGAGATTGGAGGTTTCTTTTTTACATTTTCAAACCTGTAATTATGCTATAAATTTTATTTTCAAAACCCATACCAGAATTTATCAGCCAAGCTGGCCTTGCTCTCTAAACCTTTGATAACATTCTAGAGACTTTTACTGTCAGGAATAGAAGTGAATATTTTTACCTCTCGCCTGCATGTCTCGTCATTTAACAGGTTTTTATTTTACATCAATCACTATTCAATGTTCTTTTTTTTACCACTGATTTTTGCAACAAGACTTCATTTTTTTATTTTTTTTAAGGAATGCTTCATTCCAGGCCTGGCCCAGTTCAGTCTGTGCATTTCTCCTATGGCTAGATTCTGCACCTCTACTTCACCAGAGGCAATGAGAATCATCCTACTCACCTTTACATCATTCCCCTGAGTCTCATTAACGCTCTGATGTTAAAACAAAAATCTCTTTGCAATATTTTTCCTGTTCTGAAAGTAGACTTTGATAATAGCATAGTCAGGTGTACTCTTTGAACCCTCATTGCATTCAGTCATTGTAATTTATGAATCCACATGGACATATATAATGAATACACATAGTCCCATGTCTCTTTTAAAATACAACAGGATTAGATGAAAAGCAGATTGTTTTATTTTGTTTTTTTAACTGGATGACATTAGCCTAGAGAGACACATGCCCTCATTTCTGATAATGATACAAAGAAAAATGTGTAGTTCTATAGCACCAGATAATTTCTCTACTAAAACCTTTAGAATGTGTACATTGTAATTCTTGTCACAACAAGCTATTCAACCTTTTTGCAGCACAAATTATATCAGGTTAAAATTTAAATTCTGTTTTTTAGCACACTGAACTAACTTAAAAATTAAAATTGTGCATGCAAGGAGACATCACTAAAACAAAGAAATGCAAGCACATTTCTGTGTTTTACATGATATTTTACAAGCTTTAGGAATGAGTGGTTGACACTAGAGATGAGCGCCTGAAATTTTTCGGGTTTTGTGTTTTGGTTTTGGGTTCGGTTCCGCGGCCGTGTTTTGGGTTCGAACGCGTTTTGGCAAAACCTCACCGAATTTTTTTTGTCGGATTCGGGTGTGTTTTGGATTCGGGTGTTTTTTTCAAAAAACCCTAAAAAACAGCTTAAATCATAGAATTTGGGGGTAATTTTGATCCCAAAGTATTATTAACCTCAAAAAACATAATTTACACTCATTTTCAGCCTATTCTGAACACATCACACCTCACAATATTATTTTTAGTCCTAAAATTTGCACCGAGGTCGCTGTGTGAGTAAGATAAGCGACCCTAGTGGCCGACACAAACACCGGGCCCATCTAGGAGTGGCACTGCAGTGTCACGCAGGATGTCCCTTCCAAAAAACCCTCCCCAAACAGCACATGACGCAAAGAAAAAAAGAGGCGCAATGAGGTAGCTGACTGTGTGAGAAAGATAAGCGACCCTAGTGGCCGACACAAACACCGGGCCCATCTAGGAGTGGCACTGCAGTGTCACGCAGGATGTCCCTTCCAAAAAACCCTCCCCAAACAGCACATGACGCAAAGAAAAAAAGAGGCGCAATGAGGTAGCTGTGTGAGAAAGATAAGCGACCCTAGTGGCCGACACAAACACCGGGCCCATCTAGGAGTGGCACTGCAGTGTCACGCAGGATGTCCCTTCCAAAAAACCCTCCCCAAACAGCACATGACGCAAAGAAAAAAAGAGGCGCAATGAGGTAGCTGTGTGAGTAAGATTAGCGACCCTAGTGGCCGACACAAACACCGGGCCCATCTAGGAGTGGCACTGCAGTGTCACGCAGGATGGCCCTTCCAAAAAACCCTCCCCAAACAGCACATGACGCAAAGAAAAAAAGAGGCGCAATGAGGTAGCTGACTGTGTGAGTAAGATTAGCGACCCTAGTGGCCGACACAAACACCGGGCACATCTAGGAGTGGCACTGCAGTGTCACGCAGGATGTCCCTTCCAAAAAACCCTCCCCAAACAGCACATGACGCAAAGAAAAAAAGAGGCGCAATGAGGTAGC
The DNA here is from genome assembly GCF_028390025.1 of Pseudophryne corroboree. Taxonomy (NCBI): domain Eukaryota; kingdom Metazoa; phylum Chordata; class Amphibia; order Anura; family Myobatrachidae; genus Pseudophryne; species Pseudophryne corroboree. The sequence continues at coordinate 423,550,498 of NC_086447.1, read as the reverse complement.
TGACTGTGTGAGAAAGATAAGCGACCCTAGTGGCCGACACAAACACCGGGCCCATCTAGGAGTGGCACTGCAGTGTCACGCAGGATGTCCCTTCCAAAAAACCCTCCCCAATCAGCACATGATGCAAAGAAAAAGAAAAGAAAAAAGAGGTGCAAGATGGAATTATCCTTGGGCCCTCCCACCCACCCTTATGTTGTATAAACAAAACAGGACATGCACACTTTAACCAACCCATCATTTCAGTGACAGGGTCTGCCACACGACTGTGACTGATATGACGGGTTGGTTTGGACCCCCCCCAAAAAAGAAGCAATTAATCTCTCCTTGCACAAACTGGCTCTACAGAGGCAAGATGTCCACCTCATCTTCACCCTCCGATATATCACCGTGTACATCCCCCTCCTCACAGATTATCAATTCGTCCCCACTGGAATCCACCATCTCAGCTCCCTGTGTACTTTGTGGAGGCAATTGCTGCTGGTCAATGTCTCCGCGGAGGAATTGATTATAATTCATTTTAATGAACATCATCTTCTCCACATTTTCTGGATGTAACCTCGTACGCCGATTGCTGACAAGGTGAGCGGCGGCACTAAACACTCTTTCGGAGTACACACTTGTGGGAGGGCAACTTAGGTAGAATAAAGCCAGTTTGTGCAAGGGCCTCCAAATTGCCTCTTTTTCCTGCCAGTATAAGTACGGACTGTGTGACGTGCCTACTTGGATGCGGTCACTCATATAATCCTCCACCATTCTATCAATGTTGAGAGAATCATATGCAGTGACAGTAGACGACATGTCCGTAATCGTTGTCAGGTCCTTCAGTCCGGACCAGATGTCAGCATCAGCAGTCGCTCCAGACTGCCCTGCATCACCGCCAGCGGGTGGGCTCGGAATTCTGAGCCTTTTCCTCGCACCCCCAGTTGCGGGAGAATGTGAAGGAGGAGATGTTGACAGGTCGCGTTCCGCTTGACTTGACAATTTTGTCACCAGCAGGTCTTTCAACCCCAGCAGACCTGTGTCTGCCGGAAAGAGAGATCCAAGGTAGGCTTTAAATCTAGGATCGAGCACGGTGGCCAAAATGTAGTGCTCTGATTTCAACAGATTGACCACCCGTGAATCCTTGTTAAGCGAATTAAGGGCTGCATCCACAAGTCCCACATGCCTAGCGGAATCGCTCCGTGTTAGCTCCTTCTTCAATGCCTCCAGCTTCTTCTGCAAAAGCCTGATGAGGGGAATGACCTGACTCAGGCTGGCAGTGTCTGAACTGACTTCACGTGTGGCAAGTTCAAAGGGCATCAGAACCTTGCACAACGTTGAAATCATTCTCCACTGCACTTGAGACAGGTGCATTCCATCTCCTATATCGTGCTCAATTGTATAGGCTTGAATGGCCTTTTGCTGCTCCTCCAACCTCTGAAGCATATAGAGGGTTGAATTCCACCTCGTTACCACTTCTTGCTTCAGATGATGGCAGGGCAGGTTCAGTAGTTTTTGGTGGTGCTCCAGTCTTCTGTACGTGGTGCCTGTACGCCGAAAGTGTCCCGCAATTTTTCTGGCCACCGACAGCATCTCTTGCACGCCCCTGTCGTTTTTTAAAAAATTCTGCACCACCAAATTCAAGGTATGTGCAAAACATGGGACGTGCTGGAATTTGCCCATATTTAATGCACACACAATATTGCTGGCGTTGTCCGATGCCACAAATCCACAGGAGAGTCCAATTGGGGTAAGCCATTCCGCGATGATCTTCCTCAGTTGCCGTAAGAGGTTTTCAGCTGTGTGCGTATTCTGGAAAGCGGTGATACAAAGCGTAGCCTGCCTAGGAAAGAGTTGGCGTTTGCGAGATGCTGCTACTGGTGCCGCCGCTGCTGTTCTTGCGGCGGGAGTCCATACATCTACCCAGTGGGCTGTCACAGTCATATAGTCCTGACCCTGCCCTGCTCCACTTGTCCACATGTCCGTGGTTAAGTGGACATTGGGTACAACTGCATTTTTTAGGACACTGGTGAGTCTTTTTCTGACGTCCGTGTACATTCTCGGTATCGCCTGCCTAGAGAAGTGGAACCTAGATGGTATTTGGTAACGGGGGCACACTGCCTCAATAAATTGTCTAGTTCCCTGTGAACTAACGGCGGATACCGGACGCACGTCTAACACCAACATAGTTGTCAAGGACTCAGTTATCCGCTTTGCAGTAGGATGACTGCTGTGATATTTCATCTTCCTCGCAAAGGACTGTTGAACAGTCAATTGCTTACTGGAAGTAGTACAAGTGGGCTTACGACTTCCCCTCTGGGATGACCATCGACTCCCAGCGGCAACAACAGCAGCGCCAGCAGCAGTAGGCGTTACACGCAAGGATGCATCGGAGGAATCCCAGGCAGGAGAGGACTCGTCAGACTTGCCAGTGACATGGCCTGCAGGACTATTGGCATTCCTGGGGAAGGAGGAAATTGACACTGAGGGAGTTGGTGGGGTGGTTTGCGTGAGCTTGGTTACAAGAGGAAGGGATTTACTGGTCAGTGGACTGCTTCCGCTGTCACCCAAAGTTTTTGAACTTGTCACTGACTTATTATGAATGCGCTGCAGGTGACGTATAAGGGAGGATGTTCCGAGGTGGTTAACGTCCTTACCCCTACTTATTACAGCTTGACAAAGGGAACACACGGCTTGACACCTGTTGTCCGCATTTCTGGTGAAATACCTCCACACCGAAGAGCTGATTTTTTTGGTATTTTCACCTGGCATGTCAACGGCCATATTCCTCCCACGGACAACAGGTGTCTCCCCGGGTGCCTGACTTAAACAAACCACCTCACCATCAGAATCCTCCTGGTCAATTTCCTCCCCAGCGCCAGCAACACCCATATCCTCCTCATCCTGGTGTACTTCAACACTGACATCTTCAATCTGACTATCAGGAACTGGACTGCGGGTGCTCCTTCCAGCACTTGCAGGGGGCATGCAAATAGTGGAAGGCGCATGCTCTTCACGTCCAGTGTTGGGAAGGTCAGGCATCGCAAACGACACAATTGGACTCTCCTTGTGGATTTGGGATTTCAAAGAACGCACAGTTCTTTGCGGTGCTTTTGCCAGCTTGAGTCTTTTCAGTTTTCTAGCGAGAGGCTGAGTGCTTCCATCCTCATGTGAAGCTGAACCACTAGCCATGAACATAGGCCAGGGCCTCAGCCGTTCCTTGCCACTCCGTGTGGTAAATGGCATATTGGCAAGTTTACGCTTCTCCTCCGACAATTTTATTTTAGGTTTTGGAGTCCTTTTTTTTCTGATATTTGGTGTTTTGGATTTGACATGCTCTGTACTATGACATTGGGCATCGGCCTTGGCAGACGACGTTGCTGGCATTTCATCGTCTCGGCCATGACTAGTGGCAGCAGCTTCAGCACGAGGTGGAAGTGGATCTTGATCTTTCCCTAATTTTGGAACCTCAACTTTTTTGTTCTCCATATTTTATAGGCAGAACTAAAAGGCACCTCAGGTAAACAATGGAGATGGATGGATTGGATACTAGTATACAATTATGGACGGACTGCCACGGTTAGGTGGTATAAAAAAACCACGGTTAGGTGGTATATATTATAATAATAATACAATTATGGATGGACGGACTGCCTGCCGACTGCCGACACAGAGGTAGCCACAGCCGTGAACTACCGCACTGTACACTGGTTGATAAAGAGATAGTAGTATACTCGTAACAACTAGTATGACACTATGACGACGGTATAAAGAAAGAAAAAAAAATACCACAGTTAGGTGGTATATATTATAATAATAATACAATTATGGATGGACGGACTGCCTGCCGACTGCCGACACAGAGGTAGCCACAGCCGTGAACTACCGCACTGTACACTGGTTGATAAAGAGATAGTAGTATACTCGTAACAACTAGTATGACACTATGACGACGGTATAAAGAAAGAAAAAAAAATACCACAGTTAGGTGGTATATATTATAATAATAATACAATTATGGATGGACGGACTGCCTGCCGACTGCCGACACAGAGGTAGCCACAGCCGTGAACTACCGCACTGTACACTGGTTGATAAAGAGATAGTAGTATACTCGTAACAACTAGTATGACACTATGACGACGGTATAAAGAAAGAAAAAAAAATACCACAGTTAGGTGGTATATATTATAATAATAATACAATTATGGATGGACGGACTGCCTGCCGACACAGAGGTAGCCACAGCCGTGAACTACCGCACTGTACACTGGTTGATAAAGAGATAGTAGTATACTCGTAACAACTAGTATGACACTATGACGACGGTATAAAGAATGAAAAAAAAACCACGGTTAGGTGGTATATATTATAATAATAATACAATTATGGATGGACGGACTGCCTGCCGACTGCCGACACAGAGGTAGCCACAGCCGTGAACTACCGCACTGTACACTGGTTGATAAAGAGATAGTAGTATACTCGTAACAACTAGTATGACACTATGACGGTATAAAGAATGAAAAAAAAACCACGGTTAGGTGGTATATATTATAATAATAATACAATTATGGATGGACGGACTGCCTGCCGACTGCCGACACAGAGGTAGCCACAGCCGTGAACTACCGCACTGTACACTGGTTGATAAAGAGATAGTAGTATACTCGTAACAACTAGTATGACACTATGACGACGGTATAAAGAAAGAAAAAAAAATACCACAGTTAGGTGGTATATATTATAATAATAATACAATTATGGATGGACGGACTGCCTGCCGACTGCCGACACAGAGGTAGCCACAGCCGTGAACTACCGCACTGTACACTGGTTGATAAAGAGATAGTAGTATACTCGTAACAACTAGTATGACACTATGACGACGGTATAAAGAATGAAAAAAAAACCACGGTTAGGTGGTATATATTATAATAATAATACAATTATGGATGGACGGACTGCCTGCCGACTGCCGACACAGAGGTAGCCACAGCCGTGAACTACCGCACTGTACACTGGTTGATAAAGAGATAGTAGTATACTCGTAACAACTAGTATGACACTATGACGACGGTATAAAGAAAGAAAAAAAAATACCACAGTTAGGTGGTATATATTATAATAATAATACAATTATGGATGGACGGACTGCCTGCCGACTGCCGACACAGAGGTAGCCACAGCCGTGAACTACCGCACTGTACACTGGTTGATAAAGAGATAGTAGTATACTCGTAACAACTAGTATGACACTATGACGACGGTATAAAGAAAGAAAAAAAAATACCACAGTTAGGTGGTATATATTATAATAATAATACAATTATGGATGGACGGACTGCCTGCCGACTGCCGACACAGAGGTAGCCACAGCCGTGAACTACCGCACTGTACACTGGTTGATAAAGAGATAGTAGTATACTCGTAACAACTAGTATGACACTATGACGACGGTATAAAGAAAGAAAAAAAAATACCACAGTTAGGTGGTATATATTATAATAATAATACAATTATGGATGGACGGACTGCCTGCCGACTGCCGACACAGAGGTAGCCACAGCCGTGAACTACCGCACTGTACACTGGTTGATAAAGAGATAGTAGTATACTCGTAACAACTAGTATGACACTATGACGACGGTATAAAGAAAGAAAAAAAAATACCACAGTTAGGTGGTATATATTATAATAATAATACAATTATGGATGGACGGACTGCCTGCCGACACAGAGGTAGCCACAGCCGTGAACTACCGCACTGTACACTGGTTGATAAAGAGATAGTAGTATACTCGTAACAACTAGTATGACACTATGACGACGGTATAAAGAATGAAAAAAAAACCACGGTTAGGTGGTATATATTATAATAATAATACAATTATGGATGGACGGACTGCCTGCCGACTGCCGACACAGAGGTAGCCACAGCCGTGAACTACCGCACTGTACACTGGTTGATAAAGAGATAGTAGTATACTCGTAACAACTAGTATGACACTATGACGGTATAAAGAATGAAAAAAAAACCACGGTTAGGTGGTATATATTATAATAATAATACAATTATGGATGGACGGACTGCCTGCCGACTGCCGACACAGAGGTAGCCACAGCCGTGAACTACCGCACTGTACACTGGTTGATAAAGAGATAGTAGTATACTCGTAACAACTAGTATGACACTATGACGACGGTATAAAGAAAGAAAAAAAAATACCACAGTTAGGTGGTATATATTATAATAATAATACAATTATGGATGGACGGACTGCCTGCCGACTGCCGACACAGAGGTAGCCACAGCCGTGAACTACCGCACTGTACACTGGTTGATAAAGAGATAGTAGTATACTCGTAACAACTAGTATGACACTATGACGACGGTATAAAGAATGAAAAAAAAACCACGGTTAGGTGGTATATATTATAATAATAATACAATTATGGATGGACGGACTGCCTGCCGACTGCCGACACAGAGGTAGCCACAGCCGTGAACTACCGCACTGTACACTGGTTGATAAAGAGATAGTAGTATACTCGTAACAACTAGTATGACACTATGACGACGGTATAAAGAAAGAAAAAAAAATACCACAGTTAGGTGGTATATATTATAATAATAATACAATTATGGATGGACGGACTGCCTGCCGACTGCCGACACAGAGGTAGCCACAGCCGTGAACTACCGCACTGTACACTGGTTGATAAAGAGATAGTAGTATACTCGTAACAACTAGTATGACACTATGACGACGGTATAAAGAAAGAAAAAAAAATACCACAGTTAGGTGGTATATATTATAATAATAATACAATTATGGATGGACGGACTGCCTGCCGACTGCCGACACAGAGGTAGCCACAGCCGTGAACTACCGCACTGTACACTGGTTGATAAAGAGATAGTAGTATACTCGTAACAACTAGTATGACACTATGACGGTATAAAGAATGAAAAAAAAACCACGGTTAGGTGGAATATATTATAATAATAATACAATTATGGATGGACGGACTGCCTGCCGACTGCCGACACAGAGGTAGCCACAGCCGTGAACTACCGCACTGTACACTGGTTGATAAAGAGATAGTAGTATACTCGTAACAACTAGTATGACACTATGACGACGGTATAAAGAAAGAAAAAAAATACCACGGTTAGGTGGTATATATTGTAATACAATTATGGATGGACGGACTGCCTGCCGAGTTCCGACTGCCGACACAGAGGTAGCCACAGCCGTGAACTACCGCACTGTACTGTGTCTGCTGCTAATATAGACTGGTTGATAAAGAGATAGTATACAATACATACAACAATATACTACTATACTGGTGGTCAGGCACTGGTCACCACTAGTCACACTGGCAGTGGCACTCCTGCAGCAAAAGTGTGCACTGTTTAATTTTAAATTAATATAATATTATGTACTCCTGGGGGCTCCTGCTATAACAACCTGCAGTGCTCCCCAGTCTCCCCCACAATTATTATAAGCTTTGCCTTTTATACATTGATGTGCAGCACACTGGGCTGAGCTGAGTGCACACAGACTGAGTCACACTGTGTGACTGGCTGCTGCTGTGTATCGTTTTTTTTCAGGCAGAGAACGGATATAGCAGAGAACGGATATATTATATTAAAATAAATAAAAGTTAACTAACAACAACTGCACTGGTCACTGTGGTAAACTCTGTCTGACTCTGCACAATCTCTCTCTCTCTTCTAATCTAATTTCTAATGGAGAGGACGCCAGCCACGTCCTCTCCCTATCAATCTCAATGCACGTGTGAAAATGGCGGCGACGCGCGGCTCCTTATATAGAATCCGAGTCTCGCGAGAATCCGACAGCGTCATGATGACGTTCGGGCGCGCTCGGGTTAACCGAGCAAGGCGGGAGGATCCGAGTCTGCTCGGACCCGTAAAAAAAACATGAAGTTCGTGCGGGTTCGGTTTCAGAGAAACCGAACCCGCTCATCTCTAGTTGACACAAGGATTCCCTTGTGAAAAGATCTTCTGGAAAGAAAGATTGATATACCTGTAGTACCTAAAAGATTCCCGTTTATAGAGTCTGCTTTTCATTATTTTAATAACATAGCAGAGTAAAAAGAACATTTGTCATTTATTTTTGGGCAAATAAAACTTAATTTAAATATGATCAGATGTTTTATGTGTATACAGGTTGAGTATCCCTTATCCAAAATGCTTGGGACAAGAGGTATTTTGGATATGGGATTTTTCTGTATTTTGGAATAATTGCATACCATAATGAGATATCATGGTGATGGGACCTAAATCTAAGCACAGAATGCATTTATGTTACATATACACCTTATACACGCAGCCTGAAGGTCATTTTAGACAATATTTTTTATAACTTTGTGCATTAAACAAAGTGTGTCTACATTCACACAATTCATTAATGTTTCATTTACACCTTATACACACAGCCTAAAGGTCATTTAATACAATATTTTTAATAACTTTGTGTACTAAACAAAGTTTGTGTACATTGAGCCATCAAAAAACAAAGGTTTCACTATCTCACTCTCACTCAAAAAAGTCCGTATTTCGGAATATTCCGTATTTCGGAATATATGGATATGGGATACTCAACCTGTAGTATCAAATACAGAACCAAGGAATATTCTTGTTATTCTCTTAATGTGTTATTGATTAAAATCCACAGCATTTAATTTTTAAATCATAGTAATAGCTAAACAATAAATACTTTGGGGTATATGCAATTGCGGTCGAATTCCCGAAATTGTCGAAAAACGGGACTTTTTCGACAAAAAAAAATAATCAACAATGCAATACAGTACTTTCCGTCAAAAAAACGGACTTTCAAAATTCGACTTTTTGAAATTCGACTTTTGTCAAATTCGACTTTTCTGCAATGGTACAAATGCGGCAATTCGACAAAAGTATATTCAATTGAAGTTTGGAAATTCGACAACAGTGCTTTTAGACAGTAAATTCGCAATTTTCAATCCGCCACACTTTGGTGGGTGAAACTAATAAAAAAAAATTAAAACATGTTTTTTTTGGTGTTTTTTTTTATTGGTAATAGCATATCCATTTATATTAGAAGGGATTAGGTACTTGGTTTGTCTTTTTGGGAGGCACAAGTATTATTTATATATTTTTTAAAATATATATATATTTTTTTTAGATGGAATGGTAAAATCCCCCAAAAAAATGGCGTGGGGTCCCCCCTCCAAAGCATAACCAGCCTCGGGCTCTTCGAGCCGGACCTGGTTCTAAAAATCCGGGGGAAAAATGGACAGGGGATCCCCCGTATTTTTAAAACCAGCACCGGGCTCTGCGCCTGGTGCTGGTGCAAAAAATACGGGGGACAAAAAGAGTAGGGGTCCCCCGTATTTTTTACACCAGCATCGGGCTCCACTAGCTGGACAGATAATGCCACAGCCGGGGGTCACTTTTATACAGTGCCCTGCAGCCATGGCATTAAATATCCAACTAGTCACCCCTGGCCGGGGTACCCTGGGGGAGTGGGGACCCCTTCAATCAAGGGGTCCCCCCCCCAGCCACCCAAGGGCCAGGGGCGAAGCCCGAGGCTGTCCCCCCCATCCAAGGGCTGCGGATGGGAGGCTGATAGCCTTGAGAAAATGTAAAGAATATTGTTTTTTCCTGTAGTACTACAAGTCCCAGAAAGCCTCCCCCGCAAGCTGGTACTTGGAGAACCACAAGTACCAGCATGCGGGAGAAAAATGGGCCCACTGGTACCTGTAGTACTACTGAAAAAAAAATACCCAAATAAAAACAGGAGACACACACCTTGAGAGTAAAACTTTATTACACACGTGCCGACACACACATACTTACCTATGTTGTCCCGCCGACTGCCACGTCTCCTGATCCGACGATCTGGGGTACCTGTGAATGAAATTATACTCACCTCAATCCAGTGTCCAGATATAAATCCACGTACTTGGCAAAAAAACAAACCGCATTTACCCGGACCACGCACTGAAAGGGGTCCCATGTTTTCACATGGGACCCCTTTCCCCGAATGCCGGGACACCACGTGACTGCTGTCACCGAGGTCCCTTCTGCCAATCAGCGAGTGCAACGTCCTGGCACTCTGCTGATTGGCTGCACGTCTGAGCTGTCAGACAGCGCCTCGCAAAGCCTCTCCATTACTTTCAATGGTGGGAACTTTGCGTCAGCGGTGAGGTCACCCGCGGTCAGCGGCTGACCGCGGGTAACCCCACCGCTACCCGCAAAGTTCCCACCATTGAAAGTAATGGAGATGCTTTGCGATGCGCTGTCTGAGGTCACACGCGCATACAGCCAATCAGGTGAGTGCAACGAAGTTGCACTTCCTGATTGGCTGAAGGGACCTCGGTGACAGCAGTCATGTGGTGTCCCGGCATTCGGGGAAAGGGGTCCCATGTGTAAACATGGGACCCCTTTCAGTGCGTGGTCCGGGTAAATGCGGTTTGTTTTTTTGCCAAGTACGTGGATTTATATCTGGACACTGGATTGAGGTGAGTATAATTTTATTCACAGGTACCCCGGATCGTCGGATCAGGAGACGTGGCAGTCGGCAGGTCAACATAGGTAAGTATGTGTGTGTTGGCAGGTGTGCAATAAAGTTTTACTCTCAAGGTGTGTGTCTCCTGTTTTTATTTGGGTATTTTTTTTCCAGTAGTACTACAGGTACCAGCTGGCCCATTTTTCTCCCGCATGCTGGTACTTGTGGTTCTCCAAGTACCAGCTTGCGGGGGAGGCTTGCTGGGACTTGTAGTACTACAGGAAAAAACAATATTCTTTACATTTTCTCAAGGCTATCAGCCTCCCATCCGCAGCCCTTGGATGGGGGGGACAGCCTCGGGCTTCACCCCTGGCCCTTGGGTGGCTGGGGGGGACCCCTTGATTGAAGGGGTCCCCACTCCCCCAGGGTACCCCGGCCAGGGATGACTAGTTGGATATTTAATGCCACGGCCGCAGGGCACTGTATAAAAGTGACCCCCGGCTGTGGCATTATCTGTCCAGCTAGTGGAACCCGATGCTGGTGTAAAAAATACGGGGGACCCCTACTCTTTTTGTCCCCCGTATTTTTTGCACCAGCACCCCTACTCTTTTTGTCCCCCGTATTTTTTGCACCAGCACCAGGCGCAGAGCCCGGTGCTGGTTTTAAAAATACGGGGGATCCCCTGTCCATTTTTCCCCCGGATTTTTAGAACCAGGACCAGCTCGAAGAGCCCGAGGCTGGTTATGCTTTGGAGGGGGGACCCCACGCCATTTTTTCTGAGTTTTTTTCCCGTTTTTACCCGATTTTAAAAAAATGGAACAAATCCGTCAAATCGGCCGTTTTTCGGCAGCGGGACTGTCGAATCCGTTTTTTATTGCATATGGTCAATTTCGGCACCCACTTGCCGAAATTACACTGTCGAATTGTGTCGAATTGAAAAACGGCCGATAATTTGCCGCGATTCGCCGCTAATTGCATATACCCCTTTGAATCAATATATAACATTTTCAAAATCATTGAGATATTCAATTTGAGGCAGCTATGGGTGCACTGTTGCATAGCGATATAATGTGCGTGTGCGCTACAAACATGGGTTCTTCCACCTACAGTATAGACGTGATCATAGTCCTTGATCATCTTATGAAGCATGAATGATTGAAGACTACACCTTAAATAATAAAAAAGACTATAAATGTTACATGGAACATTTTGGTGCTAAATAGGCAGTGTAAGAGCGATTATATAGTACACATGTATTTAAGTGGTAGTATTAAGTAACAGTACAACTGTGTTAGATAGCAGAAGCCAGGTCATGGAAGGTACTAGAAAGTATAAAAAAGTGGAAGTTTATTCAATTTCTACACACTAGGAATTTGCCCATGAGAACACTATCATAATGTATTCTATATCTCAGCCTTTCCCCTTGGTTACATAAGGCTCTTTCTACTCTATCTGTCTTATTGTTGGCAGATTTGTTACTACCAATAACAATTTAATATCCCATAAAAAATACTTTTTTAAATACATGCATTTATACAACAGGCTGCTTGATGTTGTTATTTAATATTACTAAAGGGAAGATGTATCAAGTCTTGGAGAGAGATAAAGACATTGTTCATATAAATTAATCAGCTTCTAACTGTCATTTATCTAGCACAGTCTATAAAATGACTGCGTGATTGGTTACTTTGGGTAACTAATTAAATTTGTCTCTCGCCAAGACTTGTCTCATCTCCCCTTAAGTCTTATGGTTTTCTCCATTTATAGAAAGATCTATAAAGGATAAATGTTAAAGCTACAGTATACATACAATGGATAATAAGATTTTCAGGGGTAGTCACAACAAGGAAATGTGAGCAAAAGATGAAAGTTTGGGTGGGTTTAATTTGGGATATAACAGTACTAATCAATTAATTTATCATTTTATTTAATACTGCTATTATTAATAATATTATCTATGTTATTTAAAAAATATTTTCTGCTATGATTGCATTTTTTCTGTACACCGGTTACAGGTCACAACTTATGTACAGTTCTACCATACCAACCCCCGGCAAGCAGCACTCCGCAGTTATAGACATACAGCACTTTGTTGGTCACCATGCACTCTCATAAGATTATAAACACCAAACATGTTATTCAGTTGGAGTTAAAAATGTCTTCTTTTAATTTTATACTAGAGTTTGTCAATGGATTTCCCCACGTAGATGTCTGTTATTGCTTAGTGGAACTAGTTTTACAAAGACAGTATTGCTATCTTATATTGTGATGTATATTTTATATTGTATCCATTGATCACAAAATTTCTGTGTAAACAATATCTGCAGTTTTCTCTTCAGCGATTAACACAAAAAGATGCTTGTGGCTACTAACTCATGAGCAAGCCACGTAAAGCTGCCAATGGGAGAAGCAGCTGGTGCTGAGATCTACAGATGTGTCCTCATACATCTTGACTCATTATGCCACGCAGTGGGAGATGCTTAGCATGAGTGAGCTGACAGGCCCTGTGCAACTTTGTTAGAGTTGGGCATATTATATACGATTGCTATTGTTTTTACAATTTGAGCCACTTACCAAGAGGAGGTTTTTTTTTGGGCAACTGGAACTCCCTCCCCATGTGCGTTTGCCTATGAGTCATGCAATGGCATGGCATGACTAGAAGGGCTGTTTAACCTGGAGGGAGGCTAGATGTAAGTGACACATCTGTACACCTGCAGCCCTGAGCATGTTACATATATAAAATGTGTTCCAAATTCATCTAGTAGTTTTTGTGGGGTTGGGATGGAAATGCCAATATCCATCCCAGAAAAGTGAGCACGGCATCCCGATGATCAGAATCAAATATACCTACCTTTGCCCACTGGCCCCCTAACCCTTACTGCAGCCTAAACCTAACACCACCCTGTGCAGCTTACCTGTGCGGTGACCCAGCAGATGCTAATTCGGGATCCTGGTGGTTGGGATTCCGGTATGAGGCTGGTGATCCTATTCGGGGTGCTGGTGATGGCATTTCAAGTAATGTTGGGATTCCGGCGTTGGTATTCTGACTGCCAGGATCCAGACCGCATCTTATTTTTGCATGATGCTGGAACAAACAGACAGACAAATATACTGAAAAATTTATTTTTTATCTCCATAGTTCATAAACAGTCCCTAGAAGTATATTTGTCAAAAAATACAAACACAACCCTTACAGTTTTATTATATGTATAGATTTGCTATATTTAAATTAGCTTTGATTTTTCTATGTTGTATTATCCATTTTCAATCATCTGCAAAATAATATCAGAATACCTATTCTTTAGTTGTTTCCTTGCAATGGGCTGTCACTTGCAATCACCACCAATAAAAATACTCCAACCTTCAACCCCCCCTTGCCAATTATCCAGCACACACACATGACCCATAAATACACACTTATCATCAGTGACAAGTCCATAGACAGCACCAACCGCTTTAATTTTGTCACATTAAGATATTAAATTGTACCTGTTGCCTGTACAAAGCTGAAGTAGCCATTTTGTTTGCTAACCCAATATTCAGGCTATAATTCATTAGGAATTAAAGTGACCTGTGACTAGAAACAGTTTTAAATGGTACAGCACTTCACCACCCACTCGCTGCAAGACAAATACAAGGTTTCCCACTTTGGGACAAATACCCCTCTGTAACGAGTGTTTTCTCTAATTTGTTGTATTTCAATCATTACAGGGGTCAGTCATTTCCAAACATGCGTAAGAACTGATTCCAACAGTAGGAGAGTTTTCTATTATTTATGAATAGACTGCAGTGGTGATCCAACACAAACCTATCCATAGAACAGTAAATATTGTCATTTAATTAAATGGACAGCTGTCCTCATCTGGTATTGAAACCTGCCTTTCCTGCAGGCTGTGGATTTGTGAGTACCAGAGGTGATTGCTAGGCACTGGTGAGAGCCATCTCATATATTACTCCTCTGGTATTTATTGAGAAATTGAAAGCCCTTTTTAAATACGTTCATTTACAATTTGCTGTTTACTTTCATATTATTTTGTAAATTTACATTATTTACTTTATTATTTTTGTCACTAATTTAATGTTTAGAAATTTCACATTTGACTTTTCATGAAAAAGAAAAAACTATAAACGAGAACTATTATTAATATTATATTATATTAATAGTATATTATATTAATATTATATAACAAATACAATAGTCTGAAATTTGATTTTGTTTTTTAAATACAAGCACTATAGAAATTAAAAATGTAATTCATGACAGTAGGCAGAGAGCATCTAGGGATATTTAACAATATAGAATTATCTCCAATTTCAACCTTTGCTAAGGACCATGGCAAGTTATTGGCAGTAGGAGTGATTCAGACGTGGATGCAGTTCCCATCCCTGCTGTGTCTTTGGATGCAACAACGATGTTGAAATATGCTAATGCTACAGGAGGTGTCTGAAGATAAAAGACTCATCCTGCCAGAATCACAGATCCAAGTGCTGCATCCAAAGACGCAGCATTGGATTGCTACCGTGACCATCAGTCATGATGCTCACAGCCATTAGCCATCTGAATAAACCCACTGCTGGGGCCAGGAAATCTGTATCAGAAGATGCAGACTTTGGCCTCACAATGCCTACAAAATAGGATGACATCTCCCCATTTCGTAGGACGATCCTTGTCGCTGCCCCCACTCTGCCCCCTAAATGGCCTCAGTATGTCATTCAAGCTGTGGCTTGTGGGCACTGTGAGTGACAATGCAGGACCAATTCTACACATGTACAGAATGGGTCATGTGCACGTGCACAGGGCTGGATCCAGCCGTAGGAGGGCCTAGGGCATTTAAAATGGAGGCCCTTGGGGGAAGGGTGTGTGTATATTAGATTGTGCATACCTCCCAACATGATCCATTCCAGGAGGGACAAACTGCTCTCTATCTGAACTTCCCATTTAATATATGATTGGTGCCATCTGGGTTGAACTATTTACAGTATTTGCTGGCGTATAAGACTACTTTTTTGCCCTGAAAAACATGCCTCCAAGTGGGGGGGTCGTCTTATACGCCGGGTGCACTTCAGTTGGGATAGACATAGCTGCCATAGTGGCCTTCCAATACTCGCCCGGTGCCCATAGTGGCCTCCCGATGCCCGCCCACCTCATTCTACTCACCATCCAGTATCGCGCGATATCCAGTGCGGCCGCAGCGGGTCACTAGTGCCAATTACAGGGAGATGCAGGGACTGGCCGGAGGCGCTGCTGTCGCGTTGTGGCCGTACAATGGTGACAATGACAGGTACTGTAATGGCACTAATACTAATACTAATGGCACTCATGTGAAACCGGTAACACTAAATGCACACAGGGGTATACTTTTATACATTTTACAACTTTTTCCTCGCCCCCTCCCCCCTTCTTATGCATACCTTGATATACTTGATATACTTGATATACTTGATATATTGATATACTCCCTATCCAAATCTCTTATCAGGTCATAATATACAGTATGTCACAAATCTGATGTTCTTTTACGTTTTATTTGGTGTGTGGAAGGGGGTAGTCTTATACGGCGAGTATATAACAAACTCTATATTTTGAGTGGAAATGTTGGGGGTCGTCTTATACGCCCAGTCGTCTTATACGCCGGCAAATACGGTAATTTATAAAAAAGGTATTTCAGTAGAGGTGATTGCAATCATGAATTAAGAGGAAAGTCCAGGTGGAGAGCATATTGTCCCCCTAGAATGGGTTATGTTGGGAGGTTTGGGTTGTGTATATGACTGTTTTTGGTATAGTACTGTCTTTAGGGCCACCTAATTGAAAGACTATTTCATAATGTTTTCTTGTAATAGAACAAAGACAACTTAACCTAAATATACACACAGAAAAATAAGATCTATACTTTATCCTGTCACAAACAAGAATAGCAACAGCCTCTGTACTACTCACACACTGGGCATGACTCAGGAGGACTATCTGTTTGTTTGTGTGTGTCTCTCTCTAGACCAGAATGCTCTAATTACATAACACAGGCCTGGCCAACCTGTGTCTCTCCAGCTGTTGTGAACCTACACATCCCAGCATGCTCTGCCATGGTTTTAGCATTCCCTAATAGCAAAACTCTGGAAGAGCATGCTGGAACTTACAGGTTCACAACAGCTGTAGAGCCACAGGATGGCCTGGCCTGATACACCAGGTTGCATAGGACCCAGACACCCAGATGGGGAAGAAGAGAAGTTTGGATCCCTTCATCAATTACAACCCCACCCCTTCCCCCCTACCCATCTATCCTCTGGTTGGTAAACTCTGTCAGTAGCTCATGAATTCTAATACTCCCGTGTCTCTGTCTACACTGAATACTGTCCTGCTCGCATTTCAGCTGCCTGGTTCTGCTGCTACAGCAGAGCTAGTAATGTCAGTTTGCTCCAGCTGCGGAACCCCCTGACAGTTACAGTAGCACCCCCCCCCCCTTAATCTGGCTGAACACGTGCAGTCCACCTGCCATCAGCGGTGTACGCAAACCATAAGGTTTGTGTACAATTCTGAATCCGGACCAAAGTTGGGAGTTACAAACAGCAGGATGTAATAAAAGCAAAATCACCCAAAAATTTTGCTGTAGAGACATAAGTTGATGCAATTTTGTTTACGCTATGTATACAAGTCTCAGATTTAACAAGTGCCAAGTTAAAAATAAATTCAAAACATACCAAAAACAATTGTAGATCAATGAAAGTAACTGCAACTGTCATTATTGAATAAAAAAAAATGTCAGGATGTGACTGAAGACAAGGAAGTCTCAATTAGCTATATCTTATCTTGAATGTAAGAAGTAAGTCCTGATTGGCTGTCCAGCTGTTAAGAAGCCAGACTTATTTTAAATCATTGCATCATATTGGATACCAGTGGTCAAGGATGAGAGGACAGATAAATATTGGGGGGGTTATTCAGGTTGCATCGCTAATCGATGCAACCGCAATAACCGCGGCAGCAGTGTGCACATGCAGGTCCTGTTCTGCGCATCTGCTAGCAGCCAATGTGATCTGATCGTGTTGGCTGCTAATGCCTCTGCCTGATTGACAGACAGAGGCATTTGCAGGGTGGCGATAGAGTGTTGCGTCGAAATGAGGGTAGGGCAGCACAATTTTCAGGGAGGCTGCATGCTCCAATCAAGAAAATAGTGGCTGACCACCCGCATATGCAGCCTAGCTGCTGCTGCAGGGGGTCGGCCACAGTTGCTGTGACCGCTATTAAATTGGGGTCATAGTCGCTGGGCAGGCCATTTAGCATGCAAAAAAAAAAAAGAATTGCCGATTCTGATTTTTAGCAGAATCTGCAATTGAACCTGAATAACCCCCAAAGTTAGGGACTTTTTTTCTGGTAACATTTTGTCATGTTTACAAAAATAGGGATTCAACTTTATATATAAAAGGAGGCAATACATTTAAAAAATAAATATATTTAATTTTAAGATAGCAATACTTAATTATGCATTTATAAGGGGGCACTAAATATTTAATTATATTATAAAGGAACACACTAATTTGTATAGTCACCAAACAGCTGAATTATACATACAATGTTTTGAATGCCAAAATCACCATATCTTTGACACTTATTGCAAAAAATGCAGGCTACTGTGTTACACTTCTACCATCATGCCTAATAGTGGCAGTGAAGTACAGTAAGTGGGGATGTAGTCAATATAACTGCTGTCAGAATTCTGGCATCCAGGAGACTGACGCCAAAATCCCGATAGCCGGTGAAATACCGATGCCCGGAATCCTGACAAACGCTCCATATTCCCACTTGGTTGGTGGGTCCATGCCACCAACCAAGTGGGAATATAACTTGTAGCAAGTGAAGCGAGCCACCGGCCCGATGCATACCAATGGGACTCGCTGCCTCACAGCCGGGATTCTGGCAGTTGGGATGTTGCTGTTGGAATACTTACAACTGCCATCCTGTCTGTCGAGAAATCATATGTGTCCCAGTATGTACTGCAGATTACACCAGAATGCAAACATTTTACATACAGTAGTGGGACATTTATGAATATGTCACTATGCAAAAAGTGTTATTAATCTTAGCAAGCAAAAAATTTAATTATACCCTGATTGCTATGGGTTTCAGTAACTCTTTTGCATACTACAGTATGTGCATTTTCACATTCAGTGTATTATTTATTTGTTAGAGTATTTGCTTATTATTCTTTTTAAAACTTTTCTCATCTGTGTAGGATGCGGTTTAATAGTAATTTGAGGAGAAACTGCTGTACTGTATTGGGAGAGATATATAAGCTATTTCATACAAGTTAAATGCAATGTTGGAGAAAACAACTAAATGTTTCTGTATGGCCTCATTTGCATGATAATTAGTAAAATATGTAAATGTATTATGTGTTAAATGTTTAATGAAATATAGCAAAACTGTTGTTTCATTTAAAAACAATTGAAACTACTACAAATGCAATCTATTATATTACTATTACTGTCACAGTCATATAAAGGTTTGTCCCAGATCAACTAACATCAGAGCTTCATCCATTTGTCAAAAGAACTGGAGATATTATTAAAAGTATAATGTGCCCCCAGTTCACAGTATGCCACAAAGTACTCCCAGCTGACATTGTGCAACACAGTGGCCCCAGTTCATATTATGCTATCCATAAAAACAGCCGCACATTGCCACTATTTTCACTCCAGACCTGGAGAGTGAGCGAGACAGTCCTCTGTCTCCCTTTGTGGGTGGCGGCATTGGGTGGGGTTAGTGTGTGCTCAGTAGTGGTGCTGCTGCAGTCACTATGGTGTACCTGTGCTGTGTTAGGGATGCTGTGCTGGCTGTCCTGGCTGTCACTGGTGTTTCATGTGCTACAGCTGTACATGGGTGTTGCTGTCCTGGCTGTCACTGTGTTGTACAGGGTGCAGGGGAACTGTCCTCCTGTATGCTGGAAAATATAAGAGTGCTGCTGGCCCTGCATGTTGTAAAAATTTAGGGGTGCAGTTGTTAAAAATTAAAAGCACACTGCTCCTGCATGCTTTAAAATATAGGGGTGCTGCTGGCCCTGTATGTTGGAAATATAGAGGTGCAGTTGTTAAAAATTAAAAGCACACTGCTGCATGCTGTAAAATATAGGGGTGTTGCTGTTCAAATAACATTACACTGGCCCTGTATGTTGTAAAAATTCAGGGGTGCAGTTCTTAAATATTAAAAGCACACTGCTGTATCTTGTAAAATATAGGGGTGTTGCTATTCAAATAACATCACACTGGCCCTGTATGCTATAAAAATTCAGGGGTGCAGTTGTTAAAAATTAAAAGCACACTGCTGTATGCTGTAAAATATAGGATTGTTGCTGTTCAACTAACATTACACTGGCCCTGTATGTTGTAAAAATTCAGTAGTGCAGTTGTTAAAAATGAAAAGCACACTGCTGTATGCTGTAAAATATAGGGGTGTTGCTGTTCAAATAACATTACACTGGCCCTGTATGTTGTAACAATTAAGGGGTGCAGTTGTTAACAATTAAAAGCACACTGCTGTATGCTGTAAAATATAGGGGTGTTGGGGTTCAAATAACATTACACTGGCCCTGTATGCTATACAAATTCAGGGGTGCAGTTGTTAAAAATGAAAAGGACACTGCTGTATGCTTTAAAATATAGGGGTGCTGCTGGCCCTGTATGCTATAAAAATTCAGGGGTGCAGTTAAAAATTAAAAGCACACTGCTGTATGCTGTAAAATATATGGGTGTTGCTGTTCAAATAACAGTAAACTGTCCCTGTATGCTAAAAAAAAATCAGGGGTGCTGTGAAAATCAATGTACACTGGCCCTGTCTTGTATGCTGTAATAATTCTAGGGTGCTGTGAAAATCAATGTATACTGGCCCTGTCTTGTATGCTGTAATAATTCTAGGGTGCAGTGAAAATAAATGTACTCTGGCCCTGTCTTGTATGTTGTAATAATTCTAGGGTGCAGTGAAAATCAATGTACACTAGCCCTGTCTTGTATGCTGTAATTATTCTAGGGTGCAATGAAAATCAATGTACACTAGCCCTGTATTGTATGCTGTAATTATTCTAGGGTACAGTGAAAATCAGTGTACACTGGCCCTGTCTTGTATGCTGTAATTATTCCAGGGTGCAGTGAAAATCAATGTACACTGTCCCTTTATTGTATGCTGTAATTATTCTAGGGTGCAGTGAAAATCAATGTACACTGGCCCTTTCTTGTATGCTTTAAATTTACAAGGGTGTTGTAAAAATACAGGGGTGTTGGCCCTGTCTGCAGTTGCGATGTCTAGGCCTGACCTTCACAACACTGCACGCCCCCTGCAAGTGCTGGGAGGAGCCACATCAGTCCAGTTGCTGATATTGAGATTGAAGATGTCACTGCAGAAGTACACCAGGATGAGGAGGATATGGGTGCAGCCGGTGCTGCGGAGGAAGTTGACAATGTGGATTCTGATGGTGATGTGGTTTGAATAAGGCACCAGTGGAGACAGTTGTTGGCCATGGGATGAAAAAGCCCATTGTCATGCCTGGGCAAAATACCAAAAAAGCCACCTCTTTGGTGTGGAATTATTTCTCCACAAATCCGGACAACAGGTGTCAAGCCATCTTTTGCCTTTGTCAATCCATAATAAGTAGGGGTAAGGACATTAACCACCTTGGAACATCCTCCCTTATACGTCACCTGTAGTGCATTCATAAGTCATTGTCAAGTTCAGAAACTTTGTGTAATATCGTAAGCAGTCCACTGACACCTAAATGATGTGGTTGTGTTTGTTTGAATATTAATTTTCTGTGAGGATGAGGATATAAACACTGAAGGGTGGGGGGTATCTGAGGATGAGGACGACATCTTTCCACTGTAGAGCCAGTTTGTGCGAGGAGAGATTAGTTGCTTCTCTTTTGGTGGGACCCATACAAAACAATCATTTCAGCCACAGTCATGTGGCAGACCCTGTTGCTGAAATGATTGGTTTCTTAAAGTGTGCATGTCCTGTTTATACAACATAAGGGTGGGTGGGAGGGCCCAAGGACAATTCCATCTTGCACCTCTTTTTCTTCTTTGCATTATGTGCTCTTTGCGGCCTAGTTTTAAAACTGCTATCCTCTCTGACACTGCAGCGCCACTCCTAGATGGGCCAGGTGTTTGTGCTGACCACTTGTGTCTCTTAGCTTTGTCATCCAGCTACCTCATTGCACCTCTTTTTTTAACTTTGCATTATGTGCTCTTTGGGGCCTAGTTTTTAAAACTGCCATCCTGTCTGCCACTTCAGTGCCACTCCTAGATGGGCCAGGTGTTTGTGCTGACCACTTGGGTCGCTTAGCTTAGTCATCCAGCGACCTCATTGCACCTCTTTTTTTCTTTGTATTATGTACTCTTTGAACATTGCATAACATTTAGTAACCAATACATAAACAGAGCACCAATAACAGCACCACAATTCTCAGTACAGAATACAGGTGAGAAGCAAGATGTGTGAGTGAGTAGTCAGTGAAGGGTGGAACCTGTCTCCAATAGTGACCGCACACATAGCAGGAGTAGAGCCACTGGAAGAGAACAACAGCTCCAAGAATTCCAGGCTAAATGGCCACCAGTAGGTGAAGGCTGTCATTGAAGTGCTAAAGAGGCATGTGAGAACAGGAGGTAGGTTGGGATTTAGTTATGTGACCAGCAGTCAGGAGACCGCCGGTCACAATACCAACAATACCATCACCTGCATCCTGACCCCTCAAAATCCTGACAGTCCACATGCAGATTAACAGGGACTATTTCGCAAGGGGGCTTGTTACGTTTGCAACCCCCCTCCTTCGCTGGCATTCTAAACCCCGGGATCCCGGCATCGGTATGGTGACCGCAGGATCCCAAACGCTGGTCGGTCATACCCAAACCTGTTGATGGAGAACTGACGGTAGGAGGTAGGCAAGGTATAGATGACTGAGGTAGGAGGGTGGTAACAAGGTTATGTGGAGGAAGGGTACATTTTAATGAACAGGTGAGTTTTCAGTGCACGTTTGAAGCTTAGCAGGGTCAGGGAGACTGATTATGCTTAACTCACAAGGGTGCATATTTACCACAATCCCCAAATAAATTGCAGTTGTGATATGAAAAATGTAACTGGATTCACAGTGCAAATTTTGAATACAATGCAAAAATGTGTTAAAAATTGCATACAGGGACAGAGCTTGCGAGAATATTCTGTCCCTGTGAATAGAGGATTCACAGGGACAGAATTACACTTACCAGGGTATTTTTTTTCCACTGTGATCAGCCTGTTGTCTATCAGACACACATGGCTGATCACAGAAGCCTTCTCCTAGCTCTGCTCTACCTGTCATCATGCAGCAAGAGCAGTGTAAGAGTAGGGGAAATGGGAGGAAGCCTGCATAATGCCATCTTCAGATGTCATAATTATGGCTAGGCTCTCCTCTGTATTATTTCACATTTTCTTTTAGTACATCTGAAGCAGATCGCATTTCCCATTACATATTAGGAAATGTGATCTTCTTACTAAAAGAATGTGAATTTAAGGACTTGGAGAAGTTGAAAAACCCTCTGAAACTAAAATAATGTGATAAGGTGTGGTTTCACATTATGGGTTCCAGGGGTACTCACGGGGGCCCACACCGCACACACTGCACCCATTTCTTCTATACTTACCTTTCTGGTGTCCACCGCTCTTCATGCGTGGGCCCCCTCTTCTCCTGTAGCTGTCTGCGCTGTTAGTGCTCTGAGCACTAGAGACTTTGCCACAGTGCCAGAGTCTACAGCGCTTGCCCAGGTAAATGGCCACTGTGCCATTTTCCTGGACACCTGCACAAGTGCTGTTGTCTCTGGCACTGTGCCAGAGTCTCTAGTGCTCAGAGCACTAACAGCACTGCCGGTTATGGGAGAGGAGGGGGCCCACACACGGAGACTGCACAAGGGTCCCCTCCGCTATAGATACGCCCCTGGCAGTATACTATTAGCCATGGTAAGTTACCGCAGCTAAAGGTCTTGCTGGGGGCTATCCTATTAGCCCCAATAAGCTGACGTGAGCTACAGCTTATCAGGGATTTTGTTTCACCTGTCTCAGGAAACGGGGCTGTTTTTCCCGAAAGCACACAGGTTTCACTGAACCTGTGTGTTTTCAGGAGGAAAGCTGTTTTTTACAGGAGTCCTTATTGGATAGACTGTAAAAAAAACATTGGTGAAACATCGTAAAAAAGTGTGGACGTTTTTCGCACCCAATGTTTTATCTCCTCTAATAGGATACTTCCTTATGTTAATAAAAAAGAGACATTGATAGATATTCCACAAAGTGTCTAGATTAAATAATGTTGAAAAATTATCAAAAACTTCTGTGGTTATTATTATTTTCTTCTAATATGGATCCTATTGCAAGATAACCCTACCATATAACAGTGTTGCCTTTACCAGAAAAGCTCAGCAATGAACACGTAATGTAACCTTTAATGCTTGCATTAGCAAATAAATTCCAAGCAGCATGAACCAGTACCACTGTGACACTGACCATGCAAGTTGCATCACCTGTCAAGCATATACAGTCTGCCAGCTGTCCTTAGGTAATACCTGTACAAACTTTGCTAAAATAAGCAGCTTCTGATGAGAATCAAGATTCTTACGATGCTCCGATCTTTCTATATGTGTGGCTGTATCCAGCCTCCCAGGCTGCAATACTTTAGCTCCTCTTCAAATTCTGCTAGCTGTCATGCTGATACTGGTATTAGTCAAATTCAACATTTTGTATCCGTATTTAAAAGTGGCAAAATGTACCTATTCAGTTGTCTGTGAAACCGGTTTTATGGTAATTTTACAGCGCATTTCAATTCAGCAACTCTGAGCAAGTGATAAACTTGGGAAAATTCCATATTTTAAGTTAAAAATATTGGGATTTGGTTCAGAACCCCTGGAACACCCCTCCCATTGACTAATTAGGCACTTAGAAGCTTTTAATTATTTTTAATAGGCCAATAATGACATATCTTTTTTGGAGTAAAAAGTGCAAAATGATGGATATAGGGGTACAAGGTATGGGACAGGTATATTGGGGTGCTTTATGAGTGGGACAAGTGTTTTTAAACTTGCAGGTGGGAGTAATCAGTCTGTTTCCACTTTTTATTTTTAAGGTCCCCTAAAAAGACCCAAACATACCCATTTTTATGTACCTTAAATTTAATGAATGCACTTATTTTGCATAAAAAAAATAGCTTTCTAAAAAATACAACCAGTATAACAGCCATTTGACCCAATTTAAGTACGAGAAATACTTTTATTATTAACCAATAATAAACTTCCATACTGTTATCCGATGTTAGTTTAGCTTCTCTCATTTATTTATTTATTTTATGGGGGGAGGGGGTACAGGAAATTTAAGTATTTTTCACTTTTCACTTTTGGCACCAATATTGGCAGAAATCACATTTTTGCGGTTTTGTAATTAAATACGCAAATTGTGGTAAAGCGAATATGGTATTTTCATGGCAAAGATGTAAATTAGGAAAAAATTGCAATCATATTGCTATTATTATTATCCTTTATTTATATGGCGCCACAAGGGTTCCACAGCGCTCAATTACAGAGTACATATGCACATAATCAAAACAGGAAAACAGTGACTTACAGTTGAAGACAATATAGGACTAGTACAGGGTAACTAAGCATAATCATAGTAAATTACCACAATTTTGCTGCTAATTAAATTCACCCTTTATTCTTTTATGTAACAAAGTTCACATTTCATAAGTGGAGGAGTAAAACTCACACTTTGAATCCCTTCTGTATTTATTTACCATTGTAGGTAGGGAAGCTAATCATGGGATCCCGGAATCTCTGACTTTTTTGAGGGATTATAACAACTTAATCCTGGGAATTATGGGATTTAAAACACACTGTGGATTGGGCTGGGGGCAGTGGGATAATGCTTACAGTACCTTCTCAGTCCCGGTCACCTTATCTGGTCCTCTCAGACTCTTGAAGCTGTCCATAAAATAGCTGAAGTTCTATGATGCTCTTGCTTTCAGTTACTGATTGGCTGGGCGTGCACTGTGATATTACATATATAGCTATGGTAGCTGTTGTGATATTAACTATCTACAAATAGGCCCAACAGAATTAAAATATGCCCTCCTCACTAATCAGCATCCTGTACCTGGAGGGAACACTATCATGTAGGCAGATACAAGCCCTAGATTCCTTCACACAAGATTACTAAAAAAAAAAAAAAAATTGCACACAAGCTAATAGCTTAATAATGGCTGAGTACTGTTTATAGCTCCACCTAATTGAGATACAACTATTTTATAAAGTTTTCTTGTAGTGGAACAAAGACAACTTAACCTTAATATACACATAGAAAAATAAAAACTATAATTTATAGTGCAATATGAAATAGCATCAACCTCTGTACTACTTACACACTGGGATAGGTCTCAGGAGAACTCTCTATTTGACTCTCTAGATCCGAATGCTCTCATTAGAATAAAAGTTACACAGGAACCAGATATCCCGGCAGGGAGGAGGAGAAGCTTGGATCTCTGGGTCACTTACAACACACCCCTCCTCCAAACTATCCTCTGGTTGGGAAGCTCATTGGTATATCATGAGTCTCAATACTCCTGTGTCTCTGTCTGCAGTACATACTATCATGTTCACATTCTGGTTGCCTGGTTCTGCTGCTGCACAAGAGGGAGAGTTAGTGATGTCAGTGTGCTCCAATTGTATTGTACAGTATCCCCAGTGCTCCCACCTTAATCTGGCTATGCTCAAAGACCAGGTTTAAATTCACCTTAACCATAAAAATGGTCTGTTAGGCTTCCTTGAGGATGTAATTTTGGAACCAGTGTCATACATCTTTATGTAAACACTATTTTACATTTTTAAGTGTCAAAATATAAAATACAATATTATAACAGTAAAAGTGTCGATTGGCACACTAACATAATTTTTCATTTAGGCATGTTTAAAGTAATTGACTATACACTGTATATTTGGGTCTATTCTTGGTTTTGATGTGTTGGTACAGTAGTACTAGGTTTGGGTTGTAGTAATTGGGTCTTCTATACTGGCCATATATAGTATGTGATCTGGATAGGATGGCACATGTGGTATTTGTTGAGTGTTGCCCCCTGATGCACGACAAAAAATTAACTTGAAGAAGGCCATTTATCTGTCCTGCATAGCCATTAGCTGCAACATAAATGACTGTTGTATTTGCCTTTCTGACTCTAGAAGTCTCTACATGCAAGCATCCTCCTGGACCTGTAGTCAGGGTCCAGCTCACGGAGTTTCTTGACTATTACAGATATCATTGCAATAGCCGCTTGCTCAGACTTGTTTGGCTTCTTCCTTGCTAGTACATTGTAGACTGCAAAGGGGAGAAACAAAAAACTAAATTATTCTAAGCACTCTGTGAATATTAAAATAGCAGTTGTGTTTGTATACATGTGCTTGCGGTCTTCTCCCACCTGCACACTAGCAACACTCTGCAACAGATACTGTTTTGATTTTAGTGAATGCAATGTGTGTATAATGTGTTTTTTTGTATTTAATACTTACTATTAGAATGTAACGTCGGGTTCTGTTTGTTGTGTGCCGTCTTGGAGCTTGCCTCGGCGACCCCCTCTATAGTGGCACTGATGCTGTCATCGTTCATGGACAAATCCATCCCACTAGTTTCCACAGCATTTTCAGATGATAGGAGTGGGGATTGTGGGCTGTAGTGTAATGCAGTGTCTCCTGACTGTTCTTCATCTAGCTGGAGCAGGATGGTGCGCTTGAGAGGATAGTGCTATGGGGTTTTTCAGCACTGTATTTCCGAAAATGCTGTTGCACAATTGTAAAAGACCCATTCCTGAAATACACTTTTGTGAAATGCTTGCACAAAGCCTTTAACTTGTTTACCATCTGTTGCTGTGACCAGTGTATTCCCCAGGATGTCAGCATTTGGGATATAGGGAGAGATTTGCTAAGCAATGAAAAGAGTGTAAAAGTGAGTCAGTGGAGAAGTTGCCCATGGCACTGACAGACAGATTGACAGACAGGGGCACCCATAGCTGTACTGGGACCAGGTAATTGGAGGTGTGGCCAATGCAAGGAGGTGTGGCCAGCCTCCCTCTCTGCCAGTGTCCCAGAAGATCTAGTCTATGTGTACAAGCGTTACCTGGGTCACATAACCTGGGTAGGGTCCATTTTCACTGCTGCATAACTTGCATCCTACCTATGTTCAGCCCTGCTCATTTCCTGGGTCAGATTTCCAGCTCACTTGACCTGGGTTATTTTTTTTGGAGCCATATCCACTGAGGCCCGACCCGGATAGCCTCAGAAATAACCCAGATTAATTTGCCAGTGGAAAAGGGTAATTATTTTTATCAAGTCTGAATAAGTATTTATATGCAAAAAGGAATCAGAGCATCTAAAATAGAAACAGAAAAGCTAATAGCAAAGGAAAGTAAATCAAACTCCAAAAAGTCTTTTTTAAATACATCAACAGCAAAAGATTACAGAAAGAGAGTATAGTGCCTTTAAAAGGCTATATGGATATCATAATCAAAGACGATAAGGACTTAGCGGAAAAATTAAATGGGTTTTTCTCATCTGTATTCACAAGGGAATACCAGATGGTGAGAATGATGCATAACCTCAGCAACGATAATGTCTCACTGCTTAATGCTTATTTAAGTGAGGAAGTAATCTGTGACCGATTAAAAAAATTAAGATTAATATGTCGCCTGGTCCCGATGGATTTCGCCCAAGGGTTCTCATGGAGATACACTCTGAATTAGCAAGACCCCTATATTTGATTTTCAATGACTCACTTACATCAGGCATAGTACCCAAACACTAGCGTATAGCGTACGTAGTGTCGATATTTAAAAAGGGACATAAATCTGAACCGGGTAATTATAGACAAGTAAGTCTTACATTGATAGTGGGAAGGTACTGGAAGGTATTTTAAAGGATAGAATACAGGAGTTCCTTGAAGCCAATAATGTTATTAATAGCAACCAACATGGATTTGTGAAGGATAGATCATGTCAAACTAACTTAATAGGCGTCTATGAAACAGTTAGTGCAAACCTAGATCAGGGTAAATAAGTGGATGTAATATTTTTAGACTTTGCTAAAGCTTTTGATACTGGACCTCATATGAGACTTATCTACAAGTTAAGAGAACTTTGGCTAGGGAGCAAAATATGCACTTTGGTTAGTAATTGGTTGAACAAAAGGAAGCAGTGTGTGGTGGTAAATGGAACATTTTCAAATTGGACTGAAGTACTAAGTGGTGTGCCACAAGGGTCTGTACTTGGACCACTATTGTTGAACATCTTCATAAATGATCTAGAAGTAGGTCTAGAGAGTACAGTGTAAATTTTGTCAGAACAAATTATTCAAACTGGAAACATGGGCAGCAAAATGGAGAATAAGGTTCAGTATAGTCAAATGTACTGTAAGGTAAATGAACTTTGGTAGCAAGAACAGAAACACTACCTACATACTAAATGGGGAAAAACTAGGGGATTCTGTACTGGAAAAAGATGTAGGTGTTCACATAGATAACAAACTTAGCAGTAGTACCCAAAGTAGGTATGCAGCAAAAAAGGTAAGCAATGTAGTAGCATGCATAAAGTGGGGAATTGATGCAAGTGATAATAGTGTTTTACTCCCACTATATAATTAACTAGTTAGGCCACCATACTACAAAAAGGATATCCTGGAACTAGAAAAGGTTCAGAGACGGGCTACCAAATTTATTAAGGGGATGGAGATGCTAGAATACGAGGAAAGGCTTGCTAGGCTAGGCATGTTTACACTGAAAAAAAGGAGATAAAGAGGGGACATGATTAACATTTACAAATATATAAGGGGTCAATACACAGAGCTAGCGGGGGATTTGTTTTTGGTAAGATCATCACAAAGGACACGTGGACACTCATTTAGGTTAGATGAGATTTCGCACACTGAGATGTAAAGGTTTCTTCACAGTATGGACAATACGTATATGGAATTCCCTGCCTGAGAGAGTAGTAATGGTGGACTCTGTCACTAATTTTAAGAATGGCCTAGATAAATTCCTAATGGATACGGATATACAGGGTTATGTTGGGTATATCATGCACTATAGTAATAAAAGAAAAGAAAAGAACAGAAAAAAGGAGGAAGTGACATAATGGCTAAGCATTCACCACAGTTAAAGTTGTCTTAAAAATATTACAGAGTAGGAGATCACTAACAGGTTGAACTCGATGGACAAATTGTCTTTTTTCAACTTCAGAAACTATGTTACTTTATAATGTATATTTTGTGTTATAATTTATAAATATCCATCTTTCTTAAATATTGATATAGGATTTTCATGTGATCGATTAAATTGCTTATAAAAATATTAATCTAGAAATTCTTATGATAATTTATAGTTTTATTTTAATGACTTTATGGGGCACATCCAATTAGATATGGAGCTACAGTGCTGGGAAAATCTCTGGGTTTCCAACCTAGAGCTATTCAATTATTTAATATTTTCCCAGCGTGGTAAAATCTCGAGTACCATGCAGTAAATCATAGCTTTTACATAAAATGCAGGAATGTATGGGTTTCTCCATGCTTTAAATCCCAAGGGTGCATTTTAACACAGACTTTTATGCACCCAATGCTACCTATGGAGTTCAACGTGTGGAGGATACATGACCTGATTGAATAGGTCTGAGCCAAAAAGAGATAAACCCCACTGCTAACTGGATATGCACTTATGAGCCTATGCTAAGACATAATTTATAGCAGACCTGTTGGATATATTGTTCTTTGAGTGTACCACTATCAATTACCAGTGCTTGCTGTTTTACCGTTTACTATACTGATATAACAATTTCCAGCCAATCATATTTTTAGACTGCACAGATAAACTAGAATAAGGTAATTGTTTACCAATGTCTATTATAAAACTTAGTTTTTAAGCTTTGAGTTGAGACTGGTTCATTTTCAGTGCCTACTGTATGTCAAAACTGGAGAAATCCAGATGCACCTGATAAAAAAATGGATACAATAAAGTGCTCAGAATCTGGTTATAAACATCTTAAAAATGACTATTACAATTTTTGTAAAAACCTAAAATAAAACCCTACTCTATTCCACACTCTGTAATGTAGTTACCTGCTTATGTATATGTTATCGCTTAGCTCAGTAAAGTTGCTGCCCTATTTATGTAAAAGTAACCCTTTTTCCATTTTAAATAAAATATTTTTTTCATATGCAAGCATAAAAATATCTCTGTCCTAAGGGAAAGAAAATTATTAGAAATTCGCTTTGGTATGACAGAAACAGTGATTCCTGATGCATTACAAATACATGGAAATACATCTAGTCATGGAGGTAAAAAATACAAAATCTAAGTGAGGTTACAAAGTGCTAAGAGAAAAGGTGGTTGTAAAATTAATTAATGTCATTGCAAGCATTAGTGACATTGCGAGTATCAGTGAAAGTTAAAGCCAACCCACTACTTTAACATTAACAGCATTGGCTTAGCTGAGAGATATACATAGTTGCACATAGTTAGAAATAGGAAAATCAGTTTTGATTATGAAATATTGCCAATTTTCAGACACTTTAAAATGGCAAATTAATTCACAAATAATTTCCAATTAACCAAATTTTTGCAGAATATATAATGTGAACTGAACAAGTCGGGAAATCACACTTTATGGAACATGAAAAGGCAAATTAGTAAGCATCAACAAATTTGACATGTCTTCAGCCTTATAAAAGGATATTATAACTACTTGGACATTAATTGTTCCTGATCGTATTTGTGAAAACATCGGCAGATGATCTTCTCACTGTGACCATTTGTTAAGTGTTTTATTACACACTTGTGTACACACTGCAGCGGTATGCAGTCAATTTACCGGCTGTCGGGATCCCCATGTTCAGGAGACCAATGCTGGAATTCCGACAGCCGGTGAAATACCGATGCCCACCAACCCAACACAAGCAGTTGGTGGGTACTCGCCACCAACCAAGTGGGAATAATACCTGCGGAAAGCGAAGCTGCATCTCAGCCGGGATTCCGGCAGACAGGATGTACCTGTCGGTATAGTGACAGCCGGCATTCTGTCTGACAGGATATCATATGTATCCCACTGCAACTACTACATACAGTAGATGTGTAAGCTACATGACAGCATCACCTGCCTAATTTATTATTTCCTTTTTTCTTACACATTTAATATTTTCACTATAACATAATGACTACCGCAAAACACAATTATTTACTATATTTATTATATGGACTATTAGCTATCTAGAGTTAGATATACAGTATATCACCAATACATTTGCTTAAATACATTGGCGGAAAACATTTTTGTTTATGTGGTTGTCATTAGCATTCTAGGTATAAAATTGCACAGGGAATTTTTTTGCGAATGCTGCTGTATTTGTTAATAATCTACAAGTAGAAAATCAAAACAATTTTGTCTGCATATGAAAGTGGAAAACACAAAAACTCAGTCACACAGCAAGAAAGGAATATATATCAGAGTAAAAATGTGCTGGTATGGGCTCACAAACCTCATGTCTTTTATTGTATGCAATAATAAAATGTAGCATACTGTGAAAAAAATCCCTACTACTGTAGGTATAGAAATAAAATCTTGAAAACTGCAATACACCACAAGAGCTCAAATTTTTTTTTATACAGTATCACCATTGCATCCCTTTTGGGTTGAATGTGATGTTTTCTTTATCTGAGTTGTTTCCTCAGTTCAGACCATTTAGATATGAAGTCTCCAACAGAAATAATATGAAAGAAAACAAAATAACAAAAAAAAACACCAATGTGTAGTAAGTTTTGTTGACACTTGTAGTAATAAATGAGGTATATATTAGTGCCACTAGAAAACTAGAGTGATTCCAAAGCGTACCCCACTCACACTTTAGACGGGGGTAATAAACACATCAGGGTTTCTTTTATAGAGATGGTGACTTCTACCACGTGTATTACACCCGGTGTGGATATCAAGGGATTCAACCAAACAGAGATGTGACTCACACTCAGAGGGCAGGTAGAAAACCCATCAAGGTATCTTTTTTCTCCTTAAGCTGGAAATGGTGATCCAAAATAGCGTATCCCAACTCACAATTCGAGATACAGTTCAGACCATGAAGTCTCCAACAAAGATGACATAAAAGAAAACAAAATAACAAAAATCAACCAATGTGTAGTATGTTTTGTTGACACTTTTAGTGATCAATGAGGTATATATTAATGCCTCTTGAAAACTGGAATGATTCCAAAGCTACCCCACTCACACTTTAAACGGGGGTAATAAACATATCAGGGTTTCTTTTATAAAGATGGTGACTTCTACCACTTGTATTACACCCGGTGTAGAACTCAAGGAATTCAACCAAACAAAGATGTGATGAGAGAGACTGATGCGTACCCCAACACTCACACTCAAAAGGCAGGTGAAAAACCCATCAAGGGGGTAAATTTACTAAGCTCCCGATTTTGACCGAGATGCCGTTTTTTCATCAAAGTGTCATCTCGGTAATTTACTAAGCAATAATCACGGCAGTGATGAGGGCATTCGTAATATTTTGAAGTCCTAGGAAAAAAATCACGAATGAATACACCATCGGTCAAAACGCGGCTGTTTAAGTATGAATCTCGGTCATTTACTAAGAAGTGCAAAGCAAAAAAAAACAAACACTGCCGTGAAAAATTACAACTCGTAAAAAAGTGCTAAAAAAAAACAGATCTTTTTTTTTTATTCGTGATTGGATAGGCATGCACGGATCCATGAGATCCGTGCATGTATATCAGTGGGAAGGGGTGAGAAAGTGCTTATTTTTTCAAAAAAAATTGCGTGGGGTCCCCCCTCCTAAGCATAACCAGCCTCGGGCTCTTTGAGCCGATCCTGGTTGCAGAAATATGGTGAAAAAATTGACAGGGGTTCCCCCATATTTAAGCAACCAGCATCGGGCTCTGCGCCTGGTCCTGGTTCCAAAAATACGGGGGACAAAAAGAGTAGGGGTCCCCCGTATTTTTAAAACCAGCACCGGGCTCCACTAGCTGGACAGATAATGCCACAGCCGGGGGTCACTTTTATATAGTGCCCTGCGGCCGTGGCATCAAAAATCCAACTAGTCACCCCTGGCCGGGGTACCCTGGGGGAGTGGGGACCCCTTCAATCAAGGGGTCCCCCCCCAGCCACCCAAGGGCCAGGGGTGAAGCCCGAGGCTGTCCCCCCCCATCCAATGGGCTGCGGATGGGGGGGCTGATAGCCTTTGTTGTAAAAGAAAAGATATTGTTTTTAGTAGCAGTACTACAAGTCCCAGCAAGCCTCCCCCGCATGCTGGTACTTGGAGAACCACAAGTACCAGCATGCGGCGGAAAAACGGGCCCGCTGGTACCTGTAGTACTACTACTAAAAAAATACCCAAAAAAACACAAGACACACACACCGTGAAAGTATAATTTTATTACATACATACACACATACATACATACTTACCTTATGTTCCCACGCAGGTCGGTCCTCTTCTCCAGTAGAATCCAAGGGGTACCTGTTGAAGAAATTCTACTCACGAGATCCAGGGGTCCAGGGTCCTCGGGGAATCCAGGTGTAATCCACGTACTTGAAAAAAATAACAAAACGGACACCCGAGCCACGCACTAAAAGGGGACCCATGTTTGCACATGGATCCCCTTTTCCCGACTGCCAGAAACCCACTCTGACTGATGTCTAAGTGGGTTTCTTCAGCCAATCAGGGAGTGCCACGTTGTAGCACTCTCCTGATCGGCTGTGTGCTCCTGTACTGAGTGACAGGCGGCACACGGCAGTGTTACAATGTAGCGCCTATGCGCTCCATTGTAACCAATGCTGGGAACTTTCTGCTCAGCGGTGACGTCACTTTAGGTCAACCGCAGGGCAGAAAGTTCCCAGCATTGGTTACAATGGAGTGCATAGGCGCTACATTGTAACACTGCCGTGTGCCGCCTGTCACTCAGTACAGGAGCACACAGCCGATCAGGAGAGTGCTACAACGTGGCACTCCCTGATTGGCTGAAGAAACCCACTTAGACATCAGTCAAAGTGGGTTTCTGGCAGTCGGGAAAAGGGGATCCATGTGCAAACATGGGTCCCCTTTTAGTGCGTGGCTCGGGTGTCCGTTTTGTTATTTTTTTCAAGTACGTGGATTACACCTGGATTCCCCGAGGACCCTGGACCCCTGGATCTCGTGAGTATAATTTCTTCAACAGGTACCCCTTGGATTCTACTGGAGAAGAGGACCGACCTGCGTGGGAACATAAGGTAAGTATGTATGTATGTGTGTATGTATGTAATAAAATTATACTTTCACGGTGTGTGTGTCTTGTGTTTTTTTGGGTATTTTTTTAGTAGTAGTACTACAGGTACCAGCGGGCCCGTTTTTCTGCCGCATGCTGGTACTTGTGGTTCTCCAAGTACCAGCATGCGGGGGAGGCTTGCTGGGACTTGTAGTACTGATACTAAAAACAATATCTTTTCTTTTACAACAAAGGCTATCAGCCCCCCCATCCGCAGCCCATTGGATGGGGGGGGGACAGCCTCGGGCTTCACCCCTGGCCCTTGGGTGGCTGGGGGGGGGACCCCTTGATTGAAGGGGTCCCCACTCCCCCAGGGTACCCCGGCCAGGGGTGACTAGTTGGATTTTTGATGCCACGGCCGCAGGGCACTATATAAAAGTGACCCCCGGCTGTGGCATTATCTGTCCAGCTAGTGGAGCCCGGTGCTGGTTTTAAAAATACGGGGGACCCCTACTCTTTTTGTCCCCCGTATTTTTGGAACCAGGACCAGGCGCAGAGCCCGATGCTGGTTGCTTAAATATGGGGGAACCCCTGTCAATTTTTTCACCATATTTCTGCAACCAGGATCGGCTCAAAGAGCCCGAGGCTGGTTATGCTTAGGAGGGGGGACCCCACGCAATTTTTTTTTAAATATTTGACAGTGTTTAATTTAAAAAAAACAAAAAAAATGAACCCCAGCACGGATCACACAGATCTGGCCGAGATTCATTGTAAAAAAGTCGGCAGTGTTTTGCTAATCACTGCCGTAAAAATAGAAAAAAAACCACGAATGACATCGACATCGGAACAAAAGAAAAACCCGAATACGACAGCTTAGTAAATTAGTCGTAATCAATTCAAAAAGTTGCAGTTTTACACTTTCGATGTCATTCGTGATTGAACTTTGACCTGAAACGGGAAAATACGAATCTTAGTAAATTTACCCCAAGGTATCTTTCTCTCCTTAATATGAAAATAAAGATCCAATATGGCGTACCCCAACTCACAATTCGAGGTACTGGATAACTCCTATCAAGGTATCTTTAGGATTCAGATGAAGAATAATACTTCTAACGTGAACCTGGTAGTTTTCCAATGTCCCCGAAAAAAATGTAACTCCCACAGCGGAATGAAAAAAGGGGGTTACAAATATTTATTAACAGTACATGAAACAAAAAGAAGACATGTGGAAAAAAAACGTATGCAACAGCACATAAAAACAATGGGATAAAAACGTCAGAGAGGGATGGTAATGTCCACTTGCAAAAAATTTTAAATAAAAAAATGAAGATCAATTCCAATATAAAAATCCGGATAATAATAGGCTACTCACACTTCTGCTGCCTGATCTTTATTTTCATTTTAAGGAGAGAAAGATACCTTGATGGGTTTTTCACCTGCCTTTTGAGTGTGAGTGTTAGGGTATGCATCAGTCTCTCTCATCACATCTTTGTTAGGTTGAATTCCTTGAGTTCTACACCGGGTGTAATACAAGTGGTAGAAGTCACCATCTTTATAAAAGAAACCCTGATATGTTTATTACCCCCGTTTAAAGTGTGAGTGGGGTACGCTTTGGAATCATTCCAGTTTTCTAGAGGCATTAATATATACCTCATTGATCACTAAAAGTGTCAACAAAACATACTACACATTGGTTGTTTTTTGTTATTTTGTTTTCTTTTATGTCATCTTTGTTGGAGACTTCATGGTCTGAACTGTATCTCGAATTGTGAGTTGGGATACGCTATATTGGATCACCATTTTCATCTTAAGGAGAAAAAGATACCTTAATTGGATTTCTACCTGCCCTCTGAGTGTGAGTGTTGGGGTACGCATCAGTCTTCCTCATCTAAAAACTACACAAGTCACATCTCTGTTTGGTTGAATCCCTTGATATCCACACCAGGTGTAATACAAGTGGTAGAAGTCACCATCTCTATAAAAGAAACCCTGATGTGTTTATTACCCCTGTCTAAAATGTGAGTGGGGTACGCTTTGGAATCACTCTAGTTTTCTAGTGGCACTAATATATACCTCATTTATTACTACAAGTGTCAACAAAACTTACTACACATTGGTGGTTTTTATTTGTTATTTTGTTTTCTTTCATATTATTTCTGTTGGAGACTTCATATCCAAATGGTCTGAACTGAGGAAACAACTCAGATAAAGAAAACACCACATTCAACCCAAAAGGGACGTAATGGTGATACTGTATTCATTTTTTTTGAGCGCTTGTGGTGTATTGCAGTTTTCAAAATTCTGGCTTCTGTTTGCATATTTAAATGTGGTAATATTTTTCAAAATCTGTTACATCTAAGCCGCTTAGCGCCAGTTTGGACTACTCCCTAAATATATTTTTTAGCTATAGAAATAAAATCTGTCCACCGTGTATAAATCATCAACATTATGTACAACAAAATACAAATTATTCAACTGACACAATTCACTTTGTTTTGTTTTTTTGTCGTGATAACAACACCTATTTTTGGCCAAATTTTTCATTCTTATAACCCGTCCTAGAAACAAGAAGAAATCAGTTAAATCCTTTAAGAAATTAAAGAAATAAGTATCTGCACACTTATTGGTAGAAAACATGATGGGCTCTATTTAGTAAGCAAATTTCAACTTAAAAGCGCCATGAATCCTGTTTGAGAAATAGTGCTATTATAATAAATCATTATTATTAATAATAGTAAATCATGCGGAAACTAGCATTTCCACATAATTTAAGTATCCCCACTAATTAGCAAAGGTTTACCAGAGAAGATAATGCAATTATCTTCCCCATTAATACTCCTACAACATTTCTTTCACTTTTCAGGCTTATTAAGCCAGTTTTAATTTTTTATACTGATTCCGTTGTCTCACTCGATGTGTAAAGCCCATAGAAGCTAATTTTTTAGGTATGTTCCAGAGAACATTGTTCTTTATAAAAATAATTATTTGCTTTCTCCACTCCCACTTTTCCTGATTTCCTTCATTTTCCTCTCACCCATAGATATCTAACCCTGAAGAAGTCCATTTGGTTGAAATGTGTAGGGTTTATCAAATTTCTGTTCACCATCCAATTGTATGAGTATCCACCCTAGAGCTCACACCTTTTTAAGGTGATGGTGGCACAAATTGTCAACCAATCTCACACATTGGATTGTATGCACATTAATTAGACTGTCAATTCTGCAATTGATCCATATGAATCTAGTATTGTCAACTACCTTTGTAATTGTTAAATAAACTGTCTAGTATCTTATTAATTGATTGTCTCAAACTTATTGGGTGATTTTCTTTGGTGAGAGTGTATGTTCACAGGCCCCAAATTGGGTGATCTGCAAAGGTCGAAAAATAAAGAAGACTCCTGAACAAAAGCTCAGAATTGGGCATATTCCACGTATTCAGTAACATCCATATATCAGCGCACTATGGAATTTGTTTATATATATATATATATATATATATATATATATATAAATATTTCATATTAATATTAATAAAAAATGTCCAAATTCATGAAATTGTGGCACTTCCATCACGCTTCCTCTGTCTTTGAATTGGTAGTGCGCATGTGTACCATCTCCGTCCCACTTCCAGTGATGCGGAAGGTGCAGCTTGCATCAAAACAACACTTCTGGTGATGCATCACGTCGATGTCTGCCCCACTTCCATTTTTTATGGCAGAAGTGCCACAATTTAATGAATTTGGACGTTTAAGTCTATACTACTCGTTTTTTTAAAATAATTATTTAGAAATTCTATTCCCTCCAATATAGAACGTGCTCCGCACTGTTTTAAGTAAGAAATTGGTCTCTTTTAATATATCATTACCTTAACAGGAAATGAGGTAATGACTTGATTCCCTAACTATATTGGGTATAAAGATAAAGTCTGACAGGCTAAATGCGTTGGGTATACCTCATTAACTTCCTATTCTTAAGATAAGCAAACCTCTTTTATATACCTTATTTTTTAGATCTCATCTTAATTATATATGCATTTTTTTAACTTGCCATATATTCTGTGCAATTTTTTATGGATGTTTTATATGTATTATTAGATTGTTTTCCAATACATTTTATGTACAAACTTTTTTTACTAGAAGGATTGTAGACCACCACTTTATTTTTCTTAAAAATATATATATTTAAAAAAAAACACACCATTGGTCACTGATACCCCTATTCTTCTATATCAATATTCATTTAACAGCACTTTACCTAGGCTGAACACTTAGGGGCTAGCTGACACCCTACATCAATAAGGAAGTGTTTTATATAGTCAGAATGACTTCTTCACTAGTTTTTCACATTCATATGTGGCGCTATACTTCTATGAAATCTTGATATATATATATATATATATATATATATATAAAATACAATTTTAATGTGTGTACTGTTGATTTTTAAATGTATTAAATCTGTGGAATATTCAGCTAGCGCTCCCATTTTTTCCTTTTTTAAACACCAGAAAGGGCTGTACATGTAGTGTACATATACATACATACACTATACAAAGAGTAGACAGCCTTTTCAGGCAACCTACAAAACTACATAGCGGGGAAAAGAATCAGTATAAAAGAATGTTGTGTCAATGTTATCCGGAAAAAAATGTGGGACAATATCGACACTGTTGCTAAATAGAGCCCTAAAAATCTGACTGATTGAAGCACCAAACCACTGAATTTACTATTCAATGTTTTTCATGAGGTTTTGTAAATCACAGTTGCATTCCATTTTTTTTCCTGTCAATTTTGAGGAATGTTTTTCCTGTGGATTTGGGGAAATAATATTTTATCAATATACTAGTGTTAAAATAATTTAATTTTGTTGTGAGTAATATTATTTATTAATTAATTATATTAAAGATACATATCTTATAAATTGCTAATAGGTGTTTAAAAATTGTTTTTTAGGACAAGGAGCTGTTAACCCTGTCATAAAAACATTTTTAAACATCAATTTAGAATGAATTCAGGATGCCCATTTAAATGATAAATTAAATATTGCTTTCTTAATTAAAGTAAATAATACGTTTACCCACTACACAAAGAAAATGCCATTTCCCCCATTAGACTACTATCAATGTGGGGCGTGGCTTGGTAGCAGACCCAGGCAGATGTGCTGAGCTGGAGCTCCTGCCTTGGGACCCTTTATCCCTCCCTCCTGCTATCTTCAGGGGTCCTGCTGAGCCCTCTCTGAGTTGGGTGGTGAGAACCGTGGAGCTGGCAGACACCTCCTGTGTCTGTGCGGGTTGTGGCCTACCAACCCAGGGGAAGCCGGGGGCCTCAATTACATGCTGCACCCGGTGTGGACGTCGATCGTGGCTGAGGCTGAGATTCAGGGATGTCCTTACTCCTGCCCCATGGACATCGCCTGCTGTGTCTCCTGCCTGGACCACCCACCACTCACTCCTGTGCCACCTAGCAGATCTCCAGATGCCCCGTGGCTGGACTCCCGCTGAGGTGCGGCAGCCGTCATCTTGTCTCCCACAGGCTCCGTGTGGTGGTGCGGGAGATCACGTGGGGGGACCCAGCGGGCGGCTGCTGCTGTGCCTCTGTGGACCTGGCTCTCCTGACTGCTGGGAGGCTGTCAGCGTCCCTCACCTCTCCTAGCCCCTGCACTGCAACCCTAAGGAGGGACCACCTCCAAGCACATACCTTGGCTCTGCTGCCTGGGATACCAGGCTCCATACCTGCATTGTTGGGCAGTTTCAGAGCGGCAGTGGTCATTGGCTGGACCATGACCTGTACCTCCCGCTTACTGCAGCCCACTTTTCCCTGGAGCAATCTGGATGCTGGGTGGTGAGTTAGGGAGTGCACACTCCCACTTCCCTTTTTCTTCCAACCTCTCCTCCTATCCACGGTTACTTGTCTGGCTGCCCACCCACCTGTATTACCAGTCTGTAGCCTCCCTGCTTCCCCATCTCTCTCCGAACCCCAGACAGTTCTCTATATCTATATATATTCTGCCCTCCTGCTGTTCTTGGTGTATAAATATCAAGACACCTGCTACATCCATATTTCTATACACTACTGCAGCCTGGAATTCTCCCTACCCAGGCCGTAGTCCCTCACATACACCATGCTGATAATGACTAGTGACATGCTGTGATTATCCTGCTCTCCAGAGCCTGTCTGCCTATGTATGATGCCCTGCTAGCCACGATTCACTCTGGGGGAATGTGAAGACGTTGGTCCTGCGTGCATGCTTCTCTAATCACATAACTCATACAGGTGTTCTCTCGGTGGTACCAATTTGCCTCATGGTGAGGGGTGGTAAAAAGAAGGGCCCACCAGGGGTGAGGAATTTCACACACAAGGGAACCCCCGCACATCTCATTGGAACCCCTTCCTTGGCTGACATGCAGCAGTTTCTCCTCCCTTAGGGCTCTGCCTCCGTTGCTGATGATACTTCTACGCCTTCCACCCCACACCTTTCACCTGGCTCAGATTCACCTTCTCGGGTCGTAGATCTAGAGATGGCCTCGAATATGGCACCAGAGATGGTGGGTGTTTCTCAGATCCTGCACCTACTCCGATCCATGATGACAAAGCAAGATTTTGAATGCCTGGAGAACAGTCTCATGGAAACAGTTCGCTCGAGATTGCCGCTGTTCATTCCGAGGTGTCCACCATTGGATCTCGACTCACTTCTTCGGAAGGCTTCTCCTCTGACTCCCACAATGCTCTCAGACTTACAGTCATTAGGCAGACGATTGACATTCACCATCTTGATGACTTGGACAATCATGGAATGCATAACAATCTAAGGATGAAGGGGGTCTCGGAAGACATCCCACCCCAGGGACTTATTGATTTTCTAACACTGACCTTCAATGAGCTCCTGGATCAGGACCCTTCTTCCACGATTGAGTTCGACAGGGCCCACCAAGCCCTAAGGCCTAGAGGGGCTCCGTCTGACCGGCCAAGGGACATTATTTGCCGCTTGCATTATTTCTCAAAGAAAGAGGATATTCTTCATAAGGTCCGCAGTGTGGACTTCATAGAGATCGACGATCTACGCACTCAGATCTTTCAAGACCTGTCCTGATCGACCCTTCAAAAATGCAGAGCTCTGCAACCACTCACCTCAGAATTACGTAAGGCGGGAATTAATTATAGATGGGGTTTTATGTTCAGTCTGCAAGTCTCGCATAATGGGAAGTTCCTAACACTTACGGACTCAGTCGACCGGCCCCCTTTTTGCCAAGCACTTGGTATTCAGGAAGTCTCCCTTCCGGATTGGCAGGAACCCCATGTCCGCTCTGTCCCACCAGAACTTTCTCATCCCGGCAATGATTGGCACCTTGTCCAGCGTAATCCGAAACCACCGCAACAACCCATTTTCTTTTTATAACAATAGCAAAAGTAAATCCCTGGGAGTTGCAATCCTGCTGTCCAAATGCTTACCATTTTCTGACATGACATCCATAGTCCTGGAGGAGGGCAGAACACT
Source organism: Pseudophryne corroboree (assembly GCF_028390025.1). NCBI lineage: Eukaryota > Metazoa > Chordata > Amphibia > Anura > Myobatrachidae > Pseudophryne > Pseudophryne corroboree. Next base: position 423,508,223 of record NC_086447.1, on the reverse strand, counting down.
TCTAGTTAAATGTAAACTATTTGGTTAATTGTACAATTTTATCAACCTGTATGTTCCCAATCAATCCCAACCTCAATTTCTGTTGAAAGTTTTGAATCGGGTTGCCCTCCTGGTTGAGGGTATTCTGATTTTGGGTGGGGATCTAAATTGGTCTCTCCAGCCGGAGGTGGACATCTCCGGCACAATGGTCAGGCCATCACTAGCTTCACATTGCAAATTCCGTTGCATGCTCCATGAACACCAGTTGGTCGACACGTGGCAACTCCAGCACTCGGGTGATATAGACTATACATTTTATTACCGGCCACATGATATCTACTCCAAACTAGGTTACTTTTTGTTGCCCCATCGATTTTTGCATCTTATTCGGGACACCGATATAGGGCTGATCACCTGATCAGACCATGCTCCCGTCTCCCTGAATATGATGACGTTCTGTCCTCATTTCAAACACTGTACTTGGCGACTGAATAAACAACTTTTAATGGACTCACAATTTGCTTTTCAATTAACTGAGGCCATCAAAGATTATTTTGAGATCCGGACATCTCTGGAGTCACGGTGTGGGAGGTGCACAACTGCGTTTTGCACGGGAAACTCATCCAAGTAGGTTCCTTGCAGAATAAGGAAAAACTGGAGAAAAAAGTTGCCCTGCTTCAGCGGTTGAGAGATCTATCCGTCCTCCCAACTCTCAATTGAGCTGAACGAGACGAGGTCAGCCCTCAACGCCTTGCTTTTTGATGATGTCAGAAAGGACTATAGGATATGCCAAAACCATTTTTTTCAATGGGGTAACAAACTGGGGAAACTATTGGCAAGGGCACTGCATTCACAAAGAGCTACCCTATATATCCAAACAATAGTGGACGCGAAAGGCACTCGCCATACCCTTACCAAAAATATAGCCGACACATTTTACTTCTACTACACCACATTGTATAACCTCCATGACCTCAAGTCCCCGGAGACCTTACTGGATACTAAAGACTTGGTAGATAAATATATTTGCGATTCGGGCCTTCCACGACTGTCTGACGATGATAGTGCCTGGTTGGATTTCCCATTTTCCCTGCCAGAATTAGAACAGGCCCTTAAAAAAACACCTTCTGGGAAGAGTCCAGGTCCAGACGGCTTCACCGTCTCATATTATAAGCTGTTTAAAGACTCTCTTACCCAAAATGCTGTTGGCCTTCAATTACATTTCTGGTGATTGTGCATTTTCACCCAAAGCTTTGGAGGTCTTTATTACAGTCATACCTAAGGAGGGAAAAGACCTGATTCAATGTGCTAGCTACCATCCAATCTCACTCCTTATCACGGACATCAAACTGTTTGCCAAATTTATGGCAAACAAGTTGAAGTTGTTGCTCCCCAATATTATTGATTCGAATCAGGTGGGATTCGTCCCTGGGAGAGAGGCACGAGACAATACAACTAAAATTATTGACCTGAAACACCTAGCCTCCTCAGGTCATGATCACACAGTGGTGCTGTCAACTGAAGCCGAGAAGGCGTTTGATAGAAGGGGTTTTGAGACATTTAGGAGTGGGTGCGGAAAGCCTTAACCGCATTCTGATGATTTATAGCTCCCCAGTGCAAGGATCAAAATTAATGGGGCCTTATCTGCACCAGTTTTGATCAGAAACGGTACCAGACAGGGTTGCCCTCTCTTGCCCCTCATTTTTATTCTATGCATGGAGGCTTTGGCTGGTTCTATTATACGGAATCCCGATATTTCAGGCCTTGTCGTGGATGGTAGGGAATACAAACTAGCATTATTTGCAGATGATCTGTTGGTTGTCCTTTTGAATCTGTTTGTCTTGGTCCCCAACCTTATGCATGAATTTAATAATTTTGGCTCCCTGTCCAATTTCAAAATTAACTATTCTAAGCCAGTAGCAGTAAATGTGTTGGCTTCTTCGCAATCCCTGGTGGGTCTTAAACAGTCCTTTCCATTCATTTGACACCCCAATAGCTTTAAGTATCTGGAAGTCACAATACATACCGATCCTACACACCTTGTTGATGAGAACTTCAAGCACTTACTCGCCACACTTCGTTTAGAGTTTAGGGACTGGGGCAACAGAAGGCTCTCTTGGTTGTGGAGACTCAGTGTAATTAAGATGAATGTACTCCCTAGGGTCCTATATCTCCTACAGACACTACCAGTACATATCCCTAAGTCTTGGTTTAGGGAGCTGCACAATGCAGTCCGAGACTTCATGAGGGGGGGCAAGAGGCCACGTTTTCAGCATGCTATACTTTTTCACCATAAACTCATGGGAGGCTTCAGTTGCCCCATTTCTCTTTATACCATGATGCTATTATTCTCAACAGGATAATGGAATGGTCCCGCACGACTGATATTAAATAATGGGTGCTTTGCGAAAACGCCACCGTAGCCTCATCAATACGCCATTGTCCTTGGCTTTCAAGAATCCCTGTTGCTTCTCATTCCAGTGTGAGCCCTACCTTAACACGATGGAGCAGATTACGGGCCCTTTTATATGTGTCTTCAAAATTCTCTCCCTTGACCCCACTATTTCATAATCCAGATTTTCCCCAGGGAGTCACTGGTCGGGGGTTTGAGGCATGGTCATTGAAGGGGATCCCACGTTTCGGCCAGCTGGTGGAGAATGGGGAGATCCTCCCCTTGCCTACTTTATAGTTGAAATGGAGTCTTCTGTCCTTAGAAATTTGAAGGTACCTTCAGTTGAAGCACTTTGTAGCGGGGAGCAAGATTCGTCCTGACACCATTAGACCCACACTATATTTGAGAATATGTGTCTCGGTTCATCCCGTCCAGAGCACTTTTTATCCAAATGCTACAAACTCCTGATTGAACATTAGTTCCCGGCCCTTCCTAAATACATTAGTGAGTGGGGTAAGGACTTGAAGGTTGAGCTGATGGAGGAGGACTGGACTCACTGTTTTCAGGCCACCTTTGTAAGCTTGAGTAGTTACTCTGTACTCGAGACGCACTTCAAAGTTTTGACATGTTGGTACAGATGCACCCTGATGCTTGCCAAAATGGTGTACCGGACCTGTGCTGGCATTGTAACACTGAAACAGGCTCCCCGCTACATATCTGGTGGGATTGTCAATCGCTTCACCTCTTTTGGAATAATGTGATCTCTATTTCTAAATTGATTGTGGGACCTGAGGTTTCCTCTGATCCTGCTTTCTGGCTCCTTAATCTAGTTACTGGCCCTTTGACACCATATAAAAAAATCTCTTTTGAAATGTCTCAATAGTGCTGCTAAGGCGGTGATCCCTGTTCATTGGTGTAACATTGCTCCTCCCACAAAGAGTGGTTTACTAGGATAGACATGTACATGTCAATAGAGGAATTATGGGTTACACCTGAAAGCCAACAGGGGTTTGCAGCTACTTGGTTTCCCTGGCTAGACTTCAAGTCCTCACAGACGTACTTACTGCATTCGTAATGTGTACAAGTATCACACACTGAGTTTTCCCCTGGTAATTTATTGATTTTCCAGCCTTATGAGGAGAATCTTCTCCCTGTCGGTTTCACTTGACAAATTGATCTGTCGCACAACCCCCCTCCTACCTCCCTGTTGTCCTTCATTCCTGCTCTTCTCTGAATTCTTCTCCTGTTCTCTCTTTCTTTTTTCTTTTTGATTAAACAATTTGTATTGGATTTACTAATGATCTAGCAGGATTTGTACTGTGTTTAACAGGTTGATTGATTTATGGAGACCATTGTCTTGATTATTGGGTATGTTTGATATATCCTTACTTCATATTTGCTGCTGTTTCTTAAGTATACTGTGTTCTTCTGACATGCCTGCTCATATTTGTATGTCTCTGATGTTTTCTGTTTTAAAATCTAATAAACATAGCCATAGGTATGTCTAGTGGAACAACAATGCCCAGCAAGCTGTACCGAGTCTGCTAATTATCATATAGGAATATCCTGAATGCTTAGCCATAGGTATGTCTAGTGGAACAACAATGCCCAGCAAGCTGTACCGAGTCTGCTAATTATCATATAGGAATATCCTGAATGCTTAGCCATAGGTATGTCTAGTGGAACAACAATGCCCAGCAAGCTGTACCGAGTCTGCTAATTATCATATAGGAATATCCTGAATGCTTAGCCATAGGTATGTCTAGTCACTAGTGTGTATTAAATATTAGCAGATTTATTCAAGTTTTATTTGTAGTTATTTGGGGAATGTGTAATGGTTTCATCCCTACACATTATTTGTTTGTTTAAGTTTTATTGCCCCAAATGGGTGATGGGCTAGGGGAGGGTCCAATCAATCAATGTGCTTACATACACATGTTTGGGCTTTATATTGGTGTGTAGTTTAGCTGATTTAGCGTAGCTGAATCATTGTGTGGAGAAAGATCTCAAAGGGATTCGTCTGGCACTTATACTGGACTTTAACTGGACGGAAACTGCATGGAAACTCCAAACAAAAGCAAATAAATCATCACAATCCACCAAACCTTGGACTGCAGCTACAAATGTATGTACACACCTATTATTCTCCAAACCTCACTTACCCGGACACTAAACATTCACTTTCTGCAAAAAACCTGCAATACAACTTTTACTCTGACCCTGCAAATACCTGGAAAACAAATGTTTAATTGAGAAGCATATTTGATGAAGTAACACTGACTTGTGGTTTGCCAACACTGTGTAATTTTCCATCTAACATCAACAAATATTTGATTTACTGGTAATCTGTAGATATTAACATCATTTTAATTACTTGCAAATCGTATTTCTTTCTGCAAACTTCACTGCTCTCTCATACAGCCACCACTCCTCCCCCTATTCTCATTATACTACCAGTTTACACACCATCCACACTATGGCCAGGTTGGCAACCCCCCTTACTCATTGTCCTTCTATTCCTTTATTCTGTCCCCTGTTACCACCTCTATCCCTCTCTCACAGTCTCCTACATCTCCTCCTCCCTCCTCTCCTCTGTCTGCCTCCCTACCCCTCTTCTGTTTCCCCATTGCAATTCACTTCTGCCCCTTCACACCACTTATACCCCACCGCTCAACCCTACTCTTTCCCTCCTCTGCCTGTCTCCTCACCTCTCCTCCACCAGTATCAAACTGCACTCCCTCCCTGTTTCACGCATGCAGTCTCCCTTCCTAGCCAAGGCCCCAGCACCATCATCACACCCTCTTTATCTTCTCCTTCCAAATTACTCCTACCTCAACGCTACAGCAATCCTGATAATCTCATTCACATCTCTCCCACAAACTCATACCCCCTATCTTGTGCACTCTGGAATGCCAGATCTATTTGCAACAAACTGACCCCCACTCATGACCTTTTCATTTCCAACTCCCTGCACCTCCTGGCCATTACAGAAACCTGGATTACTCCTCATGACACCACTTCTCCTGCTGCTCTCTCTGCTGGGGGCCTCACATTCTCACACACACCCCGACCCGGGGGTCGCCATGGGGGTGGTGTTGGGATCCTTTTACCCTCAAGCTACACATACCAACTTATACCTCCAGAACCTTCTCTTACATTCTCTACATTTGAGGTCCATGCATTACGCCTCTACCAACCTACTAATCTTCGAGTTGCTGTAATTTACCGTCCACCTGGCATTTCCTCCAAATTCCTTGACAACTTTGCTTCCTGGCTACCTCACTTCCTCTCTTCTGACATTCCCTCCATTATTCTAGGTGATTTCAACATCCCTATCGATAACCCCACAAAATCACCTGCCTCTAAACTCCTTAACCTCACCTCTTCACTTGGTCTCTCCCAGTGGACCACCTCACCCTCCCATGTGAACGGGAGCTCACTGGATCTGGTTTTCACTCACCGCTGTGATATTTCTGACTTCTCCAATTCCCCTTTTCCCCTCTCTGACCACCATTTGCTTTCTTTCAACTTATCTATCTCTGCTTCCCCATCTCTCCCTCCTAAGGCTACCATCACGAAGCGTAACATTGAGGCTATTGACACCTCATCCCTGTCCTCCCTGTTTGACTCCCTTCTCTCTCCTCTTCTCTCTCTCACATGCCTTGAACAAGCCACATCCCTATACAATGCATCTCTTACTTCTGCCCTTGACTCTGTTGCTCTGCCAACCACTATTCACCCTCGCAGATCAAAACCTCAACCCTGGCACACCAAATGCACCAGATACCTACAAAAATGCTCACGTACTGCCGAGCGACAGTGGAGGAAATCACGCTCTAAAGCAGACTTCCTCCATTTCAAATTCATGCTCTCATCCTTCAGTACTGCCCTTTCCCTTGCTAAACAATCATACTTCAAAATCCTCATTTCTACACAGTCTTCCAACCCCCGGCGCCTCTTTGCCACTGTTAACTCCCTCCTCTGCCCACCACCACCTCCTCTCCCTTCCTCATTGTCTGCTCTTGACTTTGCCACTTATTTCACATCCAAGATTGACTCCATACGTCAGGATATCACTTCCCACCAGACCAGCAACCAGCCACCACCCATCCCTTGCCACCCCTCCCCTTCCCTCTTACCAACTCTGACATCTTTCTCCCATGTATCTGGCGAGGAAGTCATGGCCCTCATCCGTTCCTCCCCCCCCACAACCTCCCCGCTCGACCCTATCCCCTCCCACCTCCTCCGTTACCTCTCCCCTTCTGCCTGTTCCCATCTTGCCCACCTTCTCAATCTCTCCCTTTCATCAGGCACTGTCCCCTCTGCCTTCAAGCATGCTCTTGTCTCCCCTATTCTTAAAAAACCTACCCTTGATCCTAACACTCTCTCCAACTATCGACCCATCTCTCTCCTCCCCTTTGCCTCCAAACTTCTTAAGCGTATTGTCTATAACCGCCTCACTGCCTTTCTTTCCTCTCACTCACTGCTTGACCCATTCCAGTCTGGTTTCCGTTCTCTCCACTCCACTGAAACTGCCCTCACAAAAGTCTGCAATGACCTCCATGCAGCCAAATCTAAGGGCCACTACTCTCTGCTTATTCTTCTTGACCTCTCTGCTGCTTTTGACACTGTGGACCATCCTCTCCTTCTGCAAATCCTTCACTCTCTTGGTCTGCGTGATACTGCCCTCTCCTGGCTGTCCTCCTACCTCTCTGATCGTTCCTTCTCTGTCTCCTCTCATGATGCTACCTCCCCCCCACTTCCACTAACTGTTGGTGTCCCCCAAGGCTCTGTTCTTGGTCCTCTCCTTTTCTCTCTCTATACGTCCTCTTTAGGTGAACTCATTAGTTCTTTTAACTTCCAATATCACCTCTATGCTTATGACACTCAAATCTACCTCTCCTCCCCTGATCTCTCCACGGCTCTCCTCACTCGTACCTCAAACTGTCTTTCTGCTATCTCTTCCTGGATGTCTCAGCGCTTTCTTCAACTCAACATGTCTAAGACTGAGCTGATCATCTTCCCACCCTCCCGCACAGCCTCACCTCCCACAATCTCATTATCCATTGATGGCACAACTATCTCCCCTAGCCCCCAAGTACGCTGTCTTGGCGTAATCCTTGACTCCTCCCTCTCCTTCAAACCACACATTCAGCACCTCTCACAAACCTGTCATTTTCATCTCAAAAACATTTCTAGAATCAGACCTTTTCTCACACAGGATGCCACTAAGATCATTATTCACTCACTGATTATTTCCAGACTGGACTACTGTAATCTCCTCTTAACTGGTCTCCCTGACAATCACCTCTCTCCACTCCAATCTATCCTCAATGCTGCTGCCCGGCTCATCTTCCTCACCAAACGCACTACGTCTACCTCCCCCCTCCTACAGGCCCTCCACTGGCTTCCCTTCCCTTTCAGAATCCAATTCAAACTTCTCACACTCACTTACAAAGCACTCACCCACTCCTCTCCCATCTACATCTCTGACCTTATCTCCCTTTACTCTCCCACCCGTCCTCTTCGCTCTGCTAATGCACGCCGTCTCTCCTGTCTTCTGATTACTTCCTCCCACTCCTATCTCCAAGATTTTTCACGTGCTGCTCCATTTCTCTGGAATTCTTTACCTCTCCCCCTCAGACTCTCCACCTCTCTACAAAACTTCAAACGGGCTCTTAAGACCCATTTCTTTACCAAACCTAGCCAAATCTCAACATAACCCTCTGTTCCACGCTCTCTATGTACCCCATCTGTGTCATCCCTGTCTGTCTACCCCTCCCCTTAGAATGTAAGCTCTCACGAGTAGGGCCCTCTTCCCTCATGTGCTTATACTTTTCTTACTTTAATAATCCTCAACTGCCCAGATCCCACAGTTTTTTGACCACCTGGAACTTATCTCTATGTTTACTGGTGTAGTTATGCTTAGTTGCCCTGTACTTGTCCTATATTGTATTCAACTGTAAGTCACTGTTTTCCTATTTTTTATGTGCATTTGTACTCTGTAATCGGGCGCTGCGGAACCCTTGTGGCGCCATATAAATAAAGGATAATAATAATAATAATAATAATAATTTAAAAAAAGATACTATCAATGATCTCTGAATCCTTAAAATAACCTTTGCTCTTATTATAGGTAAATGTACAATGATTTCTTTCCATCTGATTGACCAGATAGCTCAAGCGGTATGCTTTTTGAGTTTTCTTGTCTGTCACAAGCACCGATTTGTTTTGGTGGGTTTGCTGTGGAACTCAAACCCGCTGCTTGGTACAGTAAATCTGGGTTTTCTATATTTATAAATTAAAAAGCATTGATCATACTTAAATGTTTTACTGTATTCAGAAGCCTGGATGATCAATGGGATTCTGACAGTTTGAGCTATAGTAAATCAGCGAAGTGCAATCCCACCAGTAAATCCCCCCCAAATATACAAATTACAAAACCGCCACAGTAATATATTCCCAGCTTTCTGATTTATGTACTCAAGCCTTGAGTCCTTGCAATCTACTTGAATACCTATAGGTAGCTTTAGCCAAGAGCGGGGGAAATTTATTAAGGAGTGAGTTGTCAAAGCTGCCAAAATAAATGTTACACAAGCCCTGTTTAACTTTTATTCCTATTGCCCTTTTAAAACTATTGGTCAAAACACCATTGATCGGTTGCTCTGACAACCTGCTCCTTAATAAATCTATATATACCTACCCCTCCAGAGTCCCGTGCTAGCTGGTGCTGCAGATATAAATAACCAACTGTCATCCATTGTCATTACACACTTGCAGTCTTGCACCAGCAGTATCCATGCAGCAAAATATGTCATCAGGAATTAAAATGAACTATTAATGTTATAGAGTTGTGTATCAAGTTTATTCATGTCCTATTGCTCCATTTTAATCAATTAGCGCAGGGAGAGAAAAAAGTTGTATGGGCCATATTGTTCACAAAACTGTAATGTGCTTTTAACGCCTCTTAATGCTGCTTAAGGGCCTGATGCGCAGCTAATTCCATCTTAAATGCTTCATACACCGCATTTTATCCCAGTTATAAGTACAGTATAACATCCAGCTGCTGCAATCATGGCTGAGGAGGAGGCACACATTGACTTGGTATATATCAATATGCTTTTCTACTCTATTTTAAGTACTACTGTGTATGGGAGATGCAAGCTACAATCAGTGGGGCACTGATATATAATCAATACAGTCACACTGACTGAGGGGTGTAATAATAGGTATTTTAAGGGATGGGGACCTGCTAGACTGCTACATTCAGTAAGGGGTGTGGTCATTCTTATATAATGCACTAATGTGACTGGGTGTAATAATACGTATTATAAGGTATGGGTGCCTGCATTATATATCAGTGCCCCCCCCCCCCCCCCCAATTGTAGCATGTCTCCCATCCCCTATTATTTGGTCCCCCATCCCTCATAATACCCATTATTGCCTTTCTCAGTCAGAGACTGTATTGAGTATATATAAGTGCCTTTAGTGTGACTCCATTATATGTATCAATGATTCCCTATTCCACATCCTCACTGATTGTAGCAGGTACTGCAATCAGTGAGAGTGGGGGGGAGGGGCATTAATATATAAACAATACAGTCACTGACTGAGGGGTATAATAATGGGTATTATGAAATGCTGTTATAAAATGCGGTCAGTGAGTGAGGGGGTATAATAATGAGTATTTTAGGTAATGGAGCTTTCTACAATCAGTAACCTGGATCACTCATACACTTTACAATGCGGTCAGTGAGTGAGGGTGTAATAATGGGGTATTGGTCCCTGCTACATTTAGTGAGGGGAGTACCGATCTAAAATGCAGTAACTGAGTGTTGGAATAATGGAAAATAGGGGTGAGGGGACATGGTGCAATCAGTGAAAGGAGAGACTATAAGAAGCAAAAACAACAAATAAGAGGCATAAATGAGGAATGAAAATATAGAGCTACAGATTGTTTGAGGGAGGGGGCCTAAGTTGTTATCTTGATTAGGGCCCTATGAGGTCTAAATACACCTCTGCTTCTGTATAGCCGCAATTCTGATGACACGAGAGCCTCGGTGCCATTGGGAGTGGTATGATTTTTGTAGTCTAGTACAATGTGAACAATTAGTATGTGGGCTGCATAATCCCGAAGCTATAATGCTAGCACAGTACTAGTGCTAATCAAGTACTATTCAAAGCATCTAACTATGTTAGCTTCATAGCCTTATACACAATGGCTAAACAGCATGTTTATAGCTACAGTACCTTATAATGCTGACATGGTTGAAATGCTTACTATTAGTGCCATGCTGGCATTATGCCATCAGCATTACACTGTCCACATACTGTAGTAATTGTAGATGTTGTACCCAGTGTCACATTAATTGCTTCCTGTGCCACCTACTCAGTAGAGATGCATCCACTGTAGATGCACACAGATTTGCAGTGGTAGTGTAAGTTCCGACAACTGAATACCCTTGTATTGGAACATGCACAGTGCTAATATTAAAATACAAGATACAGCATGCTCCACATACAGACTTATATTCAACTGTTTATTTTATTGCCCTAGGAAACCCCGGGGAATAATTGTAGTTAAAATATTTGTGGATTTGTGATATCGGACAACGCCACCAATATTGTGCGTGCATTACATCTGGGCAAATTCCAGCATGTCTCATGTTTTGCATATACAATTAATTTGGTGGTGCAAAATTTTTGGAAAATGACAGGGGTGTGCAGGAGATGCTGTCGGTGGCCTGTAGAATTGCGGACCACTTTCAGCATTCTGCTACTGCGTGCCAAAGACTGGAGCGCCAGCAAACACTCCTGAACCTGCCCTGCCATCACCTGAAGCAAGAGGTGGTAACGAGGTGGAGTTCAACACTCTATATGCTTCCATTCAAGCCTATACATCCACCTATGATATAGGCAAAGGAGGGGGAATGCACCTGACTCAAGTGCAGCAGAGAATGAATTCCGTCTTCTGCAAGGTTCTCCAACCCTTCGAACAAGCCATACGTGAAGTCAATTCAGACACTGCCACCTTAAGTAAGGTCATTTCCCTCATCAGGCTTTTGCAGAAGCAGCTGGATAAATTGAAGGAGGAGCTAAGATGGAGTGATTCCGCTAAGTATGTGGGACTTGTGGATGGAGCCCTTCATTCGGTTTGCCAGGATTCAAGGGTGGTCAATCTGTTGAAATCAGAGCACTACATTTTGGCCACCGTGCTTGATCATAGGTTTAAAGCCTACATGGTATCTCTCTTTCCAGCAGACACAAGTGTGCAGAGGTGCAAAGACCTACTGGTTAGTAAATTGTCAACTCAAGCGGAACATGACCCGTCAACAGCTCGTCCTTCAATTTCTCCCGCCACTGGGGCTGCAAGGTAATGGATAATATTTCCTAGCCCACCCGCTGGCAGTGATGCAGGGCAGTCAGGAGTGAAAGCTGATATCAAGGACCTGCCAATGATTACTGACATGTCTACTGTCACTGCATATGATTCTGTCACCAATGAAAGAATGGTGGCGGATTATATGAGTGACAGCATCCAAGTAGGCATGTCAGACAGTCCACATGTATACTGGCAGGAAAAAGAGGCAATTTGGATGCCCTTGCACAAACTGGCTTTATTTTACCTAAGTTGCACCCCCTCCAGTGTGTACTCTGAAAGAGTGTTTAGTGCAGCCGGTAACCTTGTCAGCGATCGGTGTAGGAGGTTACTTCCACTAAATGTGGAGAAGATAATGTTCATCAAAATGAATTAGAAATTCCTCCTGGAAGACCTTTACCAGCAATTGCCTCCAGAAAGTACACAGGGACCTGTGACAGTGGATTCCAGTGGGGACGAATTAATACTCTGTGAGGAGGAGGATGTACACAGTGAAAGGGGTGAGGAATCGGAGGATGAGGTTGACATCTTGCCTCTTTAGAGCCAGTTTGTGCAAGCAGAGATTGATTGCTTCTATTTTGGTGGGGGCTCAAACAAACCATTAATTTCAGCCACAGTCATGTGGCAGAACCTGTTGCTGAAATGATTGGTTTGTTAAAGTGTGCATGTCCTGTTTATACAACATAAGGGTGGGTGGGAGGGCCCAAGCACAATTCCATCTTGCACCTCTTTTTCGTCTTTGCATCATGTGCTGTTTGGGGACTAGTTTTTTTAAATGCCATCCTGTCTGTAACTGCAGTGCCACTCCTAGATGGGCCAGGTGTTTGTGCCGCACACTTGTGTCGCTTAGCTTGGCCATCCAGCTACCTCATTGCACCTCTTTTTCTTCTTAGCATCATGTGCTGTTTGGGGCCTATTTTTTTAAATCTGCCATCATATCTGCCACTGCAGTGCTACTCCTAGATGGGCCAGGTATTTGTGCTGCACACTTTTGTCACTTAGCTCAGTCATACAGCCACCTTGGTGCAACTTTTAGTCCTAAAAACAACATGGTGAGGTGTTCAGAATAGACTAGAAATGAGTGGAAATGATTGTTATTGAGGTTAATAATACCGTAAGAGCAAAATTACCCCCAAGTTCTGTGATTTTAGCTGTTTTTATGTTTTTTTACCAAAAATCATCCAGATCCAAAACCAAAACCAAAACAGGAAAGGGTGGTTTTGGCAAAACCAAGCCAAAACCAAAACACGAAAGTGGAATTAGAACCAAAACCAAAACACAAAACACGAAAAGTGCCAACCGCACATCTCTAATAATAATAACGAAGAAGAAGAAGAAGAAGAAGAAGAGGCAGAAAAGAAAAACTGTTGACTTAACTCAACAAAATGTGTGTTAGCTACTATTATAATATGTGTGGGGTGGGGGATGCTTGCAGGGTACTTTTAGAAAAAGCTGAAATAGTATGTCAAGTTACAGTTGACCAATTTATTTTACTGTCAACTTTAAATGGTCATTTAGGTTATCAATTGAGGTATTTGTTCATTTAAATTTACAAGTATTGTGATTACATATGTGTTATATCAATATCTCTATATCTATCTATCTATCTATATGTTCATTTGATTTTTTTTTCAAACTTTCACATTGCTTTATGAAAAATGAATGAGCAGAAATCTGGATAGTTAATAAGCACATTATTTAATAAATATTGTTTTCTCATATTTTCTATTTCTTTCTACAGAGTAAAAACATTCCATTTGGTGAGCTATGCACCTACTTAGCCTGATTCTGTCATTACATCATTTTCTTCTATTGGCTCACTACAGTATATCAGATTTGAAGGAAATGTACCCTATTTATAGGTGGGATTCTAGAACGTTAGTGTTATTTGCTCTTAAGAGCTGTGGAAAAGAAGAGCAGAGTTGCATTAATTTAACACATAAGAAAACTACTAGATAACGGCATGGCAAATTTCCAAACACTGAACTCAATATTTTGAAAATGCGATGAAGTAAAATAAATAAATGCATATTTATGCTTCTTTTGAAAAACTGTGAAAAGACATCATCACCCTGATAAATTGTTTATTTTTCAAACAATTTATGTTTTGTAGCCCTATTTTGCAGAACAGCCTAAGCTAATATTTATAGAACACTAAAATTAACATAATTTGTATTGTATGGGCTATTAGAGATGAGCATTTTAAAACAATGCTAGTTAAAATATAGACAAACATTGTGCTCTTTTATGCACTTCCTGAGCTGTAAATAACTTCCATGTGGCTTAAGATAAACAGTGCATATATTTTCCAATAATTTTACATTTTACGCACTGACCACCCAAAATGTTATGATCACAGTGTTTGTCAGTTATCAGCAATATCAGCAATATGGATCATCTACATATACTGTATATACATATACACACAGATTTATTTTTTATCAGAATCCAATTAACCTACCAGTATGTTTTTATTGTTGGAAAAACCAGAGTACACAGGAAATACCCATGAAAATAAAGCTAGAACATGCAAACTCCACATGGAAGTGCATTATTTAATCAAACCCATATCCCCAGTGTAATGAGGCAGCAATGCTAACTACTGGGATACCGTACAGGGAGGGTCATTCTGAGTTGTTCACTCGCAAGCTGCTTTTAGCAGCTTTGCACACGCTAAGCCACCGCCTACTGGGAGTGAATCTTAGCTTATCCAAATTGCGAACGAAAGATTAGCAGACTTGCGAATAGACACTTCTTAGCAGTTTCTGAGTAGCTCCAGACTTACTCGGCATCTGCGATCAGTTCAGTCAGTTTCGTTCCTGGTTTGACGTCACAAACACACCCAGCGTTCGCCCAGACACTCCTCCGTTTCTCCAGCCACTCCCGCGTTTTTCCCAGAAACGGTAGCGTTTTTTCGCACACACCCATAAAATGGCCAGTTTCCGCCCAGAAACACCCACTTCCTGTCAATCACACTCCGATCACCAGAACGAAGAAAAAACCTCGTAATGCCGTGAGTAAAATACCTAACTGCATAGCAAATTTACTTGGCGCAGTCGCACTGCGGACATTGCGCATGCGCATTAGCGACTACTCGCTCCGTTGCGAGAAAAAAATAACGAGCTAACAACTCGGAATGACCCCCAGAATTAGTAGTGAGTCACCAAACTGCTTGGTCCACACATGGAAAGCTTTAGAATTTTTTGTTAAATAATTATATTAAACTTAAACCATATTTAGAATCACATTTTTTTGGAAATTTCAGAGCCAAAGAAAAGGCAGTGATGTTGTTTGATGAGTTCTACTGTTTTCTGTCTGCAGAACAGAGTGAATTAAAGTTTTATAGTGCAGAAAGCAGGCAGTGCATCTATAATAACTTACCTGTAAGGCAGTAATAAAACAAATGATGCATTATTATTATTGTAAAGTAAAAACAAACATACTATATAGAAAAACTTATATATAAATTTTTTCATGACATTAGTCTTCTAGTTATTTTGTCTTCTTCATTTGTGTATGGGTTATAGTAGATCACATCAAGTGAGGAATGAAATAGGATGAGATTTTTAGCAACTTTTAAGTTGCCAAAATTTCAAGCAAGTTTTTGTCACGTTTCCTCTCACAATCATTTGATTTAAATTAGGTGACGATGATTTTGAGGCTTAGAGGCTTATTTATTGTACAAAGCATTGAGTAGTAAAATCTGGAGCTTGTGATCTAGTTTATGCGCAATATTTAAAAGGGAAATGCTTTTACTAATAGTGCCCTTTAAAATATTGGGTGATAAGCAGGATCAGAAGTGATGGGTTTTATAACTCAATGATTCATAAATAAACCAGAAGCATGATAATTAAGGAGGATAAGAAAAGTCAACCCCACCAAGGTTTTTGTTTTTTTTAATCATTTTTTCATCAAATAACACAATATTTACATAATTATCACTCTTTAACAAATTTATATAAATATTTTTGATGGACCTTAATTGAGTATTAAACAGTAAGAAAGCAATTTATACAGAATGTTTAATGTTTTGCCCAGACAGAGAGCTCAAAAGGCATATAACTATATCAAGCCCGCTGCCCTGAGGCCCATCTATTGTTTTGAGTTTTTCTGGTGCCTTTTCTGCAAGTTATCAACTCAATGACCATGATATCAGGCAGCAGGGTCATAACTAGGGCTGTGCAAGTGGTTCATTACCCACAACAAAGAGCAATAGTGTTGGCACCATCACTGCCCTACTGCCATGAACAGCATCCTGCAGAGCTACCCAATGTGGCCTGTACAGCCTAAGGATGCTCTTGGCTGTGCTGTTCTTCCCAGGGCCAGCAACCCCGCCCCTATGGCATGATGTCATGATGCCAAGTGCTAGTGAGGTGGGGGCAGCACAAGGTACAAGATTTCCTCGCTCTAGTGCTGTTTGGCAGATTTTATCTTTAACACTAGAAACATCTGGAGGGTGATTTGTATTGTGCCAGGATAGATTGAGGGGCAATTCTGGTGTGTGTATCTGTAGTCTCATTCTATTACATTCAACAACTGGAAACTCGCTGGAAATATGCCAGAATCGAGCCAATTTTGCAAACTTATTACATTTCCCCTGAGATCTTAAAAAATGTCAGTTGCACTGTTTCTCTCTCTTATGTTTGGACCAGAAGTTGCAGCAATAGACTTCATTTGCTGTGCATATAATTAATTTGTAGAAAAGTGTTGTATTCATTGTTTCAGTAAGGCTAATTATTAAAAGGTCAACTATTTTAACATGATACAAGTAATCAGTATGTTTGCTCTATTTGATTTTCACCTCTTTACCTAATTTACTTTAAAATGTTGATAAAAAAGCAGATAATTCTGTGTAATTGATATTATCTAAA
Source organism: Pseudophryne corroboree (assembly GCF_028390025.1). Lineage (NCBI taxonomy): Eukaryota > Metazoa > Chordata > Amphibia > Anura > Myobatrachidae > Pseudophryne > Pseudophryne corroboree. The sequence continues at coordinate 423,491,602 of NC_086447.1, read as the reverse complement.
AACAACAGTTTGTTGTTGGTGAATATTATTTATTAATTTGGGTCTGCTCCTGAGAATTTCCATTATACAGTACATTTGCAATGCTATGTCATCTTATGAGAAGCAATTTAATTATATACAACCTGCAGTAACTGTAATATAATGCAGATCATTTGCTGAGAAACATACCATTGTAAGGGTGTAGACTTGGCGGCGCGGTGTTGATAATGCATGATCTTCTGAGAAGCATTTATGTACCTGAAAGCTTTACTGACTGATATAATGGGCACTGACTAACTATCCTACATGCGTTGAGTACTCTCTGTTCTTACTTTTGCCTGTTTTAACTTTTAATTCTGTTTAGTGATACATTATTTATGCTACAAACATTGTTTGACCATGATGCCTAACTTCTTTACCTCTCAACTGGCTCTATGGGTTCTATTCATGAAGCGGCAAAAAGAGTGGAAAAAGGACTAGTGGAGAAGTTGTCTATGGCAACCAATCAGCTTTGAAAGAAGCCTTTATCAAGTACATTCTATAAAATGTAAGGGAGATGCTAATTGGTTGCCATGGGCAACTCTCCACTGGTCTGTTTCTCCACTGTTTTCACTGCTTCACGAATAGACCCCTATGTCTGTTATAATTGAATATCTGCATTTGTACACTCAAGTCCAGGGCAATCTTCTTGTTCTTTTGGAAACAAGGCTTATAAATGCCACAACTGTTAATTCTACAGGTTTTCAACAGCAGACATCAAGACCAAACCTAGCACACTAGTTAATAAACCTAATTAGCTATCCACAAATGTCATCACTGGTGCTTGTCCAACTTAACTGCATAGGGCAAACCACTTTTAAAAATGAATAAAAACTAAATATAGTGAAGCAAACTGGAAATAAATTAATGCTATACTTCATCATTCATTTATAAGATAAGGTGGAGTAGAAGAATGGTAGTAATGACACAATAGGGAAGATGGCTCTTAAGCTTGTCACACACACACACACACACACACACACACACAAACAAACAAACACACAAACACACTATGATTTACATCTAACAATGGGATCCAAATGAGCCCTATGCCAATGAAATTTGGCTAATTTAACATGACTTCTATTGGTGTGTGTACATTGATTGAATTAATAGTCACAAGTGAGAGGGGCACTTTGTATGAGAAGATACAAATCTACCATTGTAATAAATACTTTCATTTGTATGATAGTTACATGCAAGGATGGAACTTACACTACAGGGTGCAGAAGTCAAGGGGGCCAGGCAATGTTTGGTTGCCAAACCCCCCCCCCCCACCACCACCACACACACACACATCGTCACTTGGAGATTGACCCCGCTATCAGAGGATTATAATATAGGGGGTCATTCAGATCTGATTGCTGGGCTGCGTTTTTTGCTGTCCTGCGACTAGATAGTCGCCGCCTACAGGGTGAGTGTATTTTCGCTGTACAAATGTGCATTCCTGTGTATTAGCAGAGCTGCTAAAAATCAGTTTGTGCAGTCTCTGCGCTGCCCAGGACTTACTCTTCCAGTGCAATTGAATTCTGCTGATCGGGGCTGTAGCTGACGTCAGGCACCCTCCCTGAAAGCTCTTGTGCTCGCCTGCGTTTTTCCGGACACTACCTAAAAACAGTTAGTTGCCACCCACAAACAGTCTCTTCCTGTAAATCACCTTGCAAACACCCGTGCAAATGGATACTTTGCACCATCCTGTCGCTGACCGGCAATGCCGTTGTAGCTGTCCGAAGCGCCTGTGCATTGCAGTGCATACGCATGCGCAGTTTGGACCTGATCGCCCTCTGTGCGAAAACACACAGCAGTGATCTGAATGACCCCCATGGACTTATTCATGGCCAACACATACAATGGACTGCACATGCTCAGAAGAAGACTTGATTTATTATGAAATCACAGAAGGACCTATGAGACTAGAGTGTTGCTGTTGGAGCTCTATCCTGATTTTGCTATGGAGCTTTGAACTGCTGTGCTCTATCCCTGGTTACATATAATATATACAGTCCAAATGTCCCCTTGCTATCTTGATAAATTGAAGACATACAGTAATATAGGGTAAACTAATAAGTATTTCCTTAGGTTGATAAGTACTCCTGGTATCCCAGAGTTCCACTGTCACACATATGTATCCTTTAAGGAGAAAGACTGGTTAAGTTGAAATGCATTGGTGGAGAGCTACTGTGGATACATATATGTGACAGTGGTACTCTGGGATAACAGGAGTACTTAGCAACCTAAGGAGACTGTCCGGACATTTCATAAGGTTGTGTGCTTTTTTATTAACAGCATTAGTGTATTCCATTGCCCTCATCCACGTACAAGTTTTTCGATTGTCTTTTAAAGTTTATCCTTTTATGGAAATCTGTGTTTTGTAAGAATAAAATAGTTTGGAAACCAGATTTGACACAGATAACTTTTCTATCTCTGCTGTATCATGCCATTTATATGAGGATCTCGAGGGAAATAAGGGATCTGGAGAAACACGGTCATCATAAAGATACCTTTACGTGTACATCCAAATGTTTAAAGCTGTAAGTTGGGTACGCCCACTCTCCCTTCTTACAAACCACGTGGTGAACCTATAGAAAGTGGTGATGGAGAGGGAAGTAAAAAAAATACCTTTATAGGAGGCCCCTACTCCATTTTTTGTGAGTACGGTACGACATTAGCACCCTCTATAGAAATCCTTCACCCCTGATAAAGGAAATTGGGTTCAGACGATATTACACAATATATTTTCTTTGTCTTTTCATTAACTATATTCTGAGGATAACATCACAGAGAATATAAGATTTGAAGAAATACAGTGACCATAAAAACACCTTTACATGCAGATTTCAACTGTTGTAGCTGTAAGTTGGGTATGCCCATCCTTTTGATTTATATACCACGCGGTGATCCTATAGAAGGTGGCCCCATTGAGAAATTGTTCACAGAGAGGAAAGTAAAAAGAAACCTTTATGGGAGGAACCTGCTTCACTTTATGGTGAGTATGGTACGACATTCTTTCATTGGCATTTACACCATCTATAAAGATCCCTCACCCCTGAGAAAGGAACCGGGACTATAAAATATTACACTATATACATATTTTCTTTTGTTTCTCGTTACATATACTCTGAGGAAAACACCACGAGAATAATCATACCCAAGGAGGAAGAATTTCCGAAGACTAATATCATATAAATCTACTTACAGAGACTTATGAACTTTACTATGGTTGATGGTGGTAAAAAAGTGATTGTTAACACCGTTTAATATTGTTGTTTAAGGAGTGAGCACATTTATAGGTTATGCCCAGATGAATTTGTGAGGTACTTGCTTGATTTGGTGTATTAGGTGACACACTGTGTGCATGACCAATATTTGCAGCTCCTTGAGTGTGCAGTCAAAACACACCAGAATACAAAAATTGTTTGTGAAGTTTGTCAATATAGTACTAATTTTACAACTTTTATAATGCGTATTCCCAGCTGCAAACCGACACAAGTATTCAGTAATTGTTCTAAAGGGGCCGTTCTTTACACATAAATGTTATTTTGACCTTGTTACCTGTGAGATAAGGCACACCTGCTAATAAAATGCCTTGCACCCTACTGGATATGTTTATTTGCAAGGATGACAATACAGATATGCAAAGAAAGATACTAGGGGTAATTATGCATTTAGAGGTAGAAATCAAGTGCCTATATGCCAAACTAATTTTATTAGGGGGTGCACCGTCTTTTGGGCGTGTCTAGCACTATTTTAAATTCTCTCATTAAAATCACATGGCTTAATCTAATTTCTCCGTAGTTCCTAATAATACAAATAAATATAATACACCCCAGAGAAATAAAATAAAACATAATGGTGTGACCACCGGCTGGTACTGACTGTCCACCACGACATAATCCTGAGTCCTAGCTGCTGCTTCATCCTATCGCTGCTTACACTTCCCCAACCTATCCTTGACCTAGCAACAGAACTAGAAAGTGGTGGGTCTAGGTGCATATGCATTACCGCCCACGTCCCCCCAGAGCTTGCACCCCCAGCACCTACACCTTTATTTAGAGTGGGCCACTCTGAAAAGTACGGGAGATTTAGGGGTCCGACATTTGAGTATTAATATAACACAAGTTTAAATTTTACTCACACAGTATGCCATCCGAGCCACATTTGCCTCTTTCTACACCATCAGGCTCTCTATATATGCAGGACACCAGCATTTGACAAACATGTCCCCATGCTCACCAGCGACTGGCAGTAGTGCCCCTTCTTCACACAGTATGGGCCAAAATTCATATTACACCACACAGTTTGAGCCAAAATTCACATTATTCCATATAGTATGAGCCGAAATTCACATTACGCCACACAGTATAAGCCGAAATTCACAGTACACCAAACAGTATGAACCGAAATTCACATTACGCCACACAGTGTGAGCCGAAATTCACATTACACCACACAGTATGAGCCGAAATTCACATTACACCACACAGTATGAGCCGAAATTTACATTATGCCACACAGTATGAGCCAAAATTCACAGTAGTACACACAGTATGAGCCTCCCCCTTGCGTCTCTCAGCCACACTATAATCTCCTTGCTGCATTGCCTCTCAGCAATGCCATCTCCCTGCTGCATTTCTCAGCCACTCTATTATCCCCGTGTCGTCTCTCAGTCACATCATCATCCCCCCCCGCGTCATCTCTCAGCACACCATCATCTCTCTCACTACTGTGTCATCTCTCAGCAACATTATCATCTCACAACAGTGTCTCTCTGCCAAACCATCATGTTCCGCCTGCATCTCTCACTGTCCCCCTCCATTCACTTTGTGTCAAACTGCCCTGCCCACTTCATTCTGTGTCTCCCCATTCATTCTATGTCTCTCTATGCCCTCCCTCCTTTATTCTATGTTTCTCTGCCACTTCCCCCCTTCATTCTATGTTTCTCTGCCACTTCCCCCCTCCCCCTCCCTTCATTCTACAGTATGTCTCTCTGTTCTTCTGTCCTTTTCTATGTGTCTCTGTGTGTGTCTACCCTCCCCTTCTATGTCTCTGTGTCCTTCCAGCCACCTCACATTCTGGGAGCCAAGAGGAGCCGGAGGACGGTGAGGCCAGGCAGCAGCATTAGCATTGCTGTTGCACTCCCAGCAGCAGATCTAACAAAGTGGGAGCTGCACTGCTGTAGTGAAGTCATGCTGCCTAACACCACAGACCTTCATCAGCGCAATGGTGGGCGGGCGGTGCAGGTGCAACACCAGGGTGGCAGGGAGTGCAGGTATGACACCCTTGCCGGAAGACCACTAATGGTCGAGGACATTTGGACCAGCCCAATCCTCCCCTAAGCACCACACTAACTTGGTTAAACTGAAAATAAAGTACAGCTCCAGCTTTCGGCAGCAAGGGCTGCTGGGAGCTGTATTTTATTTTGAGCTTGATCACTCTAATGCCGCCTCCTACTCAAGTCAGGCATATCGCGGGATCTCCTCTGGCTCATCATGATTTATGCCTCCGCTTTGACAGCATAGCGCAGTAAATCCAGTAATGGTGAGGGGGTTTTCTGTGCGCACCAGGCACCCTCCGTGTGCATGCCTATTGTCGAAGGTAATGGTATTGTATTTTCCTATGGAAAGTTCCCTGTGTAGACATTTTATCTGCTGGTTATATGCTCAACATGATTAAGAACAGTAATCAATTGAATATTGCTTTGTGTGTAATTTTTACATCAATTAAGTGAGTTTTGGGTCTTCATTGATTTCCCCAATAACCCCCCGACCAACCTCCCGCCCCCCACACACACATACTTTTACAGTTATACTATCGACCTTTTCATGTTTGGCCAACAAGGTCAATACTTACTAGTACCATGGATTAGACACCTTAGGCACCTTCTCCACAGGGAGCCAACAGTCATCAACTGTCAGAGGGGGAGGACACATCGAGTTATTTCATTCACCTATCATGATCTGGCTACAGCCCCTGCTCTGCCTAAAACCTCTTCCAACACCATGATAAAAATAAATGGGATTTAAACTTTATATGCTATACCTGTAAAGAATCACATCTCTCTGGTGATAACACTGTATTTCCTCATGTCCGTATTGCCATCTGGGCTGGATAAAGGTCTGTGGGGGCCTCTGGACAACAAAGTTTTGGGGGTCCCTATCAATAAAAATTATTTAGTGGTGAATAACAACATAAGTATTGAGTATAGCAATCATTTTACTATATATGCAAACAAAAATATAATATTCATCTTATTAATCGTGGTTAATGCATATGCACTAACTATTCCTACCTTAGTTTAAGGGGTTATTAGTTATAACTAATTTAATATTAATTCTGATTTTACAGCTTAAACTACTGTAGGATTAATTAGTGCATATGCACTTACCACAATTAATAAGATGAATATTATATTTTACACATACTGTATAGGAAATGTATTGCTATATTATAGGCTAGAGTGGTAGCGGAGCTACTAACTCACATTACTGTATACTACTGGTCCAGGTGGGCGGATCTTTGCCGTTGAGTGTCTCACGGGATTTGACTTCCCGCAGTGTGTGCACAGGTATGAGTGGCTCCTTAGCGGGGAGTGCTGCGTTCCATTTTGATAGTGGCAGTGTCCAATTTGAGGGAGAGTGTGTGGGGACCCCTTAATGTGTGGAGGCCTGGGATGACCGCCTCTATTGTCCCTTCTTTAATCCGGCCCTGATTAAACACACACAACCATGCAATGAACAGTTTGCTTGTTCGTACAAAACCATCACTCTCATCACTTAATGTACAGTACTCTGAACATTCACATAATGTGATTGGCTAATGAGCTGAAGGTCATTGATGAGCAGGTCATAAATAATTACTAGTTGGGCATTCCCAATGAAAAAGTAAAAACAAAAATTCCTTAAACATAAATTATGTGTGTAATGACAGCTATTTCAGTGTCAGTAGAGTTTAAACAATTGACTGGATGAGTTTCTCACAATATTTTCTGCAGGCAAAGTTTTATTATAGTGATGTGCCCTTCTCATAGGGAATAACTTTTTTATTTCTTCATCTATATAAATTATTTGTGTAAGTTAAGAAGAGCACTTAAATAGTGTTCATAGAACAGACATTTGTTGTTCAACTATAATCTGCTACAATGTTGTGTTAAGTAACAAAGTATAATGTTTAACAAAAATGCTTTGAATGCAGTTAAGTAGTTCTGGATATTCCAAGTGGAACAGAAAAAATAATACAATATATAAATGATATATAAATAGTATATACTATATGCACAACTTCTTAACTGCATGCAAAGCATTTTTTAAACATTATAAATTATACTTTGGTACATAATGCTACATTGTAGCAGAATATAGTTGAACCACAATTGTCTGTTCTATGAACACTATTTAAGCACTCATTTTAATTTACATTCTTTACAGTTATTTTACAAAAACTGAACAGCTCTTACACAACATTAACTAGCACATTTTACACACTCACATATGCACGCACGCACATAAATGATTTATGTGTTCATAGATAAACAGAAATATCTTATTAGCATTGTAAAGGAGAAAATGCAAAAATAGGAAACACATTTCCTTTAATATGGTTTTATTCTTTGTTACTTTTTGGAGTTTTTTTTTATTACCCAAATATTGTGGCAGATGTATTAAGCCTGGAGACAACATAAGGAAGTAATAAACCAGTGATAAGTGCAAGGTGATAAATGCACCAGCCAATCAGCTCCTAACTGTTAATTTACATATTGGAGCTGATTGGCTGGTGCATTTATCACCTTGCACTTATCACTGGTTTATCACTTCCTTATGCCTTCTCCATGTTAATACATCTGCCTCATTATGCTGCTCCTACATAAGTATTGTGAGCCAGTGTGCACTGTAATAAATATTTAGGATAGAAGTTTGGTGGATCAGGCCAGTAGTGGAAGGAAAAATTAAAGACAGCTGGTAATTTTTTTTGGGGGGATGTGGAAATAGCCATCCCTCTCTCTCTCTCTCTATATATATATATATATATATATATATATATATATTTATTTGTATTACACACAATTAGATTAAGAGATGGTCTGATAGATCTCTCATACACTGCTAAAGCTTTACCCATATCTAGAGCAATACTGCTGACCTCCACTTACATTTTGTGCTAGCCAGAGTTAGCACTCTTGCTCTCCTACACGTTAATGGAACCTGTTTTGTATCTCTTTTTCACTTTGACCATATTAATATCAAGGTAACCCTGAGAACAAATGCCAACACATACACAACAATCTCAATGTTCTCTCACTTCTACAATATGTAAGCTATAAAGTATGCTCAAGTCAGAAGTGTTTTAGTTGAAACATAGAAAAAGTCTATAAAAATGAATAGTCTATGCCTGAAGAATCTTGCCAGTTACAGAGCATTGAGTGTAAAGTTGCTATTTGGTAAGGGCAACAAATGTCCACATCTATAGGTTTATGAAATAACATTACATCCTCTATGACTCGATTCCTCCATTACAGTACTGTTCTAGAGGGAAATACCTGTGATTGTGACTTGTTAGGTGAGCGGTGACTTATCACTGGACTGCCATCTGTTCCTTACTTTGGTCTTTATCTTCACTTCTGTTGTGTGTACACTTGTTACATTTCCATCCTACTTAGCCCTGTAGTTACTGACAAATCACAGGGGTTTCCATAGTACCACCTAATGATCATATATTCAACACTAAATTTATCATTGATCACATTTTTCCATACCTGTTATTATCCATTTAGATGTTAAAATAAACAGGCAATATTTTGCTTGTTATCTCAAATGTTAAAAAAGACAGCACTTTGTTCCATTAGCAGTGTAAGTATAGAAACACATTTGAATGTCATCTGGCTTATTTTTAGAACAGACTGATTGGCACTAAATAATTCTCTATTTTTGCTTTAGCTATTTAGTCCATTAGTCAGTCGGTTCAGCCCCTTTAATTAAAACCCATATTGTAGTAGGTGGCAGACACTTGTCAGTCGTGTGCCTAGCAAAGCAATCTGTGTTTGTCAAATCTGTTGTCAGAGCCTCATAAAACAAAGTTAAACAATCTATTGCCAGAAACTGCTTGTAAAGTTGTACTAGGCAATGATGATAAAGAGTAATTAAGTGCAGTTTACTTACATTGTACACCCGAAAATAATAATAAAACATATCTGTGAATTGCAATTTAATTTAATTTGAAGAATTCTGATGCCCACTTTCCTTTCTCCTGCCACAAAAGTAAGGAAAATGTAATTTATTAAAGGCTAAATAAAACAGATAACACAGTATCTGACTGTGACATGGTTGCTACTTGTCCATCATTTCCAGCCTTACAAATAAATGCAGTGAAGGTACTACATTAAAACAATTGAAATTGCACAATATGTAAATGGTCAGATGACAATGCAAATCCCAAACTGTTGGTTTGTAAATATGTTCAAAGTGAAATGGATAACATGAAGATAGTCAAATGCATAATTTGCAAAGAAAGAGTTTGTCGAGGTTATCAGGGAATAAAGCTTGGAACGATCTAGTACATAGAAAGGCACTTCAGCAAGCCAAATATTAGAGCACTCTACCTGAAGGAACAGCAAAAATTAGACCTTTTAAAATGGTTCACTTTTAAGTTTTTTGAATCTGCATCTTTTTGGATATTGATCACTTGAGTAGAAATGAGATGCCAGTTATCTAGTTGCTCTAATTTTTCAAACACAACTGTATTTACTTTATATTCCTACATGAAAAATAACCTCTATATCTTAACTTTCAGGCACAGTAACTTTTAATCAATGCTGTGCTGTCTGCTGCTCCTACACAGACTGTAGAAGACAAGTAGGAAGTGGGAGGACAAATCTGAGTTGTGAACTGGAGCAAAATAATGCAAATTGTAATTTGCAAGAGAATAAACAAAGCATGAAGATAAATGTTGTCAAAATTCAGCCAAATCACATCAAACAGAATTTCTGGGTCTTCATGCAATGCTAATTTGACCAATGGGTATATTTTCTAAATAGTGGCTTTTAAAATCCACCAATTGTCAGCAGGTTTGTCCATAAGATTTAAAATGCCACTAATATTAAATAATATAGCAAACGTGTATTGCATTTAATATTATTTTTTGCTGATTTAAAATTAGCAAGTAAGCAGCAAATTAGTAAATATATCCCCAATAATTTTATAATAATCAGTGTTACTTATACAGCATATATTTTTAATTTCTGATATAGGCAGTACTGATGATACTAGCAATGAAGTTAAACACTTTCTAGGAAAACATTACACAGCTAACTTTACGTTTTGCTTCCTTAAATAATACTGCCAATAAAAGTATATAGCTCAGATGTACTGTACTGTAAGACTTGTCCATTGCTGGGTATGTGAATCTACAGTGTATTATGTGCTTGTTTATCCAATTATTGTTTTTTCCTTTAAGTATAACCATGCATTATGTATTTGATGGTAAGTATTTTTTTTTAATTCAACCTTAATTCATGAAGTACAATATTTATGTAGAATCTGAGAACTAAAAGGTGTGTCTGAAGTTTTGATGTTTCTACAGCTTCGACATCAGAGATCAAAGGCATGATTGTAAATATAACAAAGTGCAAAAGCTCATGGTAAAAGTATCAGGAAGAGAGCGGGATTCTACAGTACAGATGTTTCCTCAATAATACGAGACAACAGTAACCAAGTGTTCTGCCACATTTCGATGCCATCCACACCAAACCACTGGATTTCCATAGTAGTGTGATGTCAGCAGTAAGCTCCTGATAATATAAAGCACATCCTTCTAGTTTATGATTTTGTAGATGGTTCTAGGGCAATGATTATTGACTGCAGCTCATTTGAAGATTAGGCCTATCGTACTGTAGCTTCCATTGCTGTTCTATACCTTCCCCCACTTGTAATTCTAAATCATTATACATTTACCAACTAACCTAAGCATTGCATTTGTGGGTAACACTTTCCTGTCTTTTAATTCTTACTTATGCATTCTCAACTCCATGACAATAGCATGTAGTAATTCAAGTTGCACATTAGTGCCTGTCCAAGCAGAAACTCTCACACTATTTCTTCTTTTTAATTATTTTTATTGGGTATGGAGCATACAATAACAAAGACACAGTATAGACAGTCTGACTGGATAAATTAACAAATGACAAGGTAGAAATAGTTAAGGGCAAGTTTTGCACAAAACAATCACTTAAATGAGGATTATCCTGTGAAAACATAAAGAGAGCATGACCAGTGAGGCATAAGTATATAAAGTCATAGAAAAGTGGAAGAACCAGGTATAATAATTGGGGGGGGGGGGTCACACAGTAATTGTCTCATACCATTGAATTGAATTAAAGTTGGGGTTATTAAGTCAATGAAGCCTTCCCAGATTTCTAGAAAAAAATTCTATAGTGAGGCTTCCAGATAATCCATATGAAAAGTATAGTATAGTTTAGCAAGGAAGAAAGGTGAGCTTGGGGAATAACCATGAATTCACATTCACAAAATGCATTTCTGGGCAACTGCGGAAACAATAAGCAGCAGATTTTTTTCTACCAGTTGACAATATACCAGATGTAAGAGGAATCCCTAGCACTACCAGCTCAGGGGAGAGTGGTAAGTAGCTAAGGAGATAGGTCATAGTAAATCAATGAACCTGATGCCAGAAATAGGTGATAAGGGGACAGTTCCTCCTGCAGTGCATAAAATTATTCACCCTGCATTTTGGCCAGAATCCCAAGTCTGTCAAACCCATCAGGACCCATCAGGGAGGGGAGAGGTATCCACTGTGAAAAATGTTATAAAACATTTCCCTATACATGGAGGAAGACATAATACATATGGAGTAGAAAAATGTTCACAAGATATAGTCTATGGTAATACAATATCAGGGAAATTCTGTCTCCAGGAGGACAAACCTTTGGGGGACATTTTGCTTAAGGCAAGGGCACTTTAATAGAGGTGGGGGCCCATGTGCAGTCTCTGTCTGGGTCCACTCCTCTCCAATGGTGCAGTATACTCTGGCATTGTGCTAGAGTCTACTGCGCATGCACAGGTCTTCAGGAATGTGGTATCCATGTCGCATTACCCAGGACATCTCTATTGCGCAGGCACAAATCACCGAAAAATAGCCATGGTGGCCATTTTCCGAGTGATATTTTCCGCTCTTCAGTCAGTGCTGGACAGACGGAGAAGTGAGTATAATTAAATGGGAGCTGGGTGTGCCCATGGGCCCTTGACCCAGGGGCCCATGTGCCCCACATACCTTTTACCCATTACGCAAGTGGCTTAAAGGGAACAGTTCACTGAGAAAAACAGTTTGATTGAAGACAATAATTTCAGCATTAAAAAGCCAATGGTAGGTAAAGTTCATCATATTCAGTACCTATTTATTTTTTGCATGCCTGAGGTTTTCTGGTATTGACTGGATTGTTTTTCTTTACCTCTAAAGCAAGAGGTCACAGGATGACAGTCAAGGTTTTCATCATACAGTACCCTTGGAAACTGGCAGAAGACAGAGAAAGATATAGCAAATAAGTGAGTAAACTGGAAACCACATTGTTTAAAATTATTATACGTAATCAGAAAAAAATATGATCAATATGCAAATAAAGAAAATACATAGATCTAAAACAAAATAGGTCATCAACTAAAAAATGGCAGTTTTCAAATGAATAGCTTTATCACCTCAACTTGACTAGGAGATGAAGATTAATGTAGCATGAACCTGACTGTTATGCAGTTTTAATGTAGTTGGGAGGACACAAATCAGACTGGAATGGTCAATCAGGGGATGGGAGATTAAAAAGGTTGTAAGGCAGTTGTTGAAAATAAGCTCAAGGATTTTTGAGGCGAAAAGGAGGAGCGAGATGGATCAGTAGTTGGAAAGAGCATTAACATCAAGTTTGGGCTTTTTTTTAAGAATGGGGGAGACAAGGGCATGCTTGAATGCAGATGGGACAGTGCCTGATCAGAGGGAGAAATTGAAGAATTGAGTAAGATGGGAACAGGCAAAAGAAGAGAGGCAGCAAAGGAGGCAGGAGTGGATAGGGTCAAGCGGGCAAGTGGAAGGATGGAAAAACTGGATGAAGGCAATGACTTAATCTCCAAATAGAAGAGAGAAAATAGTTAAAGTTGGTAAGTTGAATGTTCTATCCGGACATGTTTAGTAAATTTTAGATGTAAAGTAGGTGTCAAAGTCAAGGTCAGAGAGAGAGGGGAGGAGGTGAGTAGGAGGGTCAGAAGAGGGTGTTAAAGTTGGCAAATAGACACCAGGAGTTTGAGGACTATGAGGAGATGAGGATCTTGAAATGCAACTGTTTAGAGCAGGTTGAGAGTTAAAATTTAAAATGGAGGAAGTATGCATTGGTGTGTGATTTCCTGCACTGATGGTTGGTGGTATGTGAACACTTTTGCCTGTGTCTGGTGCATTTGGAATGCCAGGGTTGTGGTGTGGACCTGGTAAGGTGATTAGTGATTGCTGGAGCAAGAACATCAAGAGCAGAAGTACGAGAGGCATTGTACAGGGAGAGAAGAGAGTGGAGTAGGGAGGATAAGTATAAGGTGTTACTAGCCTTAATGGTATTCTTAGTGATAGTGGCCTTGGGAGGCAGAGGTGGAGAAGAGTGAGGGATAAGTTAATAGAGAGAATGTGATGGTCAGAGAGGGGGAGTGGAGGATTGGTGTAATTAGAGAAATCACAAGGGTTAGTAAAGACTAAATCGAGTGCCCTCCCACATAGAGGGGTGAGGAGGTCCATTGGGAGAGACCAAACAATGATGTGAGGGTAAGGAGTTTGGAGGCAGTGGGGATATTGATAGGAATATTTAAGTCACCTAAGATGATGGAGGGAATATCTGAAGAGAGGAAGTGGGGAGCCAGGATGTGTCAAGGAATTTGGAGGTAAGGAAAGCGGGACAATAAATGACATCTACTCGATGTTGAGCAGGTTGGAAGAGGTGGATAACATTAACTTGAAATGAAGAGAAAAGAATGGTTCCAAGGCTATGAATTGGTAGATGTAACTGGATGATAGAAGGACCCCAACACTACCACCATGGTGATCCCAAGGCTGGGAGTGTGTGATAGAATGTGAGGCCCTCAGAGAAAAGGAATTGGAGAAGTGGTGACGGTGGGAGAAATACAGGTTTCAGTAATTGTTTAGTAGATTCAGGGAGTTGGAGATGAAAAGGTCATGGGTGGGAACCAGTTTGTTATTAACCAATTTGGCATTTCAGATTGCACAGGAGAGAGGGTGGGAGAAATGTTAATGTGATTATTAGAGTTGCTGTAACCTTGAGGTGAAATTACTTTGGAGGTCAGATATGAAGAGAGTGTATTGATGGTGTGAGCTCCTGAGCTAGAAAGAGAAACTGCAGGTGGTAGCCAAAGATGTTTAGTGTGATGTGGATAGAGGTGAGGTGAGGTGACAGGCAGTGGAGGGAGGGAGCAGGGCATAGTGGTGTGGTAGTAGGACCATGATGAGGGAGAAGTGAATGAAAATGGAGGAACAGGAGAGGCGGGGAGTAGAGGGGTGTAAGGAAGACAGAGAAGGTGAGTGGGGGAGGATTCCAGGTGGGGAGGATAGAGGTGAATATAGGGATAGAATAAAGGTTTATGCAAACACTGAGTGAGGGGGGTAGTGGAAGAAAAGATGGTCTATGTGTAGTATGGGAGAGGAAAAATGGAAGTAGAATTGGATGCTGTAAGAGAAAGTGACAGTGCAGTAATTTGCAGAAATGCATGTGAAAGAACAGTGTTGGTAAATGTGAATGCACAACAACAATAGTTTATTATTAAGTAGAATAATTGTAGAGAATTTATGGGTGCAAAAATTAAATATTAAAGTAGATAATGTTAGAAGTGAGAGGAAGTGAGGCTAATCATAATAGAAATGGAAATTCAGTCATGAGTCAGGGGTATAAAGGCAAATTGACATCGGTACAGATAACAGATGTCATTGGGGGAAAAAAAGCAAGCACAAATAGATAAAAACAAAGTCATAAGTCATGTCTAAGCAGGGAGTTCATTGCAGAGTATCCAGCTTATGCAGAAAGCAAGTGTTTGTTTGGGAGAGTCAGTAAATCAGTGTCGGATTGTGGCATGAAGGGTCCACCAGGGGTATGCAGTGGTAAGAGCCCATGCTTAGAGACTTGGCTAATTATTAGTGACTGCATGGTCTGGGCCCCTTGATAAATATATATATATATATATACCAGCAAATAGAAAACCACAGAACTAGCCACCCCAGAAGCGGGGTGCAATATCCGCACTCGCTACTAATAGGGTGGGGTGCATGTAGCCCATGGCAACCTACTCAAAAATATAGAAACAAAAAGTTCAGCACTCACCAAAATGAGCTCACTTATACTCACAACATCAATGAATAAATGAATAAATGATGGGGGTTTAGTTAGTGAATTGGCCAATGCACGGAAGCCTGCATACCGCTCGCCAAGGTACCCCACCTTCATGCAGGTCCTACACTATCACAAAATCATAAAAATTAAAACCTGGCAACTGTATCACATAATATAACTGCAAATATGCCCACTTGGTGTAAGGTGTACCTGCAGTTATATTATGTAGAATATATGTCATAGGCCTGTGTTATATAATGTCACATAACTTATGTGTAATGTTAAATTCAAGTATACAATCTGGAACCTGATTCCCAGAGGATGGAGTGGGCCCCAGGCATTGGGGCCCATCAGGTATTTTCCCTGTACCCCTGCGTCAAACTCACATTTTTGGGATCATAGCTGGCCTTCTGAAGTGGAGATGGTTGTAGAATAGTTTCCTTCTATTTTCCTAATATTACTTTGAAAATATACACCAAGTTGCCTAATTGGCCTGCTGCCCAAGGCATGACTTTTAAGTAGAGATGCAAGGTATGTGCGCTACATAATCTGAAGCAACCCCCAAAGCTTAACCCCTACATTGTATAGAAATAACATGGATTACACAACTGTACATATGATATACCAGCATACCGTCTACTGTATCTACTGTAAGAATTAAAATAAATGAATGCCTTCACACAGACTAGAGTCTTCAGATATTAATTTTGACAATTAAATTGTTACTTATGCATAATCTTTACAAAGCAATAATTAGATGCAATGCTCTGTAGATGTCTTTTTTTTACATACATTGCTTACAAGTGATGATGCTGTAACTAGTGGTAGCTGTTTGATGCTGAGTTTTAATAGATGCTCTTTTTAAATGTTGTAAGATATGTTCAAATGTTTTCCAATTCTCTTTGTTTCAAACTGTTACATTTTGCATTTTAAATACTTATAAACAGTGTGTAGTATGCTATGTTAGACAGCATGTTTCATGTTGTGCTCAATATATTTTATTTTACATACTTTATGTTTAAATCTAAACAAGAATGATATTTTATTTTTGCAAGAAAAGATTAATATTGCCCGCTGGTCAGTAATTACCAAAAAGCTTAAAATTCAAAGACCTCTATTCAGAAAGATTGGAAAACAACTGTGCTGTTAATATTTCAAGGATGTTACCTAGATAAGAATGAATTAAAAAATCTTTATAATTGAACTGTAATCTAAAAAATACATGTGGCTAAATAAATTGCATCTGAGGATGTTATATTTATTTCTCAGGAAAATTACAAATTTGAACATTGTATTGTATATATGTCTATCTGCAACATACACAATTGTCTTTTATGTGTTTAGCACCTATGGCCACTCATTTATACTATTTAGTAAATTAATGCATACAATACATTATAAAATTGGCATATAAATGAACAGAATCTTATAATTAATGGAACATTAACATTATTCATACATGTTACATACAAAGTTGTTTTCTGCCAGTTAACATGATCAGTTTTTGATCACATTCAATCATGAAGACAAGAGCAAGTCTGGTCTTGAAACGGGATCTGGTCATGTGACTGGCACTCGGGATCCCAGCGGTCACCATGCCGATGCCGGGATCACACTCGCTTACCAGCCCGACAGTGGGCATTCTGAATGACAGGGACTATTCCCACTTGGAGTGGGAATAGAATGCGTGATGAGCGCAGTGAGCCAATGAGCCCCCTACGTGGCGAGCACAGCGACCCTGCAAGGGGCATTGTTGTGCTCGCCCCCTATGCTGTCATTCTGTTGCCGGAATCCGAGGTCGGTATTCTGATCACCAGGAATCCCAGTGCCGGTCTCCCAGCCCCAACCCCTTGAAGCAAATATTTGTCCTGTGTGAAGACAGGTACAGGGCCGTCTTAACGGCAGTGTAGGCCCCTGGGCACAGCAATGCATTGGGCCCCCTACTCATTTTCCAGCGGTAGGGGTGGGGTGTGCTATCAGCGGCAGCTTTGCTGTCCCGCGGGCGGTAGGGGGTGTTCTATCTTCCGCTCAGCATGTAGGACCTGGAGCAGTAATTTCTGCTAATTACTCCTTTACTGCACAGATGGGGTGGGAGGGAGAACACTAAACTGTAGAAGGGGGCATTGAACTGAATGAAGGTGCCCTGACTTCCGGGGTGGTAGAAGGTGTTAATTATGCAGGGGAGGGGTGGATAGGGGAGTGGGCTTAATATTCATCATTTTCTGGTGGGAGGGCAGCTTGCTTGACTGCAGATATCTCAAGTTCCTGAAAATAGATTTCTTAGCTTTGAATGGGATAAAAAAACTAGAGAGTCCCACCTTTCAGAAGGTTCTGGGACTTGGGGATCAGAGGTCAGGAGCCAGAGCAATCCTCCAATGAATATATAAAACTGTATACCAGGCGTGTGGAGCTGGAGCAGGGACCAGCTGCTGGAAGGCTGATATCTTTGGTTCTGGCCACAGTAGAGACAAGCTGCCAGTGTCCAGCAAAAGGGGTGAGTCCCAGCTTTTGTATTATACCCTCAGAAAAACTCTATGTCAGACAGAACCTTAGATATCTGGCTGGGAAGAGCAATTAACAGGCTCGGATGGGGACCACTGCTTTCACGTTGGATATCTCCGGTTCCCCAAGGCCGATTTTAAAAAATCTGGTACCCATGGAAAGAGGGGACCCTCAGCTATCAGCCTAGGGCCCTTATACTCCAGGGGCCCTTGGGCAATAGCCCATTGAGCCCATATGAAAAGACGGCCCTGGACAGGTATCCGGTTGATAGATAGACAGTGTCTAGTTAGACAGTCAATAGATAGACACCATGGTGGTCATTCCGAGTTGTTCGTTAGCTACATTCATTCGTGGTGCACCCATGAGGTAAAAAAAGGCACTTCTGTGCATGCGTATGCGGCGCAATGCACACGCACGACGTACTATTACAACGAAGATGTAGTTTCACACAGGGTCTAGCGAAGCTTTTCAGTCACACTGCTGGCCGCAGAGTGATTGACATGAAGTGGGCATTTCTGGGTATCAATTGACCGTTTTCAGGGAGTGTTCGAAAAAACGCAGGCATGGCTGAGCGAATGCAGGGCGTGTTTGTGACGTCAAAACAGGAACTGAACAGTCTGAAGTGATCGCAAGCGCTGATTAGGTTTTGAGCTACTCTAAAACTGCACAAAAGACTTTGCAGACGCTCTGTGATTCTTTCGTTCGTACTTCTGCTAAGCTAAAATACACTCCCAGTGGGAGGCGGCATAGTGTTTGCATGGCTGCTAAAAACTGCTAGCGAGCGATCAACTCGGAATGACCACCCATATGTTAGACAGACATTAGGTCAACAGGGTCAAAAGGTCGACAGGGTCAAAAGGTCGACATGAAAAAGGTAGACAGTACAAAAGGTCAACAGGGTCAAAAGGTCGACATAAAAAAAGATGGACAAATGTTTTTTTTTAAATGTAACATGTTTTTGGACTATTTAATACCTTTTCTATCCATGTCGGCATAGAGTTGGTTATAAACCTTGTGGCGAGTGCAGCGAGCCACCAAGCCCGAAGCATGGCAAGCAAAGTGAGCCCCACGAGGGGATGCCTTTCTATAATTGGGGGTCCCAGATGACAAAACTATCCACACAAACTATAGTGTCTACATTTTTTTAATGTCGACCATTTTCATGTTGACCTTTTGACCCTGTCGACATTTTGTACTGTCTACCTTTTTCATATCAACCTTTTGACCCTGTCGACCTAATGTCTGTCTAACATATGGTGTCTATCTATTGACTGTCTAACTAGACACTATCTATCTTTTATACCACACCCATGAAGACAATAGAGTAAATTTACTAAGGTGGGAGATTTTTTTTAGAACTGATGATGTAGCCCATAGCAACCAATCAGATTCTATCTATTATCTTCTAGAAGCAGCTAAATAAATGTTACGTAGAATCTTATTGGTTGCTATGAGCAACATCACCGGTTCTAAAAAAAACTCCCACCTTAGTTAATTTACCTCAGTAACTGGACGAAAACACTTAAGGTGGCTCAGATCTCCCTGTCTTTTAATTGGGGAGTTAGTCCAGCTATATTCTATGAAATACATTTCAAAGAACTGAACTTAGCTACAGAGGACAGAAAATCAGGCACAGAAGACATCACCTAATCACAGCATTCAGCAGGCCATATAATAGGTACCACATGAATGTTAAATGCTTTGCTCTGTCCCATATAGTTAGGTTAGCTCACAGAGATTCCAGACACACATAAAACAAAAATTAAAGAAGGAACAACAAAGGTAAGGGGATGGAGAGTGCTACTCCATGAGAGGTTCTAAGCATTACAAATAGTGAACATACAGATGTGTACAGTAAGTGAACAAAATGTGAGGTCATATAGAGCTTACCACTGGACAACCCTAAAATCCACTCAAATTATCCAATATGATAAACAAGAGTGGTGTAAAAAAACAGAAGTGCCCATCAAGTCGCAGCATTTAGATGCACTAAGTTCAGTTAACATGTGTCAGTGTTATAGAAGGCAATCCATCAATGCTGAAATGTGCTCTGTCCTCAAATAACTGTGTTTTACTATTCTGAACCATTCTGTGCTTAGCCAGGAAGAGCACACTTGATATTCTGATTCAAAAAATTGTAAAATATTAAGACAGAGAAGTTCTGAATCGTTAATGATCTCACTTTATAATATGACATGAGGGTGTTTTTTTACCTATAATCCAGAAAGTTATACCTATAATAATAAGATGTAGTCAGGACATAGATTTAATCAGTGTTAAGAAGATCCACTAGATTATGGCCTTTAATGGATTATGGAATGCAAATCAATTTGTGATTGTTTCTCCCTTGCAAGTATTCCAGATAACCAATGTAGCAGATAGCTGATGAATGGTATGGTCTTGTTGATTAATAGAATTCTGCTAGGGAGATCTGTGTCCTCAGACTCACTTGTTTCCAGCTCCAGTTCTACAATATATTTAGTATTAGACTCCAAGAGACTGATTCACAGAAGACAGAAACTTCCACAGTGCGATTCAAAGTCCTTCTCTTATATACTGTATATCCATGCGTCCGAATGTGCAAGGACTGAGAGACACACTTTCAGCAATCACACACACTGTAATAGTGATCGGTGCATCTTTAAATGCAGAGAGGAAGTCCTCTCTGGTGTCCCTTCCTCACTGTTTTCACTGGTGTTCCTCAGCAGTGGGTGGTTGCTCTGCATCCTTAAAAGTGAAAAAAACATACATTTTGCCTTGCTAATACATTTGATTAGATCATGCACCTTATTGAATAAGCTCTATTATTGCTCAGAATTTCTGCTACCGACTTGATTCTAAAATGTTACCAACAGCCATGATATGTGAGAGATGTGGCAACATTACTGTCTCTATTTCTCTGACTTACAACTAGTCCCAACATTTATTGATTATTTATTTATTACCAGTTATTTATATAGCGCACACATATTCCGCAGCACTTTACAGAAACTATTTGCCCATTCACATTGGTCCCTGCCCCAGGGGAGCTTACAATCTATATTCCCTACCACATGTACACGAGCACACATTCATACTAGGGTTAATTTGTGTTGGTATCCAATTGCTCTACCAGTATATATTTGGATTGTGGGAGGAAACCCACGCAAGTACGGGGAGAATATACAAACTCTACACAGGTAGAGCCATGGTGGGAATAGAACCCATGACCTTAGTGCTGCTAGCCATTACACCATCCGTACTGCCCAACATCTGGCCAAGGAGCAAAGTTATGCTAAAAATCTGTCCGATGAGCTACACATGCATCATTATAGTGTGCCATCTGACTTACTCTTTACCCATAGCACCAGTCTTTCTGATAATGAGTAATAATTTGTGTCAGCACAAGGGGACAGAAAATTATACTTTTTGTCTCACATTGATGCCACACAGCACTGGGGCAATGGTGTTGGTATCAACCAGGGCACCATTTATGATGAGTTTGTATGTTGTCCTCATGTTTCTTACTCTGAGTTATGTGCTTTTCTCCCATACCCTAAGACATACTGGAAGACCAATTGCCTTCTAACAAAATTAGCCTTAGGTTGCATCCGTGAGGTAAGAAATACAGATTGTAAGCTCCACTGGGGCAGGGATTGATGTGAATCATTTAATATCCTTTGTTAGACACTGATTAATATGTAGGTGTTATATAATCAACTATAATAACACATACTCCAAGCTCTGGCACTCTCTGGAAACGGCAGTATACTGTACCTGGTTGCCCTCCTCAGCATCAGCCCGCAGGCTGCCTGTTACATATCCTCCAATGGTGGCACTCGGGATATATCAATAACCACTCAGACTACTGCTTGGTAGGCAACGTTTCAGCACCTATCAACTATAATAATAAATAATCATGGATCCCAATTCCACATTTTATATAGAGCTGTATAATATGATAAAAAAACTAGGTGTCTATATTATTATCAATATAAAGATGCAGGTGGCGGCGAGACCTCTTCTAAGAAATGTATTATTTAATGCTTGTCATGCTGTTGTTGTACACAGCCACTTTTGTGGAGCTGGCTTTTTGTATACTACTCAGTTAAGGGTCTGTATAATGTGCTGGAAAATATGCCTTACAGTAAGTGTATTCTGGACAATTTAGTATTATAATAAATGCTCTGTAATGATACTGAAGTATATTATTGCTTTTTTTTAATGCAATAATCACTGCATTATATGTAAGACTACAGTATGTGGTCATTTTGCATAAAGATAAACCATGGTCTGACTGCTTAAACATTGTGTCTGTACTTGTATTTAATTGACCCCAAAAGTTATTGATGTTATTTTAACTATCAACCAGCAATAAACTCATTTCTTTTCCTGATATATGTGTGATGATTCAGGATGCACATTTTTAAATTTGTACTAAAGTGTGTATGTAATGAGTATGTTCCTAAGGGGACAGACCGGTTGGTACTTTTTTTATCTTGACAATGTAATTGTGCAGTAAAACTAATGTTTTGTTCCCAGAAATGTCACACTTTCTGGCAGAATTAGAGGATGTTCATCTGAGTGTGATCCGAAATACCGGTGGATGGGATGGCAACAGTTATAAGATCAACACCAGCATCTCGATGCTCAGAATCCGGACAGGGGTTGGGTAAGTATGCTTACCCTGCCTCTTACCACCCTGACCCTCCATTCCCATATCCTAACCCAAACCTTCCCCCCCACCTGCAGCCTAGCCCTAACCCTCCCTAGTGGTGCTAAAATATACCCCCCTCCCCATAGCCTAACTATCACAGGTGGTTCCTAACCCTAAATCCCCCCTCCCAGCAGTCTAACCCTAACCATCCCTTTCCCACAGCCTAACCCTCCCCCCTCAGCCTAAACCTATCCTCTTCCCCCCATGGCTAAAATGTAGAAGACCTCGATACACTTCATTTTGGAACGCCATTGGTCGGGATTCCAATGTTGGTATTCCCAGTGATGTCAGAGTTCGGGTGCCAGGATTTTGGACGTGTGTGGGAATTCCGACAGCGGTATTTCGAGTGCTGGCATCTGACCCTTCCTGACCGCATCCCGTTCTTCTGCCAAAAGCACCACAACAATCTGCCAATAACTTATTCATCTAAATTAGCACAAAATCATGTTATTGTTGTAGTTCACTTAGACTTGAAGGACTGGCTGGTTAGCTCATCATTTTACACTAGCATTTGCCCGCCACTTCATTTGCGAGGATGTCTTCTGAAAAAAACTTTTTCACCTCCATCATTCATAAACAGTTCCTAGAAGTATATTTCTCCCCCAAAAATTATAATTATATACATAATTATAATTATATACATTGAGGAGCCAGCACACTGTACGTGTTGAGTGTCAATCGTCTGTTTTTTCCTTTATTGCTTATCTCCCTGATGTCACATCGAGATAATACATACTGTGCCTCAGTTTCTTTCTAGGTCACTAAGCTATATGATAGTGAAAATGCAATCCAAATTAATCAAGTAGTTTTTGCATGATGCCAGAACACACACACAAACAAAAATAACTTTATTACAGTATGTATATAGATAAAGCATACTTTTTATGGAGTTGTTGAATAGCACCTTATTATATTCAGTCTTTATTTGTTGGTCTGGGATGCCCTCTGTCTCACAGTGTGTGGAGAAAGAGTAACATGTAGCCATTAAGATCATCAGAATGTTTACAGCAGCACATATTATTTCAGGGAATGAGCATGCTTATCTTGCCCATTCATTGGATTGAGTTGGTGAGGCAGTGCTCTAACTAGATACAGTATTTTAGTGTTGAGATGGGAGAGAGACAGTCACCATCCCCAATAAGGCAGCAGACTACTGTGCTCCATGAGACATTAAACTGGGCCAGTCTGGGATCTGAAGGCTGGTCTGTGTAAGTCAGAAGAAGAAATAGTGGCTGGTCCAGACTCCAGACCAGCCACTAAGAAAGCATAAACCAGTGCTGTCACATTAAAGAAAGGACAGCAACTCTTTAGAATAATTTTTTTTAGCTCATCTTCCCCAGACTTCATGCCGTAGTTGGTGAAACCTGTCGCATACCCTAATCAAAGCATTGTCATGACAACAAGACTGCACGAGACAGAGACTAGCAAGAACAAACAGACTGAGAATTAGTCAGTGGACAGAGCAGGATCCCTAACAACACCCAGCACACAGTAGTGATGTCACAATCCTATGAAATAAGGATAAACATCGATCTCAGATGTTTATAATACATCGATGCTCATTGAGACTTTAAGATCCTAAAATTCTGATGCTGTGGCAGCAATAAACTTACATTTTTCCTGGAGTCCTTGCAGTCTCCAACTCCACTACACATTTGTCATCTTTATTTTATTGCTTTTTTTAACTGGGCATTGCAATTTTCCCAGATGCACTAATCATTTATGTACCAAATTAATATTGATCTAAAAAAAGATCAATACTATTTCCTTGATTACTTTCTGTGTTAAATACCGACATGGGGGGTCATTCCGAGTTGTTCGCTCGTTGCTGATTTTCGCAACAGAGCGAATAAGGCAAAAATGCGCATGCGCATGGTACGCAGCGCGCATGCGCTAAGTATTTTAGCACAAAACTTAGTAGATTTACTCACATCCGAACTAATAATTTTCATCGTTGAAGTGATCGGAGTGTGATTGACAGGAAGTGGGTGTTTCTGGGCGGAAACTGACCGTTTTCTGGGAGTGTGCGGAAAAACGCAGGCGTGCCAGGATAAAACACTGGAGTGTCTGGAGAAACGGGGGAGTGGCTGGCCAAACGCAGGGTGTGTTTGTGACGTCAAACCAGGAACAAAACGGGCTGAGCTGATCGCAGTGTAGGAGTAAGTCTCGAGCTACTCAGAAACTGCTAAGAATTATTTATTCGCAATTCTGCTAATCTTTCGTTCGCTATTCTGCTAAGCTAAGATACACCCCCAGAGGGCGGCGGCCTAGCGTGTGCAATGCTGCTAAAAGCAGCTAGCGAGCGAACAACTCGGAATGAGGGCCAATGATGCTCAAATATCCATGTGAAAGATCTATGTCACCTATTATGAAGTTAAAGCATATATGTGAAGTTATACTTTGATGTTAACATTCTATTTTTTCATCCGTGTCATACAGATGGACTAGATATAATTTAAATTTCTTTGGTGGATAATAGTGCAAATATCAAATTCATATTTACATCAGTTGAAAAATATAGCAACAGTCTATTTAACAGGTAAGTCACATGTTTGCTTATTTTAATACTACAGGATGGCAAGATGACACTTCATTTCTTGTTCAATGTAGAAACGTAATAAAAATAAGAAAGAACATGAATGTAATACCAGTACATACATTAACTATATCAAAGGGATCAGTATGAGATCCCTGGGCATGGGATCCTGGCACTCAATATATCAATGCTGGGACCCTGATTTTGAAGAAGCCGAAAGGGGTAAGGGGTGTTTTTCCCTATTCCCACCCCCTAACCCTAACCCTCCCTACCCGCAGCCTAACCCTAACCTCCCCCATTGGTGCCTAACCCTAACCACCCCACAGAGGTGCCTTAACCTAAACCCGTGTCCCTGCTTAAACCCAACCTTCCCCCAGCCTAACCCTAACCCTCCGTGGGGGATGCCTAACCCTAACTTTCCGGGATGCAGCCTAACCCTAACCCTCCCCCCGGAGCCTAAACCTAACCCCTCCCCCCATGCGGTTTACCTGTGGTGCACCGTGGTCTGTCCTCATTTGGGATTCCAGCTGTCAGTATTTCTGCGCCGGGATGGTGCACCCATTCTGGATGCCAGTGTTGGCATTAAGACTAGGGTCGGTATTCCAATGTCGGTATTCTGACTGCCGGGATACCGACAGCCGGGAACCTGACTGCTACCCGTATCAAGCAACACTAATTAAATACAGTGGGCCTGATTCAGAGTTTTGCAACTTAATTTGCACTGCGCATGAAACTGAATTGAGCATACGTAACTACGCAGAGCAATTATGCATCTAAGCCGCTTCTCTCCTTGTTGCGGAATGTGTGCAACTAGGTGGCAACTGGCCAATTGTGCATAGTATAAACATTCTGAGGGGGTATCATGGCATTTAGGAGGAAGTATTATTATTATTATAATTATTATTATTATTGTTACTACTATTATCTTTATATTTTTTTTATTATATTTTTTTTACAAGGTACCACAAATTTTTCTGTAGCACTATACAAGAGGTAAACATGAAAAGTTGGGTGCACACTGTGCCGCTAGTTTATATGAGAGAAACACTATTTACAGGCAATGAACACTGCCTTGTGTGCAACTCTTAATCAAGCCATGTGGGCACATAATATTGTTTATTCTAGGAACAATTAACCAAACTTAAAGTTAATTATAATAATATATATATATTTTTTTTTTATATGTATTTGATATTTTTTTATACATATACATTTTCTTATTTTTCTTTTCGTATTACATTGTGTTTTACAGATCATAGATGTATGTTTTGCTAGTCTTAATTTATGTAAACTATTAGTAAAATATGTGGGGATTCCACATTCCAATTTTTGTCACTGTTCTTGTTCTTATCACATGGTAATTGTTTTACTGATACTACTTGTATGTTTCCATGTTCAAGCCTTAGTGAGGTTTTATTGTGGTCATTGGTTGGATTATTATAATCTTAATAATACAGCAATGCTTGCGGTGCTGTTCATCTCATTCAACTGAAATTTACAGCATCCGTTGATGATGTCTATTTGAATGATTCTCACATACGTAAATGTTCACATGGAAACAGTGTAAACTTGTAAGTCTGAAGCTTGCACAACTTTATGCCCATTGTTAAACCTCCGTCACGCCCTGCTCCATAAACATCATATACATACAGAAAAAGTATCCCTGAAAATGATGCAATCTTATATCTAAAAATCCCTATAGAGCAGAACACAAAATAAAACATAAACATCCTTAAACTAAGTGACTTTTTTATGGGATGAAATCTCATATTGATTTACATGTCATGCCACAGGGTACTGATTGACAAATATTTGACATGAAGTGGCCACAGATACAGTATGTTATGTATATATAGTATACATTTGTTTATGTTTTTTGCAAGTATATTATGTGTATTTGTTTCTTTACAGGATATAGCACTTTTAAGAGTGTATTACTATATTATATTCAAGGACACAAATCAGCAACATCCTGTCACCTGTCAATAATGAGCCTCTTAACAGGCAGAGAGTGAAATTATTTTTACTGCTATTTTTACTGCTATTGTTGAAACTGCTTGGGTATGAAATGCCAGCGGTTAGTACCCCAACAGTCAGAAAACCGACAGCCATAGCCAGATTAAGGGGGAGGATCTGGGTGTAAGTACCCCGGGCACCCAATCTGAAAGGGCCCCCCCCACCCCCCCCCCCCACCACCAGCCGTAGATCAGATCTTTGTTACAGCTCCTATCCGCAGCGCTGATCTCCCAAGAGACCAACGATCACATAACCTCCCCCTGCATCCCGAAAAATTAAAATACTGATAGTTGGCATGCTGACTACAAGGGACTATTCCCACTCGTGGGTGTCCACGATGCCCATAGAGTGGGAACAAAACCTGTGGCGAGCCCGCAAGTGTCTTTGTTGCGCTCGCTCCCTCCCCCCCTGCCGGCATTATGCATCCGGGACCCCGGCCTCCGGTAGCGTGGCCCCAACCTGTTTGTGCTCATCGGAGATAAGAACTTCAAGCTCTTCTCCTCTTGTTCAGTGTGAGTTCTTGCCAGCACCTGAGAAAAAGTAAGGCAGGCTTGTTATGAATTAAATTTAAAGTTAAGGTTCCGGATCACATATACAGCAGGGACGTGCAGTGAGGTAAATGGATGAGGAGGCACTGGTTAGTACCAGAGCCAGATTTACACACATTATAGTGTAAGAGCCAAAGGGTGTATGTTGGCATTATACACTGGTGCAGCTGTATATACTGCTGGGAATGTGGGGAGTTTTGATCAGAGATGTGTGGAAGAGATAGGCAGGGGAGGCACTGCCTCCCCTGCCATAGACTTTTTACTCCAGACTTTTGACTATAAAATGATAGAATAATACAAAAGATATTTCTAATCTATTCTTTAGTTAGTATGACAGGAAAGGCTCATCCTCACCTTCAAAGGCAGTGGGGCTGCCACCATTTTCCTTGTCGCAGCAGTCACGTGGCATCACACAAACTCACCCCAAATTTCAAACACCACCCCCTGCAATGCCGAGTCACCGCTCCTGCAACGCTGCCTTGGCACCCGACCGTTCTGCGAATGCCTCTGCCTGTCAATCAAGCAGAGGCATTCCTATTGGATGGTACGCACACGTGCAGATTGGCACTGTGCATGTGCAATAGTAGGAAATTCAGCAGTTTGGGATTGCATCTCAGATGTGTTCCATACTGTATAGGGCCCTGAATTCTTATATTTCACGTGTATGTGTGATGTACATATTACACTATGAATTGTAAATGTGATTTTTTTGGTATGAAAATAGATTTTGAGCACCATCTATGGTCTCTTATATCATCTCGGTATCTTCCAGGTTATCATTTTGTTTGATGCACAAAATTCTTCTAATGAAAGTGAGCATTTCACTACTTTTAAAAATGTATAATCACTTAGCATGTGCAATTTTTTGGTTTCTTTTCTCGCATATTTTCTAAATCACTGGAATTGAACATTGCCACATAAACACAAGGTGTGGAAGTTCAATGTTCCTCAAGGTTAGTATGGCTAATATATCACCTACAACAGGTGAGTGCAGATGAACCATGTTTTTGATACACCTGCTTTTCATAGTATACACTATTTAAATTCTGTTATTATTTTCGTTCACCACTTGGAGTAATTTTGGACACAACCATGAATATATGACACTGCATCATCCATAAAGTTGGCATGCCAAATACATCAGTGAGAGCATTATCTATATTTTAAATAAAAATATATACCATAGTAATACACACTTATTGTGTATTGGATATAATGGCACCCGAGTTTGGTGGTCGTGCGGGATGCCTGCCGAACTCGGACATTTTTTTAAAGGGGCAATCACTTACAAGGCATGGTTTTGCCTTGTAAATGATTGCCCCTTTAAAAAATAGTCAGAGTTTGGCCGGCATCCCGCATGGCCGCCGAACTCGAGCATCATTACAATCTGCTCCATGGGGATAATTCAGAGTTTATCGTAGATGTGCTAAATTTAGCACATCTATGATCATTTACTCTGACATGCGGGGGGACACCCAGTACAGGGCTAGTCCGCCCGGCATGTCAGGCCCTGCCCCCTCCCCCCTGCACAGGTACAAAAGCATTGCACGCCAGCGATGCTTCTGTACCTTGCAAGTAACTCCCTACCTGCGCAGCTCCTGCGCGCTGGCAGGGAGCTACCCACTGCATTCTGGGTCACAGCGGCTGCGTGTGACATCACGCAACTGCCACGACCCCCCACCCCCAATGGTTCGAACACGCCTCCGTTGTCCGGACTGCACCCAGCTAACAGCGTTCTAACGCCGTTGGCACGTCCCCTCCCGCCCTGCGACTGCCTTTGCCTGTCAATCAGGCAGAGGTGATCACATCCAGTGAGATGCTGTTAGCATCTCACTGGGCTCAGCGGGTGTGCACACACAGTGCTGCCACTGTGTGTGCGCACTCCATAAAGTAATTCAGACTGCGATACAGTCTGAATTACCCCCCATATTTCTTTCTATTGCTTCTTTGTCTCAGACAAGCTTCTTGCTTCTTTGTTTATATATATATATATATATATATATAAATATATATATATATATATATATATATATATATATATACTGTATATATATTACAATATTCATTGTTTGTTAATTACTATTTTACCATCAGCATTCAGTTACAGTGATTTTCTTGCATACATTTACTTGCATATACTATATTCTGTTACCGATCACAACTTATCTTTAGCATCTTTAGCAGTAAATATTACATCCGCGTCTTTGCCTTCCAGGCAACATGTTAACTCATTGAAATGTTTTTCTTAAAATTAAGTCTTTGTTTCTTGCCTTGTCAGCTCAGCTAAATTTTAAATGATACAATAATAAGGTCATTATTCCATAAGTGTTATTTTATTTGGTAAATGAATTCAATAATATCAAACAGACAATTGTGCTAGAGTTATAACCTATTATACAGAAAACTTTGTTGCCCCACTATGATAGTCAATATCTGTATAGATAACTCTAGATCAATAGAATTTATTTCAGTTAAATGGAAATATTTTCTTTTGATATGTAAGTACACCTCTCTCTCTTCAGTTAGCAGAATTTATTTTTTTCATTGAATATTCCTAGAGTTGCTGTGGAACCCTTGTGGTGCCTTATAAATAAATAAATAATGAATAATAATAATAATAATAATAATAATAATAACAACAGCAGAGCAGGTGTAGTAATAGATTACTTCTAATTAGTGATGAGCGGATTCGGTTTTACTCGGTTTTACTCGGTTCAACGTGTTTTGGATAGCCAATAAGATTCGGTTTTGAGAACCGAGTAAAACCGAGTAAAACCGAATCCGCTCATCACTACTTCTAATGTGACATTTGAAATATACAAGCTAAATGTTAGTTGTAAGGAGCAGTAATTCCTATCTTTCTTTAACAATGACAGGCTATGAATCTATAATAAATCAACATTTAATTATGTGTAT
Organism: Pseudophryne corroboree; assembly: GCF_028390025.1. NCBI lineage: Eukaryota > Metazoa > Chordata > Amphibia > Anura > Myobatrachidae > Pseudophryne > Pseudophryne corroboree. The sequence goes on along the minus strand of NC_086447.1, from coordinate 423,461,000 downwards.
GCTTCAACTGCAGGGGAGGCAGATATAACATGTGCAGAGAGAGTTAGATTTGGGTGGGTTATTTTGTTTCTGTGCAGGGTAAATACTGGCTGCTTTATTTTTACACTGCAATTTAGGTTTCAGTTTGAATACACCCCACCCAAATCTAACTCTCTCTGCACATGTTATAATCCCCCCCCTCCCCCCCCCCCCCTGCAGTGCACATGGTTTTGGCCAACTGCTAACAAAATTGCTGCTGCGATCAACTCAGAATTAGGCCCAATGTTTTTCTGAGTAAGTACATTGTGTTCAAACTGGCTGCACTCTTCACATCACTCCTCTCTATGAGCGACAGTGTTGCATGTATTAGTCTGTAACTTTCCACTTGCCTCCATCGTGCTTGTTACATTATGAGACTGTCTGTCATATGCAGTTCTGTCCTCACTTGATTCCACAAGTAGACAAATAATAAATACAATAAAAAAAACAAATAAATAAATATAATTAACAAATAATAATTAATTTAAAAATGGAAGGAATGTGGCAACAGCAGTACTTTAAATCATGTATGATGAACATGTCTTAAGATATCTCTACTTTGGGACCAGATCCACTGCCTACTTGACTCCATGATGGAAGCTCCTATCCCTAAGTATCCATCCTTTGTTATGCTTCCAAGACCAATCAACACTCTCAACAAAGTTAGTCTCCCATATCCTAGCAGCAGCTAAATCTATGACTGTATCCAAAAAAAGAGAACCTTACCTACTTTCAGTAGTCAAAACCTACATATGACCAGACCTTTTTAATCTGGTATGGGCACCCTGGTTCTTTAAAGAGTCTTGTTACCACCCTTCTACTACATTAAATTAAGCTTTTCACAATGAGCACCCCCCCCCCCTCAACCTGCCCCCTTCCTTGACCATCTTTTTAAACTCAATTCGATGGAACAGAATATGACTCATCTTCTACTATTTAACTCTGTACCCTGAGCCCATGTTGTGATCCACCTACATAGACTTCTCCCTCTCTATCCATACATCCCCCTTGACTTAAATTGTCATATTTTCTGCACTGATTTTAACAGAAAACTTGGACCTCGTAAACAGATTCTTTCTTACCTAGTTTATTTATTTATTATTGACCTACTGTAGTACCTTTACTATCTCCTTGCTTACAATGACAGAACTATGGTACCTGTTCTCCAATTTTTGTATACCCATCTTCATCCCTGTGTTCCTTTCTCCAATCATTTCCATTGATATCGCCGTGTCATGCCACAAAAACAAAACAATCTTTTAGAACTAAAATAAATTAATATTTATTCATCAATAATGACATAGAATTCACTTGTTCTCCCATATAAACAATACTAAAAAAGAAAGTAAAATTGTAAAAAACTAACTAAAATGTGTCTGATCATCAAGATGCTAAAAGTTTTCCGATATGAAAAGTTTTATAACTTATATTTAAAAATCCTATCTGCATAATGAAGGCCCCAGTAACAAATAGTAATATTATTTTATGTGTATTTGGAAGAACATTATCACTCTGCAGAGCATTATGTTATATTCCAGAGAATCCTTTTACAATTCAATAAATATTTAATGCATTAAGATGTATTGTTTCCTTAGAGAAAAGAGCTAGTAGTTAATGTTTACAGTTAGCCATGTATTGTTTTATGTGTAATAAATCAATTTACTGTGTATTTAGGCTTATAATTAAACTACAGAAAAAGAAAGGTAATGTTTACATAGTATATCTAGAAAAGGCTGCAGTAATAAACCAAGTTTTCTTAGATTTCCACTTCTTGGACTCTACAGGATAATGTTCAGATTAATTTATACAACCAAACATTTTACCTAACCATTTTGCCAGCAGTCTGTGAAGAATATCTCTATTCCATCTTTGCTGCAGAATAACAAATGAGCCAATACAGTATTCACTCGCGAGACTGGGAAATTGTTACACTTATTTTTGAGTAGTCAAATTTATTTTTGGTTAACTTATGTAACAATATATTTTTACATGTCTTCTTTGTATAATATCACATGCATATTAATTGTAACGCCAATTTTATTATCTTTGTTTAATCTCTGATATGACTCTATTATTTAATTCCAGCAATGTGTTATGCCTCAATAAAAAAAGTATTCTAAAATATATGTGTACATGTGCAGGTAAATGTTTATATGTAACCATAGGTTTTACCAAGGGTGTAGCTACCATAGGTGCAGGGAGTGCATCTGCTATGGGGCCCAGAGCTGAGAGGGGCCCACCTTCCTTGTCAAAGTTACATGTGTTATATACATTTTTCGCCATTGGGTAGTACATAGAGGTCCTTGCAAACTTTTTCCTTGGGGCCTGCAATATATCTAGCTATGCCCCTGGACCTGCTCATTGTAGTGTGGTATAAAATTAACTATAGTGCATTTTAATGTTATATAATATGAACCAGGGCATTGTAATGAGACACAAAATGAATGGGTAGCACTATATATCATAATGTGAAGTGGGGGTATTGTGCGACATAATGTGTGCTGGCAGCTCTGAAATGTGACATAGGGTGAACTTAAGCACTACTGCGATTCATAAAAGAAAGTAGGACACTACTATTGGGCATAACATTAAATAAGGCTCTACTATGGTTCAGAATATGAACTAGGGCACTATTATAGGGCATAAAATTAACTGCTGCATAAAAGTGTCTCTATAGAAGCATTGGGACAGGGCCCCTTCAAAATGTTACTATGGGGTCCACAAACTTCTGGATACTCCGCTGGGTTTTACACAAAAGATAATGGTAATATGTTAAACATTATTATATAAGTTCACAAACGAAATCTATGTTTGCATTGCTGCCTGCATCATATAGTCAATTTTTACCAGTTCACATATTGGTACTTATTTAAATTTGGACCTATGAGCATTTTCTTACTGTACAGTGTAAAAGCCAAAGGCTGTGCAGGGCTGCTGGCTGACAGCCTAGCTGCCCTGTGCAGCAACAGGCAGCCTAAAAACAGAAAGGGGGGTAAAAAAAAACATTGGGGCAGATGTGTTAAGCCTGGAGAAGGCATAAAGAAGTGATAAAGCGGTGATAAGTGCAAGGTGATAACGCACCAGCTGATTGGCTGGTGCGTTATCACCTTGCACTTATCACTGCATTATCACTTATATATGCCTTCTCCAGGCTTAATACATTGTGCTTACCGGTACCATCGATGGTGTATAGCCATCTGGTTACACACCATCGATGGTATAAGTATTCAACATCGGCCATAGGTCACAGATGATTTTGAATCATCAATGGTTGGTGGCCATCCTTACTTTGCTGCTGAAAATTTCCGTTCCAAGATGCAGGGAAGTGCCTGCTGGCTCTTAGCTAATTGCATTGTCTGATTGCTTGGATTATTGATCTCAGTTTACTAATTTCTTTCTGGGTATTGCATTCCTAATTTTTCCTCCTTATTTTCATTCATTTACTTTGATTTTACCATTCTCTTGCTGCCTTTTATGAACTTTATCTTTCCCTTGCTCTTTCCTTCAGTGCAAACAGCTTGTATTTTTTTATTTTTTTTATTTTTTTTGACACTACTGTGCAGAAGCCCAATGCTAGTGGTCCCCTTCTACCTGCAATGAAGGTAGTGTCTCAAGACATCTGTGTCCTTGATCTGCGGCACGCTGTCCCGTCAGCTCCTGTCCTGCAGCAAGATTTTGAAAGATCCCCCCTGCAGTCTGCATTGAGGAGCACAGGGGGGGGGGGCGGATTGAGGTGATGGGGTCAGAACAGAATAGCACAGAGGGGATGGGGCCTCACAGTGGATGGTGGTACTGGACAGGGTACTAAGGTGTGAGTTATTCTTATATATATATATATATATATATACAGTATATATATATATATATATATATATATATATAGCAACAGGAATGAAGGCACTCAGAGTCTTGTAATTAAATGAAAGAGTAGCACGTTTTATACATACTAATACATACACATTAATGGCCATTGCGCCACATTAATCCCCACACTGTAATACCCATTGCGCCACAATCCGCCCCACACTATAATGCCCATTGCACCACATTATGCCCCACACTGTAATGCTTATTGTGCCACAATACGCCCCACACTGTAATACCCATTGCGCCACAATACGCCCCACACTGTAATGCCCATTGCACCACATTATGCCCCACACTGTAATACCCATTGCGCCACAATACGCCCCACACTGTAATGCCCATTGCACCACATTATGCCCCACACTGTAATGCTTATTGTGCCACAATACGCCCCACACTGTAATACCCATTGCGCCACAATACGCCCCACACTGTAATGCTCATTGCGCCACATTATGCCCCACACAGTAATGGCCATTGTACCACATTACGCCTCACACAGTAATGCCCACATTACTGATGTGGTATTGGGGCGCTATTACTATATATCATGCTGTGGTGCAAATCTGAAAGTCAAATGGGTTAGTGCAAAGCTGAAAATTAAAAATGGTTACTGCACATTTAAAATGTTTAAGCTCTTTTCAAAGACATGTTTATGGGTTCAGTGGTGCCTTGTGGGGGTCCACATTGCGCCACATTAAGCCCCACACTGTAATAACCATTTCGCCACAATACGTCCCACACTGTAATGCCCATTGCACCACATTATGCCCCACACTGTAATACCCATTGCACCACAATACGCCCCACACTGTAATGCCCATTGCGCCACATTATGCCCCACACTGTAATGCCTATTGTGCCACAATACGCCCCACACTGTAATACCCATTGCGCCACAATACGCCCCACACTGTAATGCCCATTGCGCCACATTATGCCCCACACAGTAATGGCCATTGTACCACATTACGCCTCACACAGTAATGCCCACATTACTGATGTGGTATTGGGGCGCTATTACTATATATCATGCTGTGGTGCAAATCTGAAAGTCAAATGGGTTAGTGCAAAGCTGAAAATTAAAAATGGTTAATGCACATTTAAAATGTTTAAGCTCTTTTCAAAGACATGTTTATGGGTTCAGTGGTGCCTTGTGGGGGTCCACAGATCTTATTTGAGTGTCTTTGTTTGGCGATTGGGGAGGTGGATGTTTATCTCACTAGCCCTGTCCTACCTTCCTTCCCCTCTTGTGCTAATCACTCCTCTGTCTGTCGCGGTGATTCTCCCCTGCTGACCTTGCTCGTGCAGTTGGAAGTTGCGATATGTGATTTCCGGTATTGCGCACTTCCAGTCCCAGATGCCATTCAGAGCTCCTTCTACATTATACTAGCAAGGCCCATGGAGCTCTCCCTGCTGCAATTTTTTCTTACTCTACAGTATGTCTTGCATTGTTTAAGAAGATTTTGTACCTTGATTGTCTCTCACATCTGCAGGTTCCACTGCTGGTGCGTGGTCTGGTGACCGTGGTACCTTGCCGATGGCCATCTTGACCATCTCTACCGACATCTTTTTCCTAATTGGAGTCTGCCCCCAGGTGAGTGAAGGGGGCTAAATGTAAATATAGTTGCTGTTCTCACAGGTCCTATTTTGACAATGGTAGTAATCATATTGCAACACCACTTCTATTTTGTATGGTTTCCGCTGGTGTATGTGCAAGTACATTATGAATGGGGATATTTGTAGATGTTTTTACACTCATATCTAAATACAAGGTTGATTTGGAGGAGGCACAATGCAAGGGTGCAATTAGAGAGGAAGCCTGTATGTCGTTTTTTTGTATATTCTGTTTTTATTGATAAGTACAATTGTACAGACATAGGATGTATCCATATATATGTCAAACATATTGAAGTGGAAAAACAAGAAAAAGAAAAGAATAAGGAGGGAACCAGGGTGGGTGGGGAGAGAAGAGGGTAAAGGAGGGGTCACCACGGCAACAATTACTGAGAACTCCTTGTGTTAACAAGAAGACATACAGCCATGCTCATCATTGCTGCTGCTGCGCCATACAGGCATCCTATTCGTGCCATACATATAGCACTGGTAGGCGAAGTAAGGCGTGATAAGGCATAAGAGGATCCACAGCATACAACACACAGCTTCACCACTGAACGGCGGTTGTTCCACTACTGAAAACTACAGTACAGTGCTGAATAGCAGCAGATGTAGAATACTGAACGATGTAGCAAGCCCTGACAAGCACGCCAGTGAACATTAGATATAGTAGTTCTATTTTAATTACATTAATATTGCAGGGCAGAGTACAAAATCACTGGAATTGAAGGGACCCTGTGACAACATGCCTTACATCTGAAAGTTCCCCTGGTGCGCTTTATAAGTCCATTGGTGATGCTGCCTGTTAAAGCAATGAAGAGGCCCAGGAAGAAGTACAGAAAACTCTGTCTCATAAAGTTATGTCTTATGCAATTTGAAAAGCCATGCTTGTATATCTGTGTAAAAACTAGCATCTACAGCTTTTTTCTAATTTTGAATGTATATCTGTGGCTTGTCTGAGTCTGTATATGAAGCAAAACAGAGGCCCTCATTCCGAGTTGTTCGCTCGCTAGCTGCTTTTAGCAGCTTTGCACACGCTAAGCCGCCGCCTACTGGGAGTGAATCTTAGCTTTGCAGAATTGCGAACGAAAGATTTGCATAATTGCGAATAGAAATTTCTTTGCAGTTTCTTAGTAGCTCGGGACTTACTCTGCCACTGCGATCAGTTCAGTCAGTTTCGTTCCTGGTTTGACGTCACAAACACACCCAGCGTTCGCCCAGACACTCCCCCGTTTCTCCAACCACTCCCGCATTTTTCCCAGAAACGGCAGCGTTTTTCTGCACACACCCATAAAACGGCCAGTTTACGCCCAGAAACACCCACTTCCTGTCAATCACACTCCGATCACCAGAACAAAGTCATTTCTTCGTTAAGCCTTGAGTAAAATACCTAACTTTTTGGCAAAATTACTTGGCGCAGACGCACTGCGAACATTGCGCATGCGCAGTTTGCGACAAATCGCTCCGTTGCGAAAACCACTAACGAGCGATCAACACGGAATGAGGGCCAGAGCTTGTTTTGGGACAATAAAAGAAAACTGTGAATGCTACTTTTTACACAGATATACAATACAAGTGTGTTTTTTGTGGGAATCAAACTCTAACTCAAGGGCATGGAAACCATTGTTGATGCTGCTATGCCAAGATAGCTATGTAGACAGGTGACTGACACCTACAGTGACATAGTGATGTTGCTCGTATTTTTTTTATAGTGCAGTGTGTCCCTACTCTATCACAGATTGTAATGAATTTTTTTTAGAGATCCGTGTAGAACTCTCAACTGTTCTTTTTTCAGACACTGAGCAAATCTTTTTCTGTGTTCACATTTCTACTTAACGTAGAGATCATCTAAAAAAGTAGTTCTTAAACAACAAGCATCATTTGACTTTACAATGGAGACTTGTTTTCAATAGCGACACGTGGTGGGTGAACACCAGTATTGCACCCAATGGAAACTTAGGGGGTCATTCCGAGTTGTTCGCTCGTTATTTTTTTCTCGCAACGGAGCGATTAGTCGCTAATGCGCATGCGCAATGTCCACAGTGCGACTGCGCCAAGTAAATTTGCTATGCAGTTAGGTATTTTACTCACGGCATTACGAGGTTTTTTCTTCGTTCTGGTGATCGTAATGTGATTGACAGGAAGTGGGTGTTTCTGGGCGGAAATTGGCCGTTTTATGGAAGTGTGTGAAAAAACGCTACCGTTTCTGGGAAAAACGCGGGAGTGGCTGGAGAAACGGAGGAGTGTCTGGGCGAACGCTGGGTGTGTTTGTGACGTCAAAACAGGAACGACAAGCACTGAACTGATCGCACTGGCAGAGTAAGTCTCGAGCTACTCAGAAACTGCACAGAGAAGTCTTTTCGCAATATTGCGAATCTTTCGTTCGCAATTCTGCAAAGCTAAGATTCACTCCCAGTAGGTGGCGGCTTAGCGTGTGCAAAGCTGCTAAAAGCAGCTTGCGAGCGAACAACTCGGAATGACCCCCTTAATTAATTACACTGACTAAAATACACCACGCTGCGACAAGGCGCAGGCAAGCGTAATGCTACTAGTTTTTCGCATTAGACGCCACAATGAGGATAGATGAGCATGGCTATATCTGTATATTTTTTTTAAATCTTCTGAGGACTTATATTCCAACCAAGGTAGCCAAGTGCTAGAGAAGCATGACGGTTTGTCCAATGAGGAGCTCAAAATCTCTTCTATCAAGATGAAGTTAAACCAATCTATATGGGTGGGAGGTTTAGTAGAGGTCCACAGTACTGGGATGACCGATTGGGTCCTATTAGTGAGATGGCATAGAAGGAATATTTTATATTCACCCAATGGAGTGCTAGAGTGGTTTAGTAGCCAGAATGCAGGTTCAGCAGGTAGAGGAATGTCTAAAATTTGTTGAGAGATAGTAACGACCTCAGACTGAAACTTTGATAAATGGGAGGACACTAATTACCAGGGCCCAGGTCTGATTGAGGAGCCCAGTGAGGATCCAGGTCCCCCCCTTACCTGGCAGCAGCAGCTGCAGCTCTTCTCCTCAGCCCAGCACATGCTGCTGTGTGCTAGGCTGCAGTGTGGCCAGAGAGGTGCTTAAAATATATTTTTTTCTGTATTATTTTCTAAGGGTGCTTGGCCACGCCTCCTTTGATTAAGCCATGCCCTCTGAAAAAAAACCTGGGCCCAGCCATGCTCTTTACTGCCCTGTGGATGGATGGCAATTTTGAATCCCCTCCTTTTACAGACTTAGTGCTTTCTATAGGTGTAGTCCCCAAGAAACCGTAGGGTAATTATAGACTTATTTAGCATCTGACTTTCCTTTTAATCATTCCATTAATTATGCAATTCTGACAGAACTATACAGTGTCAAGTATCAGTCATTCAATATCACTTTGGCTCTCATCAGATCTTTTGGCAAAGCCTTTCTGCTTGCAAAGATTTATTTTGACCAGCGTTTCAACTGTTGCCCCTACATCCATATTCTTTCTCCTTCATGAGGTTTAATTTTCAGGGTGACTATCTCATAGACAAGTACTTGCCTAGAAGATGTTTTAGATCCTACTCCTAATGTGAACAGTTTAGCACATTCCTTCACTGATTGTTTGTAGAAAACTAGAGAGAGAAACACATCCAGAGTGTATAGGCCTCACCATTGTTTATGTCTGACTGCTGAAATTAAAAATATATTACAAAAGTCATTGTATAAAAAAAAGTGAACATGTAGCTATTAATCGATGTTGCCGGCTTTTTTTGGTATAGTGTTTACCTAAATGGCTCCTGGTGTGCCTTGCCATGGCTACCTGACTGGATCAGGAAACACTCTATCTAGAACTTTTCCCAATTGTGGTGGTCCTTGAGCTTTGGGGGAGCGTTGACATGATGCTAGCATAGACTTTTAGTGTGACAGACTTTTTCCATCAGTGAGCATCGTCAATGCCTGCAGTTCAGTTGCATGCTACTGTAGGTTTGTGCTGTCTTGTTTTGTTTGTAATGTCAGATTTTGGGCTAAACATTTCCCTAAGGTTGAAAATTATATTGAAGATGCTCTGTTATGGTTTAGTTGGGTAAAATTTAGAGAGTTGGTATTGCTGGCTGCCCTGCATGAATGGGAACAATCTTGCCTCAACCCCGGCAAAATACAAGTAAGAGTCAGCATCAGTCAGTGCATTCTTTTATCTGCTCCTCTTTTGTTGCTCATCACTTTTTATCTGCCATGCACAAGTGCCTGCATTGGGTGCTTTTCAAATCAGCATGGTTGGCCTGACCCAATGAAGACTTTTCTGGTTTCCAGAGCTCTTAAAGGTTGGGCTATAGCTAAATCAGTTTTGGAATACAGGCAACGTCCTATTAATTTTAATCTGTTTCCAACCCTATTGACAGTGGTTGAAGGTGTGTGTTTTTCCATGTGTGAAGTTTGTTTATTTAAACTTGCTTTTGCCATGGCACAATTCATGTAACAAATTAGTGGTGCTAGCAATGGCAGTGGAGTCACCTCTCCATTTTTGTTATGTCTAGTGTGACAGTGACTGTTATGAGATCTTATGCAACATCCAATGTTCCAAGACTGGTCAAGATGAAATTGATGATTATCATTGCAAAGATTTTGGGATGTCTGGATCTGCCCAGCATAGTTTGTGCCTGAATGTTTGGCGTTATGGCCAGTAATGGATGGTGCTTGCTTATTTGCTGTTAACTACTGTAAATACCAATTGGCCATTGAGACTCTGTATTACTGCATTGTAATTGTTTTTGAATTGCTTTGGTATCCATTCATTCTGCATTGGGGCTGCCTCTTCTGCTGCTGCATCCTGTTTTTACCTGTCAGAGATTCAGGATCTGGGCCAGTGGAAATCTACTGCCTTTTGCCATTATGTGCGGCTGGTAAAGAGATTGCTGGCACGCCTTCAGCATGCTAACAAGAGGTTCAGACTATTCACTGCTATAAAGAGGTCTGTGAGGGATTTTAAATTTCCTATAGTGACATCAAGTAGTTTATTCTTAATTACAATGTTTTACAGAAAAGAAGCTCTGGTCTGGTTACCATGCTTATGTTTGTCACTAACTTTGTGTCTGTGGTTTTTCTGTGTGTTTTGGTTGTGAACATGGGCCCTCATTCCGAGTTGATCGGTCGCAAGGCGAATTTAGCAGAGTTACACACGCTAAGCCTACGCCTACTGGGAGTGTATCTTAGCTTCTTAAAATTGCGACCGATGTATTCGCAATATTGCGATTACAAACTACTTTGCAGTTTCTGAGTAACTTCAACCTTACTCTGCCTGTGCGATCAGTTCAGTGCTTGTCGTTCCTGGTTTGACGTCACAAACACACCCAGCGTTCGCTCAGACACTCCCCCGTTTCTCCAGCCACTCCTGCGTTTTTTCCGGAAACGGTAGCGTTTTCATCCACACGCCCATAAAACACCGTGTTTCCGCCCAGTAACACCCATTTCCTGTCAATCACATTACGATCGCCGGAGCGATGAAAAAGCCGTGAGTAAAAATACTATCTTCATTGTTAAATTACTTGGCGCAGTCGCAGTGCGAATATTGCGCATGCGTACTAAGCGGATTTTCATTGCGATGCGATGAAAAATACAGAGCGAACGACTCGGAATGAGGGCCATGGTTTTATTGTACAATGTTAATTAAGTCTTCCTTTTGAGTTTTACTGGACTATTCAGTGCAAGACATACTTGGCTTATTGGCCATTCTTTTGTTTATTGAGTTGCACAATCTATTTGCAACTCATGATTCTAGATACTTTGGTTTGGTTGACCAAGTGTGCTTGCTTGGGTTTAGATGCATGCTGTGGGATGAGCTTAAAGAGGCATTTGTTGAATGCTGTTCTGGGGTCTGGTCAGCCCACAGTGTTGGTAATGTATCTTGACAGCAATAACTAATGTTAGGTACTTCCTTGGATCTTAAGTTTCCCATTGTTCATGATTTTGATATCTTACAGTGTGTCTGGCTTTTTGCTAATTGTTTTGGTTAACAATTTCTCATCAGAAATGGCATTCCTGCAGACAGGCAAGGTGATGGAAGTGGCCAGACACAAGGGAATTCTGCAGTGGCCCATTTTATGCTGTCAGTCGGGGGTGTGGTGGTAATACAAAGTATGATAAGGTTCAAAGAAGCGCATCTATTTGTTTATGCCCAATGGTGTGCATTTGATGCCTGAGAGTTTGTTTTTGTTTGTGGAAACTTTGCATAAGGGAAATTTGGAATTATTTAGTTTAGGCTTTTGGTGATGTGCAGCGGCTTGAGTTGTAACATAGTAACATAGTAACATAGTATCTGAGGTTGAAAAAAGACAATTGTCCATCGAGTTCAACCTATTTGTAGTGTCCTATGCATGATGATTTGACTAAAATTTCTGACTGATGCTGCTGTCAGCCATTGCATTTTATCCCTATTTATAGTAACTATAATGCATGACTATGCACCATACCCCTGGATATCCTTATCCAATAGGAATTTATCTAACCCATTCTTAAAGGTGTTGACAGATTCCGCCATTACAACTCCCTCGGGCAGGGAATTCCAAACACGTATTGTCCTTACCGTGAAAAAGCCTTTACGCCGTATTGTGCGGAATCTCCTTTCCTCTAACCTGAGCGAGTGTCCACGAGTCCTCTGTGTTGATCTAACCAAAAACAGGTCCCGCGCAAGCTCTGTGTATTGTCCCCTTATATATTTGTAGATGTTGATCATATCCCCTCTTAGTCTCCGCTTTTCCAATGTAAACATGCCTAGTCTTTCAAGCCTTTCCTTGTATTCCATCGTCTCCATGCCCTTAATTAGTTTGGTCGCCCTCCTCTGTACCTTTTCAAGCTCCAGGATATCCTTTTTGTAGTACGGTGCCCAGAACTGTACACAGTATTCAAGGTGTGGCCTCACTAGTGATTTATATAACGGGAGTATAATACTCTCGTCCCTAGCATCAATACCCCGTTTTATGCATGCTAATATCTTATTAGCCTTCTTTGCTGCAGTCCTACTTTGGGTACTACTGCTTAGCTTGCTATCTATGAGGACACCTAAGTCCTTTTCCAGTACAGAATCCCCTAATTTTACCCCATTTAGTAGGTAGGTGTAATTTTTGTTCTTGTTACCACAGTGCATTACCTTACACTTGTCTGTGTTGAAGCGCATTCTCCATTTGGCTGCCCATGCTTCTAATTTAACTAAGTCGTTCTGAAGAGACTCGGCATCCTCCTCTGTATTTATAGCCTTACACAATTTGGTATCATCTGCAAAAATTGACACCATGCTCTCTAGACCTTCTGTTAGGTCGTTAATGAAAATATTGAACAATAGCGGTCCTAATACTGAGCCTTGCGGCACACCACTTAGCACTTCAGTCCAACTTGAAAAAGATCCATTAACCACAACGCGCTGCTTCCTATTATCTAACCAGTTTTTGACCCAAGTGCATATTGTGCTTCCTAGCCCTGATTCTTGTAGCTTGTATATAAGTCTCATGTGTGGTACAGTATCGAACGCTTTGGCAAAGTCTAAAAAGATTACATCCACGTCTTTACCCTGATCTAGGTTTGCGCTTACTGTTTCATAAAAGCCAAGTAAGTTGGTTTGACAGGATCTGTCCTTCATAAACCCATGTTGATTCCTTTTAATGACCTTATTGGTTTCAAGGAACTTCTGAATACTATCTCTTAGAATACCTTCCAATACTTTCCCCACTATAGATGTAAGACTAACTGGTCTATAATTACCTGGTTCAGCTTTACTTCCCTTTTTGAATATAGGCACTACTTCCGCTATACGCCAGTCTTTGGGAACCATACCTGATATAACTGAATCCTCAAAGATCAAAGATAGCGGTTTTGCCAGTTCAGAGTGAAGCTCCATTAGAACCCTTGGATGAATATCATCGGGCCCTGGTGATTTATTAATCTTTAAATGTTTTAATCGGTCACAGACTACTTCCTCGCTTAAATAAGTACCTATCAGTGTGATATTGTCATTATTGAGATTGTGTGTCAGTCCCTGAATTGGGTCCTCTCTAGTGAATACTGTTGAAAAAAACTCATTTAGTGTGTCCGCTATGTCATTATCATTTTTGCTTAAGACTCCCAACTTGTCTTTCAAAGGGCCTATACTCTCCTTTTTTAATCTCTTGCTATTAATGTATTTAAATAATTTTTTGGGATTCGCTTTGCTTTCCTTTGCTACTAGTTTTTCAGTTTCTACTTTAGCCGCTCTTATTTCCTTTTTGCAATTTTTGTTACATTCCTTATAGTGCTGAAATGACTCTGCTTCCCCGTCAGATTTGTATTTTTTAAATGCTCGCCTTTTCTTGCCCATAAGTTCCTTAATCTTTTTGTTAAGCCACATCGGTTTATGATTTTTATTCCCTTTTTTGCTACTCATAGGAATATATTTGAGTGTATTTTTAGCTAGCAGGAATTTTAGTACCTCCCATTTCTCCGTAGTATTTTTTCCTAAAAACAAACCTTCCCATTCAATATCCCTGAAAAATACCCTCATCTTTTCAAAATTTGCTTTGCTAAAGTTTAAAGTCCTAGTTGAGCCAGAATAGGGCTGTTTGTAGAAACTGATATTGAATGTGACCATATTGTGGTCGCTGTTTCCTATGGGTTCCCCTTCTATAATACCCGATATCAAATCCTGATTGTTTGTTAATACCAGGTCTAAGATTGCATTGTACCTAGTTGGTTCCTCAATTAGTTGGACTAGGTAGTTATCATTTAGTGTGTTTAAAAACATACTGCCCCTAGCAGTATCACATGAATCGTTTTTCCAGTTTATCTCTGGATAGTTAAAATCTCCCATCACTACTATGTCTCCTACTCCTGCTGCTTTTTCAATTTGCTTTAGTAACAATTCATCATCAGATGCGTTGATACCAGGCGGCCTATAGCATACACCCAATACTAACTTTTTTGTTCCTTTTTCCCCGCATGCAATTTCTACCCATAATGTCTCAACAGTGTCTACAGTCCCCTCCTGAATATCTTCCCATATATTAGGTTTTAAAAACGGCTTTACGTACAGACACACCCCTCCACCCTTTTTATTTAGTCTGTCTCTCCTAAACAGTGTATAGCCCTCTAGATTGACTGTCCAATCATGAGATTCATCCCACCAAGTTTCAGTAATGCCTATGATATCATACTGTTTGCTTGCTGCAAGTATTTCTAGTTCACCCTTTTTACCAGTAATGCTTCTGGCGTTTACATACATACAACTAAGATAAGTATTTTCCCTTGCGTTAGGGACATCTTTCACTTTATGTGGCAAGGATGACCTGTAATCGTCATTGGTTAGTGCTTTGGTAAAATCCCTTTTAGTACAAATGAAAGTAACCTTACCGCCTGCTCTTACCCTCCCCCCAACTTCTCCCCCATTTCGTTTACTACCGCCATCCCCACTATTCTCACTGCATGACCCGTAGTTTCTAGCTAAACCCTCCCCCCAGGCTCCTAGTTTAAAATCTCCTCCAACCTTCTAACCATCCTTCCCCCCAGCAACGCTGCCCCCTCCTCAGTCAGGTGCAATCCGTCACGACAAAAGAGATGGCGCCTGACTGAGAAGTCCGCCCAGTGTTCCAGGAACACAAACCCCTCTTTCCTGCACCAATCCCTAAGCCACACATTTACCTCCCTAATCTCCCTCTGCCTCCCTGGACTAGCGCGTGGCATGGGTAATAATTCCGAGAATATTACCTTAGATGTCCTTGCCTTCAGTTTCTTTCCTAAGTCCCTATAGTCTTTCTTAAGGACATCCCACCTTCCGCTAACTTTGTCATTGGTGCCAACGTGCACCAAGACCGCCGGGTCTTTGCCAGCCCCTCCCAACAATCTATCTACCCGGTCCGCGATGTGCCTTACCCGAGCACCCGGGAGACAGACTGTACGGCGATCACGGTCCCGGTAGCAGATTGCCCTATCTGCCTTCCTGATGATAGAATCCCCTACCACCACCATTTGACTAGGTACCTCTCTATCTTTTATCCCAACCGCGCCAGAGGGACCGCACCTCTGGATGCTAGAGGGAGCAGTCTCCTCCGGCACCGTCATTTCTTCACTATCATCCTCCGATTCCTCGTCCAATCGGGCAAATTTGTTCGGGTTTGATAGTTCGGAGATGTCGTGCCTCCCCCTCTTTTTCTTCCTTCTAACTGTGACCCAACTGGCTACCTGATCATCATCCTCTTCTACCAGTGACCCCTCCCGCAACTCCTCCACCGTTCTGTCTAAACTACGCTCGAGATTGTGAATCTCCCTCAGTCGCGTAACGGTTTGCTCTAGATCAGTTACCTGGGCTTCCAGGGCAACCGTTCGCACACACCTCGTGCAGATGTATTCACACTGGGCCGGTAGCTCCAGGTGTGCATACATCTTGCATGACATGCACTGAGTGAGGTCCTCAATCACAGCCCCTCCCATATTGTTTGCAAGGTCTAACTCCCTGTTACACTCAAAGAAAAAGCAGCAAAAATAAAAAATAGAAGACAAGCAATATCACTTATACAATAATTAAGCTGGCTTATACTTATCTATCTTTGTGCGGTTCTTGGTCCTTCACTTTTATGCAGCCGTAGTACTCTCTCCTGCGGCACCTATACTCCACTTAGCAGTTGCAGTTGTTCCAGCTCACTGCTCCTCCTTTTCACTCGGCTTCCAGCTCCTGCTAAGAAGAAAAAAAAAAAATGCCCCTCACACCCGCACAATCACAGCCCCTCTGCTACTCCAAGTAAGAGACCCTCTCACTCACTCACAAGGTCAGCCCCTTGCAGCCTCACCAGAAGTTTAATGGTACTGTAAATGTGTGTTCCTGATTGTGTATTATAAAACTCACCTTTTTACTGTTTCCAACTCACACTTAGAAATCCCAGCAGCACATGGAAGAGACCAGCCCCACAGAGCAGGCTCCAAGAGTCTAGTCACTGCTTATATAGGCTCACCCAGCTGCTTCAATCAGCCCCTCTCCCTCCTGATTACTCCTGATTACTCACACCTGAGTTAACCCCTCTGGCTATCACCTCACACTTTATTTGTTTTTTTATTTTTTTTCCCTCCAAAAGAAAAACAAAAAAAAACCAGTACAGATATATTAAAACAAAAAGAAACAGTATAGATACAAACAATCAATTAGAATCAGATTGTCTTTCTTTAGTAGAAAAAACAGTACTAAACCTGGGGATTCGCTTCCGGTCCATTTATGCCTGAACAGTGTTTAGATGTACCCTGCTCTGTACACTTGCTACCTGCATTGCAGGTGAATGCAGGTGCGAGTTCTGAGAGCCGGGTACATCTAAACATTGTTCTGGAATAAATGGGCATGTATTGGTCTTCCATCAAATTGTACCCCACCTTTGTAGGGAGGCAAAGTTCTCCCACAACAGAGTCATGTAAGGTGCACTAATTTCATCTTTGGTCTAATGTCCGGACTACACAGACACAATGATGTAGCATGAAATGCATTTAACAACACTTGCAGTTAACAGTACTGTAGTATGTTGTGCAATCAACATTTAAACTGGAATGCATCAAACACATAAAATATTCACATATAAATAGTTCAACAATCATGTAATGCAGCAGGACTTTTATTTTCCAAAGGTTGCTTGACTGAATACACCAGAATTTGCTTTGAACACAATTGGTTGCATCTCACTCTACGCTGTATCAGTCATTTTAAATGGTATCAGTGTCTGCTATTAGCACACTTTGATGTCACTCTGACAGCAAAGTGTATGGGTGCAGCATGCAGCAATGAAAATAACTAATGTCCAGGACTTGCAAGTGTATTTAAACTTTGTGAAGCAAGATGCAGACAAAGAAAAGATTTACTGTAACAATCTCACTACTTTTCCTCCAATTACTGTCACAGGAGGAAGTTGAGAGACACTCAGAACTCTGGCAATGTGCTGCCTCCTCTGCCAACACTCAGAAGTATTGGCTTCAATCCCTACCAGGCACATGCTATCTTCTATCTTTTTTTATCCTGGTAATCTGACTCAGGAGGTCTTTACTATTAGGGAAAATATCTGCCCATTTCAAAATGCATCTCTCCAGACCTACTTCCACTCACTCTGCTTCTACATTCATCCTGAGGGTTTTTCAGAAGAAAAATATTTCCCGAGATGAAATAATCTTTTCTCCCTGGTAACAGCTAGAGCAGGGGTGTCAAAGACAAGGCCCGCGGGCCGAATCCGGCCCGCCAGACCTCGTCTGATGGCCCGCGGTGCCGCCGCCATGAAACCCCCTTCTCCCGAGTGCCCAGCTCGGGGGGGGGGCGGGGTTTCGCGGAATGACGCGATTGCGTCGTGATGTCACGGCGCAAACGCGTCATTCAACGAAACCCCGTCGGAGGAGGGAGAAGAAGGGAGCCGCGCAGACGAGGAGGGAGAGGCGGCTGAAGAGCGGCGAGAACCGCTTCAAATGTAAGTCAGCCCCTCTCCCTTCCTCTCTTTCTCTCTCTCTCCCTCCTTCCACCACCTGCCGCTATGTGTAAAATGGGGACCTGTGCCTGCCACAATGTGTAAAATGGGGACCTGTGCCTGCCATAATGTGTAAAATGGGGACCTGTGCCAATGTGTAAAATGGGGACCTGTGCCTGCCACAATGTGTAAAATGGGGACCTGTGCCTGCCACAATGTGTAAAATGGGGAACTGTGCCAATGTGTAAAATGGGGACCTGTGCCTGCCACAATGTGTAAAATGGGGACCTGTGCCAATGTGTAAAATGGGGACCTGTGCCTGCCACAATGTGTAAAATGGGGACCTGTGCCTGCCACAATGTGTAAAATGGGGACCTGTGCCAATGTGTAAAATGGGGACCTGTGCCTGCCACAATGTGTAAAATGGGGACCTGTGCCAATGTGTAAAATGGGGACCTGTGCCTGCCACAATGTGTAAAATGGGGACCTGTGCCAATGTGTAAAATGGGGACCTGTGCCTGCCACAATGTGTAAAATGGGGACCTGTGCCTGCCACAATGTGTAAAATGGGGACCTGTGCCAATGTGTAAAATGGGGACCTGTGCCTGCCACAATGTGTAAAATGGGGACCTGTGCCTGCCACAATGTGTAAAATGGGGACCTGTGCCAATGTGTAAAATGGGGACCTGTGCCTGCCACAATGTGTAAAATGGGGACCTGTGCCAATGTGTAAAATGGGGACCTGTGCCTGCCACAATGTGTAAAATGGGGACCTGTGCCTGCCACAATGTGTAAAATGGGGACCTGTGCCAATGTGTAAAATGGGGACCTGTGCCAATGTGTAAAATGGGGACCTGTGCCTGCCACAATGTGTAAAATGGGGACCTGTGCCTGCCACAATGTGTAAAATGGGGACCTGTGCCAATGTGTAAAATGGGGACCTGTGCCTGCCACAATGTGTAAAATGGGGACCTGTACCTGCCGCTATGTGTAAAATGGGGACCTGTGCCTGCCACAATGTGTAAAATGGGGACCTGTACCTGCCGCAATGTGTAAAATGGGGACCTGTGCACTATAAAAGGGGGCACATGGCTGGGCACTATAAAAGGGGGCACATGGCTGGGCACTTTAAAAGGGGGCAGATGGCTGGGCACATATAAGGCAGGTGGAGCGGTAAATTTTGGATATACTGACCTACAGATACAACCGGCCCTTTGATGGGGACCAAACTGCTGATGCGGCCCCCGATGAATTTGAGTTTGACACCCCTGAGCTAGAGGAATTGAATAATCTCTGCCCACAGGATGGCCACCAGGTAGTCTTATATCTTAAAATGATACCCTGAAGATGTGGGCTATCACATCTGCACCCAATATTAATGTCTGCACCAAATAGTTATAACTACTAATCAGCCTCTCCAATGCCGACAGTCATGCTACTGCTATGAACCTATAGAACATGCTCAGTGCATTAGCTTCCTTCCCGCTGCTTTTAGTCTAAAGGCTGAGAGCAGCACTGTGGCCCAGCCAGGAGTATTGTCTGGTTAGTGAGCACTGTTGCCAAAACAGTGATAATGGTGAAGAGCATTACTGAAGGGGTGTACATCATCTTTGCCTCCAACTATACAAACTGGGACATTATGATGACTAAGAGACAGAACAGTAATTGAGTGCATCCGCCAGAACAGCAATAGTGGTGAGGGGTGGTACTAAGTAAACTTACGTACCTCTGCTTTGGTCAGTTCCCAAATGGGGAATTTAAGATGCTGGCAAGGAAGCAGGACATACTGTAGAAAGAATCTATGTGTTTCCCCAAAAAATTGAATGCTGCACTTCTCTAGTTAGGAAAACAGCATTTATAACAGATCAGTTACTGCCATAAGGTTTCTTTAAAGTGAAAGATTTCAGGGCATGTGTACTTAGCCTTGGAGAGAGATAAAGTGGAGAGAGATAAGCTACCAACCAACCAACCAACCAACCGATTCCTCAACACAGCATGTAGCATAAGTTAGGAGCTGAATGGCTGGTACTTTCTCTCTTTTTTATTTCTCTCCAAGCTTCAGTACAAAGTGGAATATATATGTTGGCAACAGATGTCCATACATTGAAGGAGTGACTCTGGTCTTGAAACATGTTGACATAGCAGTGCTCTCAGACACCTCTACTCCACACAATTACCCACTAAATGCATGCTCTGGGTCTTAACTAGGGATGTGCACTGGGTCTTTTCTGCTGGATTTGGATTTAGTTCTGATTTGTCAGTAGCCTTTGGATTTGGATTTAGATTTTTTTCAAAAATGAACTAAAAAAAGCTAAAATAACGTAATTTGAGCCCCTTTTTTTGTTCCTAGAGTGTTACCAATCTCAATAACATTAATTTCTAGTAATTTCCACTCAATTTTGACCACCTCACACTCACAATATTATTTTAACCTATATTGGCCAAAGGCTGGCTGACTAAACTGCGGGAAAACAGTGTGAGTTGGATACAGTGTTGGTCAGATACAGTGTTGGTCAGATACAGTGTGGGTTGGATACAGTGCGGGTTGGATTCTGTGTGGGTTGGATACAGTGTGGGTCGGATACAGTGTGGTATATATTACTGGTTGGATACAGTGTGTGATACAGTGCGGGTCGGAAACAGTGCAGGTTGGATACAGCGCGGGATACACTGCGGGTCGTATACAGTGTGGGTCAAACACAGTGCTGGTTACATTGCTGGTTGGATACAGTGTGGGATACATTGCTAGTCAGATACAGTGCGTGTTGGATATAGTGCAGAATACAGTGTGGTTCGGATACAATGCAGGATACAGTGCATGTTGGATACACCAATAGTGCACTTACTATGACAGGGGATGCCAGTGGTTTCCTCAGTGCTAGAGTGTCGGCAGTGCTGCAGTGCTAGCAGAGTCCTCATTGTTGGGTTGCCGACAGTGTCAGTACTGCTGGGGTGCTAGCGGTGTCAGCAGTATAGGTGGTGTCCTCAGAGCAGAGTTGCTTGTGGGGTCGGTACTTCTGGCTGTGTCGGCAGTGTGGGGGTGCCAGGGGTATCCTTACTGCAGGGGTGTCAGCAGTGATGGCAGTGTCCTCAATGTGGGGTTGCTGGTGATGTCCGTACTGCTGGGGTGCTAGTGGTGTCAGCAGTGATGGTAGTGTTCTCAATGCGGGGGTGCCGGCAGTGTCCTTGGTGCGGAGTTGCTGGCAGAGTTGGTACTACTAGCTGTGTTGGCAGTGTAGGGGTGTCAGGGGTGTCCTCACTGCAGAGGTTCTGGCAGTGTCGGAATCTATAGGTTGGCAGTTTCCTTAGTGCAGAGTTGCCAGCAGTGTCTGTACTGCTGGGAGCTGGCAGTGTCAGCAGTAATGGTGGTGTCCTCAGTTTGCGGGTGCCAGTAGTGTCCTTGGTGTGGAGTTGGTACTGCTATCTGTGTCGGCAGTGTGTGGTTGCCCTCACTGCAGGGGTGCCGGCTGTGTTGGCATTGCTGTCAGTGTCCTCAGTGCGGGGTTGCTGGTGGTGTTAGTTCTGCTGGGGTGCTGGTGTCGGCAGTGGAGCATTGGCAGTGTCCTCAGTACAGGGGTGCTGAGAATGTGGGCAATGCAGGAGTGTCGGTGGTGTCCTCAGTGCTGGGGTATGTCAGCAGTGTGGGGGTGCTGGTTGGGTCAGTAGTGCGGAGGTGCTGGTTGTTTCGGCAATGCTGAAGTGTCAGCGGTGTCCTAAGTGAGGGGGTATCGGCAGCGTGGGAGTGCCAGCAGTATTCTCAGTGCGGGGGTGCAGGCAGTGTGTGGGTGGCAGCATCAGCAGTGCAGGTGGCTCGGTCAGAGCGGTGCGTGCAGCCATCTTTCTTTATTAAAGTCTATGGGGACATGCTGATTGGCTGAGAGCCATGACAGACGGCTCTCTTAGCCAATCAATGGTCAGCCCCATTGACTTTTGAAATAGGCATCCGAGACAAAACCGCAAGATCTGCCAGTGGGATCTCGACTGTTCGGCTCAGTCCGGGCTTGAGTCAGCCAGGGCAGATCCGAGCCCTGGGCTCGCCTGCTCCAGATAGCGGAGATTCAGAGCAGTTCGGATTTCTTAAAATCCGAACCACTCATTCCTAGTTTTAACGCATGGGATAACCCAAAGATTCTGCCCATTTCACTCGGAATCTATGGGTTATTAAACATGTTAGCTGCTGGTTTACTGAATTAGGGAAAAGCCTAATACTGTAAGTATATAGTGCCACGATTTAAACCCAGAGTTTTAGCTGAGCAGTATACACTACAGCTGATTAAATCTGCCCCTGAATATATTTCTCTGTTTTCCAAAATACAGTACAGACTTTATTTTCCAGAAAACCACTTGCTGCCTAACATTTTTCCACCATTACAAAAAAAAAAATGAAAATGAACCATTTGATATATTTTAAGAACATGCAATAACCTATGTTAATTGGCCCTATTTGGGCATGATTTACCCACTTTTTCATGCACTTTTCCCAGGTCGCATATTGTGAAATTAAAGTGCAATTTTGATGGGTCTTTTGGTAACCAGTGTGCTTAGTCTGTTTTGGCACTTTTTATCACATTCCGACTGATAGTTTTAGTAGACTTAAGGTGGGATGTAAATTAGCGACTGAGTTCGCCGGAGGTGCGGGGTAGCCGTCCAAACTCTGAAGTTTTTTTTAAAGCAACAGTCATTAACAAGGCAAAACAATGTGTTGTAAATGACTGCTGCTTTAAAAAAAAAATACTCGCTGGTCAATTTTTGATTTGTGGGTGAGTATTTGCTCATAGTAGTGACAAGAAGTGGCACTCATTATTTACATTCACAACACTTTGAGCCCCACAAAACAGTAAAGAGGATAAGTTCACTGCAAAAATTGTAAGTATTGAAAATATGGAAATTTTCAAATGCACCTGGTTATTAGTGATGAGCACCGGAAATTTTTCGGGTTTTGGTTTTGGGTTCGGTTCCGTGGCCGTATTTTGGGTTCGAACACGCGTTTTGGCAAAACCTCACCGAATTTTTTTTGTAGGATTCGGGTGTGTTTTGGATTCGGGTGTTTTTTTCAAAAAACCCTAAAAAACAGCTTAAATCATAGAATTTGGGGGTCATTTTGATCCCAAAGTATTATTAACCTCAATAACCATAATTTCCACTCATTTTCAGTCTATTCTGAACACCTCACACCTCACAATATTATTTTTAGTCCTAAAATTTGCACCGAGGTCGCTGGATGGCTAAGCTAAGCGACCCAAGTGGCCGACACAAACACCTGGCCCATCTAGGAGTGGCACTGCAGTGTCACGCAGGATGGCCCTTCCAAAAAACACCCCCCAAACAGCACATGACGCAAAGAAAAAAAGAGGCGCAATGAGGTAGCTGTGTGAGTAAGCTAAGCGACCCTAGTGGCCGACACAAACACCTGGCCCATCTAGGAGTGGCACTGCAGTGTCAGGCAGGATGGCCCTTCCATAAAACACTCCCCAAACAGCACATGACGCAAAGAAAAAAAGAGGCGCAATGAGGTAGCTGTGTGAGTAAGCTAAGCGACCCTAGTGGCCGACACAAACACCTGGCCCATCTAGGAGTGGCACTGCAGTGTCACGCAGGATGGCCCTTCCAAAAAACACTCCCCAAACAGCACATGACGCAAAGAAAAAAAGAGGCGCAATGAGGTAGCTGTGTGAGTAAGCTAAGCGACCCTAGTGGCCGACACAAACACCTGGCCCTTCTAGGAGTGGCACTGCAGTGTCACGCAGGATTGCCCTTCCAAAAAACACCCCCCAAACAGCACATGACGCAAAGAAAAATGAAAGAAAAAAGAGGTGCAAGATGGAATTGTCCTTGGGCCCTCCCACCCACCCTTATGTTGTATAAACAGGACATGCACACTTTAACCAACCCATCATTTCAGTGACAGTGTCTGCCACACGACTGTGACTGAAATGACGAGTTGGTTTGGACCCCCACCAAAAAAGAAGCAATTAATCTCTCCTTGCACAAACTGGCTCTACAGAGGCAAGATGTCCACCTCATCATCATCCTCCGATATATCACCGTGTACATCCTCCTCCTCACAGATTATCAATTCGTCCCCACTGGAATCCACCATCTCAGCTCCCTGTGTACTACTTTGTGGAGGCAATTGCTGCTGGTCAATGTCTCCACGGAGGAATTGATTATAATTCATTTTAATGAACATCATCTTCTCCACATTTTCTGGATGTAACCTCGTACGCCGATTGCTGACAAGGTGAGCGGCGGCACTAAACACTCTTTCGGAGTACACACTTGTGGGAGGGCAACTTAGGTAGAATAAAGCCAGTTTGTGCAAGAGCCTCCAAATTGCCTCTTTTTCCTGCCAGTATAAGTACGGACTGTCTGACGTGCCTACTTGGATGCGGTCACTCATATAATCCTCCACCATTCTTTCAATGGGGAGAGAATCATATGCAGTGACAGTAGACGACATGTCCGTAATCGTTGTCAGGTCCTTCAGTCCGGACCAGATGTCAGCATCAGCAGTCGCTCCAGAGTGCCCTGCATCACCGCCAGCGGGTGGGCTCGGAATTCTGAGCCTTTTCCTCGCACCCCCAGTTGCGGGAGAATGTGAAGGAGGAGATGTTGACAGGTCGCGTTCCGCTTGACTTGACAATTTTGTCACCAGCAGTTCTTTGAACCCCAGCAGACTTGTGTCTGCCGGAAAGAGAGATCCAAGGTAGGTTTTAAATCTAGGATCGAGCACGGTGGACAAAATGTAGTGCTCTGATTTCAACAGATTGACCACCCGTGAATCCTTGTTAAGCGAATTAAGGGCTCCATCCACAAGTCCCACATGCCTAGCGGAATCGCTCTGTGTTAGCTCCTCCTTCAATGTCTCCAGCTTCTTCTGCAAAAGCCTGATGAGGGGAATGACCTGACTCAGGCTGGTAGTGTCTGAACTGACTTCACGTGTGGCAAGTTCAAAAGGATGCAGAACCTTGCACAACATTGAAATCATTCTCCACTGCGCTTGAGACAGGTGCATTCCACCTCCTATATCGTGCTCAGTTGTATAGGCTTGAATGGCCTTTTGCTGCTCCTCCAACCTCTGAAGCATATAGAGGGTTGAATTCCACCTCGTTACCACTTCTTGCTTCAGATGATGGCAGGGCAGGTTCAGGCGTTTTTGGTGGTGCTCCAGTCTTCTGTACGTGGTGCCTGTATGCCGAAAGTGTCCCGCAATTCTTCTGGCCACCGACAGCATCTCTTGCACGCCCCTCTCGTTTTTTAAATAATTCTGCACCACCAAATTCAAGGTATGTGCAAAACATGGGACGTGCTGGAATTTGCCCATATTTAATGCACACACAATATTGCTGGCGTTGTCCGATGCCACAAATCCACAGGAGAGTCCAATTGGGGTAAGCCATTCTGCGATGATCTTCCTCAGTTGCCGTAAGAGGTTTTTAGCTGTGTGCGTATTCTGGAAAGCGGTGATACAAAGCGTAGCCTGCCTAGGAAAGAGTTGGCGTTTGCGAGATGCTGCTACTGGTGCCGCCGCTGCTGTTCTTGCGGCGGGAGTCCATACATCTACCCAGTGGGCTGTCACAGTCATATAGTCCTGAGCCTTCCCTGCTCCACTTGTCCACATGTCCGTGGTTAAGTGGACATTGGGTACAACTGCATTTTTTAGGACACTGGTGAGTCTTTTTCTGAGGTCTGTGTACATTTTCGGTATCGCCTGCCTAGAGAAATGGAACCTAGATGGTATTTGGTACCGGGGACACAGTACCTCCAACAAGTCTCTAGTTGCCTCTGCAGTAATGATGGATACCGGAACCACGTTTCTCACCGCCCAGGATGCCAAGGCCTCAGTTATCTGCTTTGCAGCAGGATGACTGCTGTGATATTTCATCTTCCTCGCAAAGGACTGTTGGACAGTCAATTGCTTGGTGGAAGTAGTAAAAGTGGGCTTACGAGTACGACTTCCCCTCTGGGATGACCATCGACTCCCAGCAGCAACAACAGCAGCGCCAGCAGCAGTAGGTATTACACGCAAGGATGCATCAGAGGAATCCCAGGCAGGAGAGGACTCGTCATAATTGCCAGTGACATGGCCTGCAGGACTATTGGCATTCCTGGGGAAGGAGGAAATTGACACTGAGGGAGTTGGTGGGGTGGTTTGCGTGAGCTTGGTTACAAGAGGAAGGGATTTACTGGTCAGTGGACTGCTTCCGCTGTCGCCCAAAGTTTTTGAACTTGTCACTGACTTATGATGAATGCGCTGCAGGTGACGTATAAGGGAGGATGTTCCGAGGTGGTTAACGTCCTTACCCCTACTTATTACAGCTTGACAAAGGCAACACACGGCTTGACAAATGTTGTCCGCATTTCTGTTGAAATACTTCCACACAGAAGAGTTGATTTTTTTGGTATTTTCACCAGGCATGTCAATGGCCCTATTCCTCCCACGGACAACAGGTGTCTCCCCGGGTGCCTGACTTAAACAAACCACCTCACCATCAGAATCCTCCTGGTCAATTTCCTCCCCAGCGCCAGCAACACCCATATCCTCCTCATCCTGGTGTACTTCAACACTGACATCTTCAATCTGACTATCAGGAACTGGACTGCGGGTGCTCCTTCCAGCACTTGCAGGGGGCGTGCAAATGGTGGAAGGTGCATGCTCTTCACGTCCAGTGTTGGGAAGGTCAGGCATCGCAAACGACACAATTGGACTCTCCTTGTGGATTTGTGATTTCGAAGAACGCACAGTTCTTTGCCGTGCTTTTGCCAGCTTGAGTCTTTTCATTTTTCTAGCGAGAGGCTGAGTGCTTCCATCCTCATGTGAAGCTGAACCACTAGCCATGAGCATAGGCCAGGGCCTCAGCCGTTCCTTGCCACTCCGTGTGGTAAATGGCATATTGGCAAGTTTACGCTTCTCCTCCGACAATTTTATTTTAGATTTTTGAGTCCTTTTTTTACTGATATTTGGTGTTTTGGATTTTACATGCTCTGTACTATGACATTGGGCATCGGCCTTGGCAGACGACGTTGCTGGCATTTCATCGTCTCGGCCATGACTAGTGGCAGCAGCTTCAGCACGAGGTGGAAGTCGATCTTGATCTTTCCCTATTTTTGGAACCTCAACATTTTTGTTCTCCATATTTTAATAGGCACAACTAAAAGGCACCTCAGGTAAACAATGGAGATGGATGGATACTAGTATACTTATGGATTGACGAGCGACTGCCGACACAGAGGTAGCTACAGCCGTGGACTACCGTACTGCGTCTGCTGCTAATATAGACTGGATGATAATGATATAAAAAATATATATATATATATCACTACTGCAGCCGGACAGGTATATATTATATAATGACGGACCTGCTGGACACTGTCAGCTCAGCACTGCAGACTCCTAAAGTAAGCTACTAGTAGTATCAAGAAGATAGAAAAAAAAAAACACCACAGGTAGGTGGTATACAATTATGGATGGACTAGCGACTGCCGACACAGAGGTAGCTACAGCCGTGGACTACCGTACTGCGTCTGCTGCTAATATAGACTGGATGATAATGATATAAAAAATATATATATATATCACTACTGCAGCCGGACAGGTATATATTATATAATGACGGACCTGCTGGACACTGTCAGCTCAGCACTGCAGACTCCTAAAGTAAGCTACTAGTATCAAGAAGATAGAAAAAAAAAAACACCACAGGTAGGTGGTATACAATTATGGATGGACGAGCGACTGCCGACACAGAGGTAGCTACAGCCGTGGACTACCGTACTGCATCTGCTGCTAATATAGACTGGATGATAATGATATAAAAAAATATATATATATATCACTACTGCAGCAGGACAGGTATATATTATATAATGACGGACCTGCTGGACACTGTCAGCTCAGCACTGCAGACTCCTAAAGTAAGCTACTAGTAGTATCAATAAGATAGAAAAAAAACAAAACACCACAGGTAGGTGGTATACAATTATGGATGGACTAGCGACTGCCGACACAGAGGTAGCTACAGCCGTGGACTACCGTACTGTGTCTGCTGCTAATATAGACTGGATGATAATGATATAAAAAATATATATATATATCACTACTGCAGCCGGACAGGTATATATTATATAATGACGGACCTGCTGGACACTGTTAGCTCAGCACTGCAGACTCCTAAAGTAAGCTACTAGTAGTATCAAGAAGATAGAAGAAAAAAAAAACACCACAGGTAGGTGGTATACAATTATGGATGGACTAGCGACTGCCGACACAGAGGTAGCTACAGCCGTGGACTACCGTACTGCGTCTGCTGCTAATATAGACTGGATGATAATGATATAAAAATATATATATCACTACTGCAGCCGGACAGGTATATATTATATAATGACGGACCTGCTGGACACTGTCAGCTCAGCACTGCAGACTCCTAAAGTAAGCTACTAGTATCAAGAAGATAGAAAAAAAAAAACACCACAGGTAGGTGGTATACAATTATGGATGGACGAGCGACTGCCGACACAGAGGTAGCTACAGCCGTGGACTACCGTACTGCGTCTGCTGCTAATATAGACTGGATGATAATGATATAAAAAATATATATATATATCACTACTGCAGCAGGACAGGTATATATTATATAATGACGGACCTGCTGGACACTGTCAGCTCAGCACTGCAGACTCCTAAAGTAAGCTACTAGTAGTATCAATAAGATAGAAAAAAAAAAAACACCACAGGTAGGTGGTATACAATTATGGATGGACTAGCGACTGCCGACACAGAGGTAGCTACAGCCGTGGACTACCGTACTGCGTCTGCTGCTAATATAGACTGGATGATAATGATATAAAAAATATATATATATCACTACTGCAGCCGGACAGGTATATATTATATACGTATATACTGGACACTGTCAGCAGAATGCTTTTATAGAATAAAAACACCACACGACGATCACAATATACTGGTGGTCAGTGGTCACTGGTCAGTCACACTGGCACTGGCAGTGGCACTCTGGCAGCAAAAGTGTGCACTGTTAAAATATGTACTCCTGCTATAACTGCTCCCCAGTCTCCCCCACAATTAAGCTGTGTGAGCAGTGAGCACTCAGCACAGTCAGATATACAGTATTACATAGATGATGCAGCACACTGAGGGCACACTGAGGCTGAGCACAGATATGGTATGTGACTGTGTCACACTGTGTATCGTTTTTTTTCAGGCAGAGAACGGATTAATTAAACTGGTGGTCACTGGTCACACTATCAGCAAGTAGTAGTGGTCACTGGTCAGTCACACTGGCACTGGCAGTGGCACTCTGGCAGCAAAAGTGTGCACTGTTAACTTAATGTACTCCTGCTATAACTGCTCCCCAGTCTCCCCCACAATTAAGCTGTGTGAGCAGTGAGCACTCAGCACAGTCAGATATACAGTATTACATAGATGATGCAGCACACTGAGGGCACACTGAGGCTGAGCACAGATATGGTATGTGACTGTGTCACACTGTGTATCGTTTTTTTTTCAGGCAGAGAACGGAATAATTAAACTGGTGGTCACTGGTCACACTATCAGCAAGTAGTAGTGGTCACTGGTCAGTCACACTGGCACTGGCAGTGGCACTCTGGCAGCAAAAGTGTGCACTGTTAACTTAATGTACTCCTGCTATAACTGCTCCCCAGTCTCCCCCACAATTAAGCTGTGTGAGCAGTGAGCACTCAGCACAGTCAGATATACAGTATTACATAGATGATGCAGCACACTGAGGGCACACTGAGGCTGAGCACAGATATGGTATGTGACTGTGTCACACTGTGTATCGTTTTTTTCAGGCAGAGAACGGATTAATTAAACTGGTGGTCACTGGTCACACTATCAGCAAGTAGTAGTGGTCACTGGTCAGTCACACTGGCACTGGCAGTGGCACTCTGGCAGCAAAAGTGTGCACTGTTAACTTAATGTACTCCTGCTATAACTGCTCCCCAGTCTCCCCCACAATTAAGCTGTGTGAGCAGTGAGCACTCAGCACAGTCAGATATACAGTATTACATAGATGATGCAGCACACTGAGGGCACACTGAGGCTGAGCACAGATATGGTATGTGACTGTGTCACACTGTGTATCGTTTTTTTTTCAGGCAGAGAACGGAATAATTAAACTGGTGGTCACTGGTCACACTATCAGCAAGTAGTACTCCGTCCTAATATGCTCCCCAAAATTAGTAAATCAAGTGTCTCTAGACTCTCTACTTTCTACTCTACTCTAAACGGAGAGGACGCCAGCCACGTCCTCTCCCTATAAATCTCAATGCACGTGTGAAAATGGCGGCAACGCGCGGCTCCTTATATAGAATCCGAGTCTCGCTATAGAATACGAGCCTCGCGAGAATCCGACAGCTGGATGATGACGTTCGGGCGCGCTCGGGTTAGCCGAGCAAGGCGGGAAGATCCGAGTCTGCCTCGGACCCGTGTAAAAAGGCTGAAGTTCGGGGGGGTTCGGTTTCCGAGAAACCGAACCCGCTCATCTCTACTGGTTATTAGGAACAATTAGCAACTAAGAATGTACTGTATATATAAATATTAGTACTATTTTGTGGTGGCTTAAAAACCACAAAATGCCTTGAGTCACACATCAGGGTCTTCACCCCACATACAACGCATCCTGTCCAGAGGTGCCATTTCAGGGTGGCCTGTGCTGCATCTAGTTGCCCATGGCATCCCTAATGCACTAAATCGCCATTGTAAACCAACAGTCCAGCTGCACGGGCATGGCCAAATTAGATCTTTTCTTGTGATTCTTCCAGTCCAATTGATTCCATAAGCAGCGCTCAAATGATCTGATTATCCAACTGACTTTGGGAGCAACCTATTTAAATGAGCTCCAGAGACCAGTTCATTGCCAGAGCAACTCATTTCATTCTAAAGAGGATAGTTCCATGGCTCCAGGCTTCAGTTTTGCTTGCAGCTCTGACTGTGTTTGCAACATAAAGTTCCACCTACACTAAGTGTCTGTTTCTCAGCAAGTGCTCTATTTACGGTTAGTGCCCATTTCTCAGCAAGTACTCCATTTACCCTTAGTTCCTGTTTCTAAGCAAGTACTCAATTTTTCACATATTTCTCAGCAAGAACTCTGAAGTCCCTAAAATGCCTGTTTCTCATTAAGTGCTCCCCTTGCACCAAGTGCCTGAAGCTGGTATGTGCCACAAGTAATTGGTTCATCTGCTACTTTCCATTGGTGGTATCTCTCTGTTTTCAGCAGTGAGTTATAGTTTTGAGTTCCTGGATTTAGATGCTAGGGTTGAGCTCTCCACAGTCAGTTCCTGATTCCTATGGCCGTGAGTTCCAATTCAATATTCTGGTCCAGATGTTGGTTTTAAGATTCCTTCCCAACTGTCATTACTACTTTGGTTCCAGTACTTCCTAAATGGGAAGAGTTCTTATCAAGGCTCCTAGTTTCAGCTTTACTCCTGCTTCAGCTAGACTCAAGGGTACAGTACAGATCAACAAAATCAGATATCCATGACACCTTGTCTACTTTTGACATAACATGAAACTTTTTTGCCAACTGTTTTCAGAAACTAAACACATTTTTTCCTGATAATGATGAATCAGTAAAAATATGATGATTAATTAAGAAATCACTTTGAAAGATCAGGACTAGTTGCAAAATTAAGCCTTAAAATATGGAGTGTTTTAAATAGAACAGCTATATCTATTTTTTTTTAAATAGCTATGCATATAAAGTATTAGCAAAAATAGAAAGTACTTAATTGGAGTACTTTCACCTGGATCTAGAACTTTTCTTTGATCTGACACAGAATAGCTTTTTGTGTTTTCTGATTTGATAGCAATATCTTGATTAATAAATCTTTTCACTAATGCTCTGAGGACTGAAATTACAAAAGAGGGATGAGCATGGATACTGTAGTTTGTGTAATGCCTTACTATAGTGCAGGTGTATAGTTTTCCCTAATAAATAATTTCTCACAAATAGGTGTTTATTACACAGAGGTATTTAATCATATTAAAATGTATTGAGAAAGAACATTTCAATTAGGGGTTAAACTAAAAGAAGACCTTGGAACAGGACAATGGTCTGGAAAATGTTCTTGAGCCTGAACTATCTAATTAATTTTCTAATGCAGTTACCTGTGTTACCTGTGACTTAATTGATGAAAAAGGTAGGTGTTTTTTGTATGTTAATTAATGCAGCTGTAATAGCAATTTAAAGGTGCAATTACATCAGGGACGGATCAAGGTCCACATGAGCCTGGGGCTGAAAATGATCAAGGGTCGATTGTGGAGTTGAGGAGGTGTGGCTAATGCTGTGTGGGTGTGGCCAGTGACATATGGGCATGTACACTCCCTACACTATAAACTCCAATGTCTCCCAAAATATGTAAAAGTAGAATAACAGCATCACTTTGTGAGGAAATTAGAAATATAATTTTAATTCTTTTGATTTATGGCATCCATGTCACCAGCTGGACAGTTATTCATCTCATACTGTCATGGTGATGGGCCTATTTTTATCTGAGGCCTGGATCTGTATCTCCATCCATCCCATTGTTAATCTGGCCCTGAATTACATATATGCTTTTATTTAAAAAAAAACTATTTTGCACTTTTGCAAAATGAAGCTGTCATATTTCCACAATGTTCTACTATAATTAAATTGTCCATTTGCAATCCCAATCTGTGTATCAGATTTATATAGTTGTCACTGCAGCATATCTGTGTCACACATGAAAGCATTCCTGATGTGTGGTTTGTAACCTGATCAAGTTATTAAAGGACCTACTGCAAATCAAAACATATGTTTTCAAACTGCAATGTGTAAAACTGCAGTCCTGAGTTTAATTAATATGAGGTATTCAATGTAATAAGGTTTCATGTAAAAGGAGCAGTTTGACAATTATCGTATAAGAATACTGGACCAATAAATAGCACTGAGCTCTTTGTGGTACCCATGGCTGGTGGGTATCAGTGTCATACGCTCAAAATTGAGTGCATACATTCACGTATAATTTAATTAAATTGCTCTCTTTATATAGGGAACATCAGCTGACACTTTGTCAGAGCTTATCATTATAGCTCCCCTTCAGGTAAGAATAATAGTGTACATCACTTATTTATCTCTTTCACATGTATGAAAAAAGTCTCATACATGCACTTTTAAGATTAATGTTTTCAAGAACATTAAGCAAGATTAATCATCTTTTTCTTGAGTACAGTATATCGTCTTTGGAAATTATTTTCTGTGAGATGAAGGAGATGCTCTGTTTATTTCCATGTCTTACAGTTACCAGTAATATACATGCAGTCAGATAATGTATTACTGCATTGTGCTTATTGCGTACTATTATTTTTTCAATTTGATTAGATGTACTAAGCAGTAATAAGACAATGAGTAATAAGGGTGATATTTGGAGAAGCTTTGTGAGCCGCCTGCTGCTTTGCCATCACTATTTCATAAGAACTGTTGATGTGAATTATAGTGAACAATACAGCTGATGCAGCTATTTGTACTTTAATAACAGGATAATAAAAATATGTAATATGACAGCAGGAAAAATGCCATTTGATCATTCCAGTCTGCTAATCGTCATAATTAGTTCTCAAATGACTTTAATGAGGTATTTAAAATTAACTGCATAACTATAAAAGATCCTGAAGTTGCAAATACACTGTGCATTTTATTTATACAGTTACATAGGAATACTTACACGTCATCATATCTCTTTCTTTGCATAAAACTTTCCATGTGAAGGTATATAGCAATACTAAAGTAAAGTTAGAAATGCTTCCCATTAAGATTAGAACTTTACTGTTAAAGATGTGATTTAGAACATCTTTGTAGCCGGAACTCAGACATTCTTTGACATATACAAATCAATGTCAGGAACATACTATTATATTAATAAGAGTTTACAAAATAAATTCATCACTATATATAATTGCAAAAGATAACTTTTAATTACAATAAATTCATACAAGTTTATGGACATTGTTAAAACATCATAATAACAATATCTTCTTACCAATATTCCATTTTTATTTATGCATTTACAGTAAATGTTTAGTTAGTTGTATAATTTGGAGGAGAAATCAGTATGCTGCTATCACGTCAGACATCATTGGGGCTGCATTGAGGCTTCCTACTTCAAGGCTGTGTTCTGACTCATCCTAGAAGCTTGAAGCCTAACTGCATCTGCAAAACACTTCAGAATGCAGCTGTCATGGAAGAAAAATATACATCGCCAACCGAGAGGTATACTGCAGTATCGTCTCACCTGTCATAAATGAGCAGATTATAATTAAAGAATCAAAATTTTCCTATTACAGTATGTCTGTTCTATGAAGTATTTTTTTTCTTCATATCATATACCGTTCAAATAAAGTGCAAAGTGCATTTTTTAAAATCAATTATTTACTTGGATTTTTAACTTACAGCTCTAGATGATTAATTGGATTGAGCTGTTACCAAATTTCTTATTGCAACTCTAGATGTCTTACCAGTAAATTGTTATTTTGAGATCATTTTAAGAGTGAAGGACTTCTATAATTTTGTCTTCAATTATTATTGGTAAATAAATAGTATAAATCTATTTTGCTGATCTGTAAATTTCCAAAATTTTCCTTATTTATTTTTTAGTAAATTAGATATATGAACTTATTTTGTACAGACGTGTGTTTGATGCGATAGTAATTTCACATTAGAAGCCTCACACCATTCTACTAAAAACTGTCAGACTGTGGCTCTCCATCACACCAAATCATTCTCTTTAAAGCAGTACTATAAATAAGACTTCACAGAACAATCTGAACCTAATATGCTGCTGTCTACCTTTTAATTATCTTGCTATTGGCTACTTGTTATCTGTCCACTTCAAAACTGAAGACCTATGAGTTTGCAGGAGATAAAGATTGATTAAACAAGCCGTCCTAATCTTAATTAAATGCACTTTAATATATTACTTTAGCCTTATGTTTTATATGTATTATGTAATAAAGAATTTATAGTATGCATCTACACACATTTACAATGGACTTTGAACAGGTTTCAGGAAGTGAAAGCAATCTTTTCTGTATTCTAATGTATCAAACATTTCTGAAACACATTTTTAATGTAGGTTTCATACAGCTACAGTGCCAGTCAAAAAAACACACGTACACTCCATAGGTGTGTTTCTACCCTTAATCACCAAAATTCATTGTAATTTACTGCACTGAATTGTCAAATAATATCAGTCTAAAGAAATATCGGGCAGGCTATTTATATATATATATATATATATATATATATAAAAACAAACACGAGGAACCACTGCACTCGCCATTCCCAGGGGTTGGGGTGTGGTGGGCTGTGACCACCGAACTCAAATATACCAAACAGAAAGCCCAGCACTCTCCTAAGCAGCTTCATTCACCTTAATGCTTTAATATACATCTAAATAAACAATGGGGTTTTGGTTTATGTATTGTACAATGCATGTAAGCTTGCGGCCCACTCCACGGGACCCCATTTTACCGCAAGTCCTACTCTATCACAAACTTTCACATAGATTTTATAGAAACCTGGCAACTGCTGTCTCATAGAGGAAAATGTGCTTATCTGGTTTAAAGCTTACCTGCCACACTTATGGCTTTTAAAAGGTAAGACAGTCACCAACACAAATAACACAACTACACAAGTGTGCTTACCTGGTTTGAATGAAGCTGCTTAGGAGAGTGCTGGGCTTTCTGTTTGGTATATTTGAGTTCGATGGTCACAGCCCACCGCACCCCAACCCCTGGGAATGGCGAGTGCAGTGGTTCCTCGTGTTTGTTTGTATAACAGGGTTAATTTTTAATTGACCCATTTGTGACCATATCTCTCTCTCATGCACCCCTAAGCTCATTTACCTTTAACCTGGATCAGCTGCTATTTAGGTGTGTTGGTGACTGTCTCACTTTGAAAGCCAGTAGTCCGTTGGCAGGTGAGCTGTAAACTAGGTAAGCACACTTGTGTAGTTGTGTTATTTGTGTTGGTGACTGTCTTACCTTTTAAAAGCCATAAGTGTGGCAGGTAAGCTTTAAACCAGATAAGCACATTTTCCTATATGAGAGAGCAGTTGCCAGGTTTCTATAAAATCTATGTGAAAGTTTGTGATAGAATAGGACTTGCGGTGAAATGGGGTCCCGTGGAGTGGGCCGCAAGCTTACATGCATTGTACAATACATAAACCAAAACCCCATTGTTTATTTAGATGTATATTAAAGCATTAAGGTGAATGAAGCTGCTTAGGAGAGTGCTGGGCTTTCTGTTTAGTATATATATACACACACACACACACACACACACACACACACACACACACACACATATATATATATATATGGCAGGGTGTACTTAAAACAATGATTAAATAGAATAAAACAGAGAGAGAGAGAATACATTGCTTTATTTGCAAAAGGAAATTGAGTTTGGAAACCTGTGACCTTTAAAATATAAGTATAGTGAGGCTTGAAAACTGCACAAGCTAAAGCTAAGTTGCAACAAAACATAACCCATTCATAATTTCACTATTTATTACAGCTAATTAGCCTATAGGTTCATTGAGAAGTAATTTACTAGGTAACTATAAGATTGTTTAACTATAAAGCATATGAAAATCATGCAAACTAACTCACATATCATAAAATGTAAAACTAATCATTCATGTTGACTCATTCATATTTTGGCATAAGTACTACTATTTTTTCATTATTTTTTGTATTTGTATACCTCATTATTATGTAAAATGTTTTTGGTTGCCTACATACCATCTGCATGTGGCATGGCTCAGTAAAACAGATTGTGCTTCTTATTAAAAAAAAACAGTTATTTGTATAGAATTAATTAACTTTATATTTTCGTAATGTTCAACACTGGTAGATTTACTTAAAAGATTTTAAT
Organism: Pseudophryne corroboree; assembly: GCF_028390025.1. NCBI lineage: Eukaryota > Metazoa > Chordata > Amphibia > Anura > Myobatrachidae > Pseudophryne > Pseudophryne corroboree. Next base: position 423,424,140 of record NC_086447.1, on the reverse strand, counting down.
GTATGGGAAAAGCTTACTGAAACTGTAGTGTAGCACATAATTTAAAAACACTTGTCAATAAGCTTTTCTTCAAACATGTTTTTATTGAGGCATCATAAGATACATTTCCATTAATCAGAAGCAATATACAATATTGCCAAAAAGCCACTGAATCAATGTACAGTATGGGTCACATAAAGTGATAACAGTGACTAGTTATAAGAAACATGTATCCACAATGACCAGTGACAATTGCACCTTAAACCGCATATCTCCATCTTGAAAAATTACAATATAGTTGAATTAAATTATTTGATTCAAACATACAGTAAAAAAAAGAAAAATGTTTCCATTCTGTCCCCTCCCCACACACCCAGGGAAACATTCCCAACCCTATTATAAAGAACAAGAGAAAAATTACCCTTTACGTCAAAATAGGAGGGTTGCCAGTCACCTCTCGAGTCAAATACCAAGAGGTCTAACGTAAGCTGCTATAAATCTTACTCTTAATTTCAGGAGAAAGAGTATATATAAAACTTTCCCACATTTCCAAAAACTTTTCGGTCTTGGATTCTTTATCTAAAACCACCTCCACCCAATTCATTCTAAAGAGATAAAACAATTTTGTTTTAAAAAAGGATAAAGCTGGGGCAATTGAGTGGTTTCATGTTTAAAGGATGGCTGCACCAACTGCCATCAGCAGTCGTCTACCTCCGGGGGTAATCCAGGGATGAATGGGGATAATTTCGAAACAGCCCATTCAGGTGTAAGTGGCAGGAAATTGACCAGGGAGGTCTCTGCATACACCATAACCTGCAGCCAAAAAATTCAAATTAAAGGGCATTGCCAAAGACAGTTGTATAAATCTTCCATGGGCTACGCACATCTATAGCAGCCGTGCGTAGAAAACTGACCCATAACAAAGCACCTATGTGGAGATAAATATGTTCTGTGTAAAATGTTAAGTGACATTTCAGTGTACATTGTGGAAGGTAACAATTTGTATGAATGCACATGGGCTTTGAGTACATTTTCTAAGGTGAGATTTGGAAAGTTAATAAACCACCACGATAACCCCTGAGAAGATAAAGAATAATCTAATTTCTCTCAGTGATGGCTGTAGATCACCTTCCCGGTTAAATGTGGGTCTCATAGCAGAGTGTCCATGGGGTTCTGCCAGTCTGCTTCTGAGAAGGCTTGGACCATGGTTCCTATATAGTGTTGAGTCTGAAGGTATGCCATGGGATAGACCTTAAGAACCCCAAATTTAGTTACTGCCTCCAGGAATGTGAGAGGCCTCTTTAGGTCACCATGTACCAAGTCACCTATTGTAGAAATACCGGTCATCCTTCAAATATTAAAGGGGTAAGAGGCACAGCCATTTTGAAATCAGGATTGGCTAGAAATGGGAGAAATAAGGACCTATGTGCATACAGACCATATTTATGGTAAAGCAAGCTCCACATCTTTCGGTTACTCCAGAGGAGCGGGTTTTTCCTCAGGTGTGCCAAGAATTCCCTCTCAGCGGCCACGTTAGTATAGGAGATAATCATGGAGATACCGTAATATAGAAGCATAGGAATATAATGTAAGGTTAGGGAAATTAATACCCCTGTTGACAGTAGGATGCTGTAATTTGATTAGACTGATCATAGGTTGCTTGCCATGCCAGATGAATTTACAAAATAGATAGTTAATATGCTGTAAGTCCTTTTGGGGTATGAGTAATGGTAAAGCTTTAAATAAATATAGAAGTCTAGGGAAATTCATCATTTTAATGAGACTGGCTCTTTCTTTATATGATAGAGGAAGATGTCTCCATCCTTCCAGCTCAACTGACATGGCCCTGATAGCAGGTGTAAAATTAAGTCTATATAGACGATAAGGATTGCAGAGGATTTGTATGCCCAAATAGGTGAAGTGGTCCAACGTCTAGTAAACTGGAAAATCCTGTGCCCATGGCCCTGGAGAACCAGAAGACCCAAACCAAAGTGCAGTTGATTTGGAGAAATTCACGGAAAAGCCAGACACCTCTTCAAAATATTTTAAAATAGAAACCGAGGGGTTAGACACATATAAAAGAACATCATCCACAAATGCCTAAACTTTTATTTCCCTGGTACCAATCGTAATGCCTTGAAAGTCTATGGAGCTTTGCAATAATCTAAGTAAGGGATCGATGGCCAAATTAAACAGTAAAGGTGACAGTGGACAACCCTGGTGCTTACCGCAATACATTGGAATGGGAGAGCTTTTATATCCTTTTACAAGAAGGGAAGTGACATGGGAAGTATATAAATATTTAACCAATGCAATAAACTCTGGGGTAAAATTCCTGTGTTGTAATACCTGAAATAAATGAGACCAAAGGACTGTATCAAATGCATTGGTAGTATCCAAACTAAATAAGGTATTCTGTGAATGGATAGCATTGGCAGACCACAAGGTTGCCACATCTGTGTATATCCCTTTTACTGAGTGACAATTCTTTACAAATCCTAACTGATGATCTGTAATTACTGTAACAAAGGGAGAATTAAATGTAGCCTGCCCACCATAATCTTAGCCAGCAGCTTGATATCAGTATTTAATAATGTTACCAGGTGAAAGGATTCTACCAGCTGGGGATCCCTGCCAGGATTGGGAATGAGAACAGTATGGGCCTTGCTTAAGTAAGGAAATGGAGCGGCATTATGCAATATATCATTGAACAATTCTAAGAGGGACTAAGAAATGTGAGGAGCTAAAAGTTTCTAATACTCAGTAGATAAACCATCTGGACAGGAGATTTGTGTAGTTTAAGTTTAGAAATCCCTGCTTGCACTTCTTCAATAGGTATGGTCTACGTGAGAGTCTCACATTGGAGCTCAGCAAGGGGGGGGGGGGCAGCCTCTTGTAGAATCTGCTTATGTTTATCTGAATCGAAGGGTATATCCTTGTAGAGTTTAGAATAGAAGGATTCAAAATGGGATAAAATATTTGATGGTGTAGTATCTATTACCTGAGTATTAGGGTCCTTTATGGCAGTGATTACTTTTTTTTGCACCCAGGGTTTAGACATACTGGCCAAAAGACACCCTTCCATGTTTTCCCAATGGAAGTATTAAAATTTAGAAAAGGTCATGTTCTGTTTAGCCTGTGAAAGATGAAAGTTATCCAACATTTGTTAAGCTTGGGTGTAGTTTGCTAAAAGCTCTGTAGTGGGGATTGCTTTATAATCAGTTAGAGATTTAGTCATAGCGCTATGCAAGGTATTGTTCAGCTATTTTTTCTTATGCTTTGAAACATACTCGATAATGATACCGTGCATTACTTCCTTCGACACACCCAAAAACACCATTAGGTGGTCCCAATGATCAAGATTAGCATCCAAAAAATTAATCCACCCATTAGAAAGACATTTCTGAAAATCATCATAATCATATAAATATTAGGTATGAGCATCATGCCCCGGGCCTGGATCCAAGTCTTGCTGGGGTTTTTCCACCAGACGCGTAAACCAGAATGAGGCAAAATGACATCATCCCACTGTCAGATGCTCGCGGGTTTTGGACTCCATATAAGGAGCCACGCTTTGCCACCATTTTTCACTCCAGTCCAGGAGAGTGAAGAGAGAGGATGTGTCTCCTCAGTGTATGTGTGGGAAAGTGGTGTTGCACGTGGGGTGCAACATGCTCTTTAATGTCATTTCTTGTGCTGCATCAGTCCAGTGGTGGTGTCTTGTGCTGCATAAGTCCAGTCACAGTGGTGGTGTCCTGTGCTGCCATAAGTACAGTGCTGCTGTATAAGTCCAGTCCAGTGGTGCTGTCTTGTGCTGCAACAGTACAGTGGTAGTGTCCTGTGCTGCCATAAGTCCAGTGGCAGTGTCCTGTGCTGCCATAAGTCCAGTGGTGCTGCTGTATATGTCCAGTCCAGTGGTGCTGTGTTGTGCTGCATCAGTCCAGTGGTGGTGTCCTGAGCTGCTATAAGTCCAGTGGTGGTGTCCTGTGCTGCCATAAGTCCAGTGGTGCTGCCATACAAGTCCAGTCCAGTGGTGCTGCTGTATAAGTCCAGTGGAGCTGCCATATAAATCCAGGGGTACTGCCGTATAAGTCCAGTCCAGTAGTGCAGCCATATAAGTCCACAGAGCTTGCGCGGGACCTGTTTTTGGCCAGATCAACACACAGGACTCGTGGACACTCCCTCAGGTTAGAGGAGAATCCGCACAATACGTCGTAAAGGCTTTTTCACGGTAAGGACAATACGTGTTTGTAATTCCCTGCCTGAGGGAGTTGTAATGGCGGAATCTGTCAACACCTTTAAGAATGGGTTAGATAAATTCCTAATGGATAAGGATATCCAGGGTTATGGTGCATAGTCACGCATTATAGTTACTACAAAAAAGGGAAAAATGCAACGGCTGGCATCAGTCAAAAATTTTAAACAAATCATCATGCATAGGAGACCACAAATAGGTTGAACTCGATGGACAATTGTCTTTTTTCAACCTCAGATACTATGTTACTATTTAAGTCCAGGGGTACTGCCGTATAAGTCCAGGGGTACTGCCATATATGTCCAGTTCAGTGGTACTGCCATATCATATAAGTCCAGTCCAGTGGTGCATCAATATAAGTCCAGGGGTACTGCCGTGTAAGTCCAGGGGTACTGCTGTATAAGTCCAATCCAGTGGTGCTGCCATATAAGTCCAGTCTAGTGATGCTACCATGTAAGTCCAGTGGTGCTGCTTTATAAATCCAGGGTTTCTGCCATATAAGTCCAGTGGTGCTGCCATTTAAGTCCAATCCAGTGGTGTTGCCGTATAAGTCCAGGGGTACTGCCATATAAATCAAGTGGTACTGCGGTATAAGTCCAGGGGTACTAAAGTATAAGTCCAGTCCAGTGGTGCTGCCATATAATTTCAGTCCAGTGTTGTTGCCGTATAAGTCCAGTGGGGCTGCCGTATAAGTCCAGGGGTACTGCTGTATAAGTCCAGGGGTACTGCCCACTGAACTGGACTTATATGGCAGCACCACTGGACTAATATGGCAGCACCACTGGACTGGACTTATACAGATAAGTCCAGTCCAGTGGTGCTGCCTTATAAGTCCAGGGGTATTGCCATATAAGTCATGGGGTACTGCTGTATAAGTCCAGGGGTACTGCTGTATAAGTCCAGTCCAGTGGTGCTGCTTTATAAGTTCAGTCCAATGGTGCTGCCATATAAATCCAGGGGTACTGCCGTATAAGTCCAGTGGTGCTACCTTATAAGTCCAGTCCAGTTGTGCTGCCATTTAAGTCATGGGGTACTGCCGTATAAATCCAGCGGTACTGCCGTAGAAGTTCAGGCCAGTGGTGCAGCCATATAAGTCCAGTGGTGCTGCCGTATAAGTCCAGTGGTGCTGGAGAGATTTGTTTGTCAAGGTGGGAATCTCCAACAGCATTAAACTTTCCCGCCCCATGACTATTATGTGAGCATTAACCCTTTAAACTAAAAGATGAGTAATCTCATAAAGAAAATCTTATGTTGCTATGTTAGGGGCGTAAAGATTGACTAAAGTGTAATCAGCTCCACAAATAGAAACATCCAATATGACATAGCGACCATAGGGATAAATGACGGTATCAGATAAAGAATAGTTAAGATCTCAATGAAAGAGACTCAACACCCCTCTTGTTTTTCTATGGAATTTTGAAGATATACAGTCAGCTAACCATGGAGCCCTAAGAGAGGAGTCCCCACCAGCCTCCCAATGAGTCTCCTGTAACAGGAAAATGCCTGGTAAAAATTTCTTTAAATGAGTGAGCACCCTTCTCCTCTTAATAGGAGAATTGAGGCCACCAACATACCAATTTAAACTGCTGATGGGGAAAATTAGGGGAGTTCATATGAGTCACAGCACTGTCTATCCTATTCCAGCTCTATTCATACAACCAGTTAGAAAAAAATTATGTAATTCTTGCTAACCTCTGTCCCAGCAAGCAGAGAGAAAGCTAAACCAGCGTTGCCAAAAATGAATATCGACCTCCTCCTGGACATGAAGAGAGAAGACAAGGACAGGACCCAAACAATAAAACAAACACATGATGCCTCATACACCATTTCCTAATGTTAAGGCACATCAAGTAACTGAAGGTGTGTCCTTATTCAAAAGAATACACACCGCTTAACCCAAATCCCTGCAGGGGAACCTAATCCTCAGAACTAAGAGGTATAAGAAGTGTAATTTGTCTGTCGGTAAGTGTAAAACACCATTATACACATTGAATAAACCCAAAACATGTTCAAACCTCATTATAACTCCAAGGTCCCACCTTCCCTTTTAGACGCTATAGATTGAAATTCAGTAAGTGCTTAAATGTCTCTGGCTAAAGACAGCCATTGGGAACATACACTAATGAGACCCAGGGACCCCACTAATACTACTCAAATGGTCAATTATCGTAATACCAAGAGCAAAGTATTCAAACAGTAGCATGGTATAGAGCTAATTTTGCGGGGGTGATCTGGATGGAGAACAACCAACCATAAGTTGCTGCTTAGCCAGTATCTGGTCATCAAATACTAAGGATTGCCATTCTCAAAGGCCCTCAGTTTGGCTGGGTATAAAAGGGCAAAGAGACAGTTGTTGTTGTTGTGGAGAAAGTAGAATAGCTCAGAAAATGCTTTAAGCTTGTGTGACACTGCACCCAAAAAAATCTGAAATATAAGGACTCTATGATCTTTAACAAAGAGGGACTGTACTCTACAGTAATGATAAAGAATTTTCTTCTTTGTCCTAAAGTCCAGAACTTTGCAATTACTGGCCTGGACCTATTCTGTCCTGGACAGTTATCCAGTCCCAGTTTGTGTGCTCTCTCAATTTGATGATTAGCAAATTCACCCATGATACCCAAAGCAGCAGGGAGGTCAACACTCAGAAAATCCTGTAATTTGGCCCCCGTGATGGACTCCGGAATGCCAATGAAGCTGTGATTACTTCATCGATGGTGATTCTCCAAATCATCAATTTTAACTTGCATCGTTTGGATAAGAGTAGCGTGGGAAGAGCCCTGTTGCTGCACCTCCTGTAACCTATCCTCCACATCACTAGTGTGCTGTGTTAGGGTAGTTAAATGTGTAGAATAAGCATACATTTTATACAGAGCAGCATCTAACATTGCATTCATATCATCCAAATGCTTATCTATTTGAGGCATCATGATTTTGGTAATTTCTCTCGCCATATTGGCCATGTTATATGCCTCTACAGGTATCACTGCCAATATGCGGGAATTGGATGAACCCATGGAATCCACTGAGCTACTGGGGAGAGGGGCAGAAGAGTTTTTATTAGCATTAGCCTTATGTCTGACCATATTGGTGTAAAGCGAATTTGTAGGCTGAGCCGATTTTTCTAAAAACATGCCTCAAAGGTCCACTATGTTTAATGAGCAGTTATTAGTACCAATTGGGAGAGAGCACTCAAGTCGCACAGAGTTATCCACCAAAGACAATTATGTAATGATAAACTATTGAGTATTAAGTGTCACTCCCTCATTCTGAGGAAATAAATAAATATTCCCACATTTTAGAAAAAGAAATAACAGATACATGAAAACATTAGTGGCCAGTATGGGTGTATAAAGTAATTTGGTGAGTAATAAAAAACAAAAGCAATAAAGCAGTGTGTCTTAACACAATACAGCAGAAAAATATGGTTATATATTATACCACTAGATGGCCACACTGAACTACCGAGTCTCAGTGAATAGAGGTTATGTAAATTACTGTGGAATTGAAAATATCACCACTAGGTGGTAGTATTGCTTTACAATAAAGATATCAGTTAGGTACTATAGGTAAAACTGCTGATGCATAACTTCAGACACAGTAGATGAATACATTTGCAACAAGCTAGTGTTAGTACAATACAACTTCTGAGTGGAGCTCAATGAATGAAGAAAACTGACTGAGCAGTAAAATAAGTGAACAACAAGGTATAATCCTTAAAAAAAATAGTAATACACCATAGTGAGCTTTAAGTGTAGGAAAATTACAACAACCTTGCAAGAATTCCCTGAATGTTAAACTAACCATATACAAGAATGGTACATGGACACGCAGGTCAATGTTCAAATACTACAACTGAGATACTGTATTTTATACAGGAGTCAGACTAGACATGCAGGTCAATATGCAAATACCACAACAGAGTGATTAGAATCCTGGGACCCAGGGACCTGATGTTATTGAAGACATCCAGGGCAGTCCGCAGAAGTGGGACAAGTGGTCAATGGCAGGTGCAGTTCTGCAAGTATCACAGAGTTTCCCTACTAATAGGTCCCAGGAAAGGTGGACCGAAGTCCACTGAGGTAAAGAGGGAAAACCTGGGGGAGAAGAGAGGGTAAGAGATGAAGGATGTTAAGGAGGTATTGGGGGGTGTTTAGGGGGATGGATCACACAAGGAGAGAAAGGAGGCAAGGAAGGAAAAAGATAAGAAAAGGGATTTGGGTCAGAGAGGCATTAATAAGGAAAGGAGAAGGGGGGTTGCTATAAACAGTATTAGTATCAGGATTATTGGATGCTCCACAGCAGCTTCGAACACTTTCAGCATGGGCAGCCACCACAGACTCCATGAGTTTCATAAAGGACCAGCAGACTCTGCTAGGCTGGTCAGCAGCAGCTCTCTTTTAAACCAACGTCCACACTTACGGTGGGTTGCAGAGCCAGGCAGTCGGAATTTAGTGGATAACAGCCAGGAGGAGAAGGAAGGGCCTCACTTCCCCGGCGATCCATAGGTCACCTTTAGCAGCAGGAGAACTTTGCAGCCACAACCGGCTTTAGGACCACACAGGCAGCGCCAGTGGTGATGGGATGGTCTCCCCAGTCCAGGCACACCAAGCGATCTTGTTCATGCAGGGAAACTGCCACAGCCACGCGTGACACAGCAGAACCCTGAGCAGGGATTTTTGCAACTGGCTCGAGCAGGGCGACTCCTCCACACCGTGAGTGCATCACCAACCATCCACCAGGCAAAGGACCACAGAACAGTTGATCACATGGCCCGAAGTCTTCAGACTCTCTCCACCAGGCAACTCAACCTCACTTAAGCACCTCCAAAGGGGTCCCTCCACCACTCCGGGGCAGGGAAAAATAACAAGCACCGCAGTCCTGGTAAGTGATGCTGGGGAAGGGGATCACGCTCACAACTTAATGGCATCCCCATAGGCCTCCACAGTAGACGGCCAGGCTCAGGTGGATAAGAAAGGATGGGCCCCATTGAAAATAATCAGCTCCACATATTTCCTAGGAGATCCTCTGTCTATTAGATCTCCTCTGATCCCCAGAGCAGGCAGGACGATGGGGATAATTAGAGATTTGGGAATGCAATCACCCGGAGCCCAGATAAAATGCGGCCATGCCAGATGCGCCGCCCACCAGAAGTTCCTTGTCAATAAGCTTTTCAGTAAAAAGCTTTGCTTTAAACTGGTTAATGCAAATTTACTGCTTCAGTTCATCATTTATGTTCTAGTGTGTCAATGTCTTTTTACATAGCAATAGCATTTTCCTAATGAACCCTTTAATCATAGAAGACTAAATTAATACATTTATTCTACTTATGACATTTAATAGTACTGTGGCTGAAACAACATGAATATAATGTAAATGTAATGTCATTTAGTGGCAATACATTCACTTTTTTCTCAGGGTGTGATATTTTTTGCCAACATTCAAAATGTCGACATTAATTATGTTGAAATGAGAATGTTGATATGGTGTGATGGTGACATTGAACATGTCGACTTGTTCAAAATGTCAACAATAACCATGTTAACATTAATAATGTCAGCACTGATGTAATGTCAACACTGTTGAAATATTTACTGACATTTTATCGCTACTGTTAAAACTAACACTAACCCTAATTGAAATGTCAACATCAGGACAATGATGATTTAGTCTCAGAAAATATAAATTATGGGTTATTGTCCAAGAAACCATACAGTCTATTACCATTTAGTGAGGTAAAACATCTTGCTTACCTAGCAGCCAATTTTGGATTACTGCGGGTATGCGCATTACTGATACCCATGGTATCCAGTAAAAAAATAAATGGTCGCAGGATTTTCAGTGCTGAAAACCCTGCATTGTGTAAAAAAAAAAGATTCCTCGGCGGAGGGTTATGGTGGTCTCTGTGGCTCCACTGTGATCTCACCTCCATCTTTTCACTGGGGAGGGGGCTGCTGTGAGTCCCGGAGGCTGCTGGGAGGCGCAAGGACTGATGGGAGTAGTTGTTCTTCCAGCGGGCGTATCAATGGGGGCACACACACCAGGGATCACACATATTAATGCACACACTCACTCTTACAGAAAATCACAGAGACTCACGCATCTCACATACTCACACTGCTGCAGAAGACCCACCTTTCACCGCTGGAGGAGTAGACATCGCTTTGGACGGTGAGTAATTACTGACAAATTAAGCTAAATTAAAACTTTCAATTGCTTAATTAGTATGCAGGGGAGGGGGGAGCCCCAATGATTTTTCCCAAAATTAACAATGTTATAAAATCAGACTTGCTGTAGAGGTGTGTGAAAAAAGATGCAGTGATTATTCTATTGAAATCACTGTGCGCCATCACTAGAGATGTGCGGTGGCACTTTTCGTGTTTTGGTTCTGGTTCTGTTTCCATGCTCGTGTTTTGGATCTGGATTGGTTTTGCCAAAACCACCCTTTTGTTTTTTGGTTTTGGATCAGGATGATTTTTGAAAATAAAAAAACCATAAAAACAGCTAAAATAACATAATTTGGGGGTAATTTTGATACTACGGTTTGATTAACCTCAATAACATTAATTTCCACTCATTTCCAGTCTATTCTGAACACCTCACACCTCACAATATTGTTTGTAGGCCAAAAGGTTGCACCGAGGTGGCTGTATGAATAAGCTAAGTGACACAAGTAGGTGGCACAAACAACTGGCCCATCTAGGAGTGGCACTGCAGTGTCAGACAGGATGGCAGATTTAAAAAATAGGCCCCAAACAGTACATGATGCAAAAAAGAAAAAGAGGTGCAATGAGGTAGCTGGATGACTAAGCTAAGCGACACAAGTGTGCGGCACAAACACCTGGCCATCTAGGAGTGGCACTGCAATGGTAGACAGGATGGCAGTTAAAAAAACTAGTCCCCAAACAGCATATCATGCAAAGAAGAAGAAGAGGTGCAATTAGGTAGCTGTTTGACTAAGCTAAGTGACACAAGTGTGCAGTACAAACACCTGGCCCATCTAGGAGTGGCACAGCAGTGGCAGACAGGATGGTACTTAAAAAAAATAGTCCCCAAACAGTACATCATGCAAAGAAGTAAAAGAGGTGCAATTAGGCAGCTGGATGACAAAGCTAAACAACACAAATGTGCGGCAGAAACACCTGGCCCATCTAGGAATGGCACTGCAATGGCAGACAGGATGGCACTTAAAAAACTAGTCCCTAAACAGCACATCATACAAAGAAGAAAAAAAGGTGCAATGAGGTATCTGTATGACTAAGGTAAGCGACACAAGTGTGCGGCATAAACACCTGGCCCATCTAGGAGTGGCACTGCAGTGGCAGACAGGATTGCACTTAAAAATATAGTCCCCAAACAGCACACCATGCAAAGAAGAAAAATAGGTGCAATGAGGTAGCTCTTTGACTAAGCTAAGTGACACAAGTCACCTGGCCCATCTAGGAGTGGCACTGCAGTCCCACTGCACTAATGGCGGATACCGGACGCACATCTAACACCATCATAGCCTCAGTAATCTGTTTTGCAACAGTGTATGTATGTATATATATATATATGGCATTATCACTGGAATTATATGGCAGTACCACTGGACTGGATTTATACAGCAGTATTACTGGACTTGATTGTATGGCAGTATCACTGGATTTATATGCCATTAACACTGGAATTATACAGCAGTATCACTGGAATTATATGGCAGTATCACTGGAATTATATGGCAGTAGTACCACTGGACATATACGGAAGTATCACTGGACTGGATTTATATGGCAGTACCACTGGATTTATATGGCAGTACCACTGGACATATACGGCAGTATTACTGGATATATACAGCAGTACCACTGGACATATACGGCAGTATCACTGAACTGTATTTATACGCCAGTACCACTGGATTTATATGACATGACCACTGGACATATAAGGCAGTATCACTGGAATTATATGGCAGTACCACTGGACATATACGGCAGTATCACTGGACTGGATTTATACACCAGTACTACTGGAATTATATGCCAGTACTACTGGAATTATATGGTAGTATCACTGGAATTATACGGCAGTACCACTGGACATATACAGCAGTATCACTGGACATATATGGCAGTATCACTGGACTGGATTTATACGCCAGTACCACTGGATTTATATAGCAGTACCACTGGACATATACGGCAGTATTACTGTACTGGATTTATACTCCAGTACTACTGGAATTATATGCCAGTACCACTGGAATTATATGGCAGTATCACTGGAATTATACGGCAGTACTACTGGAATTATACGGCAGTACCACTGGACATATACGGCAATATCACTGGACTGGATGTATACACCAGTACTACTGGAATTATACATCAGTACCACTGGACATATACAGCAGTATCACTGGAATTATATGGCAGTACCACTGGATATATACGGCAGTATCACTGAATTTATACAGCAGTACCGCTGGACATATATGACAGTATCACTGGACATATACGGCAGTATCACTGGACATATACGGCAGTACAACTGGACATATACAGCAGCACAGGGACACCACCACTGGACTGACGCAGAATAACACAGCACCACTGCAATGGACTGGATTTATACAGCAGCACTGGACATATGGCAACAGAGGACACAACCACTATGACTGGACTGATGCAGCACAGGGACACCACCACTGGACTTATGCATCACAACACAGCACCACTGGACTGGACTTATACAGCAGCACTGGACATATGGCAGCAGAGGACACCACCACTGTGACTGGACTGATGCAGCACAAGACACTACCACTGAACTGATGCAGGACAACACAGCACAACTGCAATGGACTGGATTTATACAGCAGCACTGGACATATGGCAGCAGAGGACACAACCACTATGACTGGACTGATACAGCACAAGACACTACCACTGAACTGATGCAGGACAACACAGCACAACTGCAATGGACTGGATTTATACAGCAGCACTGGACATATGGCAGCAGAGGACACCACCACTATGACTGGACTGATGAAGCACAAGACACTACCACTGTACTGATGCAGGACACTGAGGATGGAGACACGTCCTCTTTCTACACTCTCCAATGCCGGAGTGAAAATGGCGGTGACGCACGGCTCCTTAATGGAATCGAAACCCCACGAGAATCCAACAGCAGGATGATGACGTTTTGCCTCGTTCTGGTTTCCGAGTTAGGCTGGAAAATTCGAGACTGACTCGGATCCGGGCTCGGGCAGTGAAGTCCGGTAGGGTTCGGTTCTCAGGGAACCGAATCCACTCACCTCTACCCATTACCAGTTCCACAATTACATTCCAAACCCCAGTGCCAGCAGAAAAAATTCAGTACCACGGGTTTTTTTAAATCTCCAGCCCGCAATTGAATCTGCCCCTTAAATTATATATATGAACCTTTGTATAAATTTATTACATAAAAGAAAATATGTATGCCCTACATTTTATTAAAAATGTTAAAATATTTTTTTTTAAATTATATACCAGAGGTTTTTCCTAATTAAATAAGCTCAGGAAGTGGCTTGCATTCTACTGTCCAAACTGCTGGTCTAACATGGCTGCCTGTGCTGTTACGACCCCAGAGTACCTTGCATTCTGCTGTGGAATTAAACCACATTATCTCTGCCAGGGAATGTACAGCACTTTCTGCTCCTGCACCCCAGGTTCTAGATATTGGTGCTTACATTAAGATGTCTTGTATACAGTTGAGTCATATGGTTAATTGTGGCACACCCCCTGTTCTCCAATTACTGGTATAATTATTCCTAGTCAGCTGTAATCAGTGTTCAAGTATACAATCTAAAACTACTGTATTTAAATGTAGGAAAAGTATTAATTTGCAATTCTCCTGGTCTCAACTAATAACTAACCTTTTTCAATACTAGATGAACTCTTGGAAGAAGAAAGTGTCATTGAACTAGGAAGGATTGAAAGAGAGGATACAGTACAATAAAAATGTTGACACTATTAAAACAAAGAACACTTTTAAACTAAAATCAGATTTTGTTCTAATTGCAGATAAAAGTACTAATATTAAATCCTTTTATAAAGTAACCAGGGAATATCTTTAGGAGACTGTGATTAAAACACAGAAAATAACCTCCAAATCTTGGTATTTATCAAAAGGAGAGGAAATGTTTCTCAAAAAACTTACAAAGGATGCATCCATTATCATAAAGGAGGCTAATGGGGGAGTCCATGATAAAAGCAACTATTTAAAAGAATCCTTCAGTCAACTGAATGATCATTCTTTCTATCATGTTCTAGATAAGGACCCCATGGCCTCCTACAGTACCTTGTGAAACTTAAAACTTTAGTAGATCAAATTCTCAACAATGGGGCCATATCCAGGGAGGAAAAATAATTCCTATACTTTGCATCCCCTATCCCATCATTCTTAATGTTTATCACATACCCAAAAGTTCACAAATCCCTCACCTCACACTATGGATTCCATATTATTTCTGGCAGTAAGTATCTTACCTCTAATTTCTCTGCAAATGTTGGTTCTTTTCTTCAACCTTTCTTCAACCTCAGTGAGGTCCCACTTCAAAGACACATTTTTATAAATTAAGTTGAATCTAACGTTTGGAAGACACATTTGCTTTCCTTACCTTAGATGTCAACATCTTATACACTCATATACCACATGATACTGGAAGACAGTCTATCTCAGCTCATCTGACCCATAATGGTAATCTCATAAGGCAACACAAGAAATTCTTGACTGTATTTTCTTATTTCTTACACAAAATTATTTTCTCTTTTCTAACACATTCTATTTACATGTGACGGCCACTGAGACCTGGTTTGCCCCCAGTTATGCTAACCTATACATGGAAGAATTCAAGGACCTAAATGTGTGGGGAGGGGACTAGGTTGTGCACCTGACCTTTATGGCCATTATGTAGATGATATTTTATTATTTGGGATGGGGAACTTTCAACAGCATAAAATGTTGTCTCTTCCTTACACACCAACACTTTTTATTTATCTTTCACCTACACGTAGTAGGGTCACATCCAGGAAGTCAGATAGACTTCCTGGATATGACCCTTAAAGTCTGGGACTTCCACCCAAACTTCAAATTTCATAAAGCCAGTATACACCCAATCTTATATATATTTCAGAACAGGTCATGAAAAAATAATATCCCCAAAGGCCAACTAATGTGCATACATAGAAATGGTTTCAGCATTGAAACCTTTTTAAACAAAGGCAAAAACCCTAACACTGTAGACTCATTTAAAAGTAGAGGCTATCCTGATTCCCTCCTACATAATACTTTGAAAGAAGTGTTGTTAAACAAAGGTTCTCCCTATTACAAACTAAAATCAAGTTTCCGGTAGTTTTATCTAACCCTGAGGTCTGTGAAATAGATAGAGTCTGCCCTTTTTTTGCAAGTATAATATGCGCTAATGATATCCATAATATTATTCATAAAGATGACTGCATCCTATGATACACTTTTAAAAGACCTAATCCCAGCCAATCCCATCATTAGTTAAAGAAGAAATAACTCATTTAAAAACATTCTAGCTCCATGTTATGTAAGATCCCCAAAGTTAGGGAAAATGTAACATAAAGTGGGAACTGTCTCCCATGCAGATGTCCGGGTTGTTACCATTGTGGAAAAAGCAGATGCATCATTTGTTGTCACTGAACACTAACATTGGCATCTGTAACATTAAGAAATATAGTAATAGCATAACAGAATAGTTTATATATGTACTTACCTGTGGATGTGGACCACATTATGTGGGACACACCACCCGAACTTCATGGGTGCTTTTCCTGAAACACCGTTGGAATATAAGTAACAGGGTTTCTACACATAGTGTAGCCAATCACTTTGCTGAATTCCATAATAGTAGCCATACAAGTACATAAGTACTGGGTATAGACTCTATCCCCCTGACTCCATATTTTTATAATGTTTTGAATATGGCAATGTTTTTTATTTAAAACTTTCAACTCTTACATATAAACTTTTTTCCCCATAAAAAAAGAATATTTACATATTTACATAAAAACAAAGTTAATAATATTCATCATAGATGTCAGTATTTTATACAAAATTCCTTTCTTTTGCATTATACCAATTCTACAAAAAGAAAACAAAATTAACTCCACTGAGTTTCTTCATCTGAAAACACTCTTTTTCCCATAATTCTTATTCTTCCCCCTTTAAATTCCTTTTAGCTTTGAGCCCACACTCAAACCTGCTGATTCTTCCTTTCTTTCCCCTCCACCATCACTCCAACTCCCATTCATCCTCATTCTCTCCCACATCCAAGCCCACTTGTCCACCATTTATGCCTTGAACTTCACCATCAGTAAATCAAAAGAAATAGAGGATGGTTACAGCCCGTAAATGTATGCAAAACCGTTTTTCAAAAAATCATAAATCCAAAATCTAATCGATAGAAAGAAGAGTGAAAAAGACAGAAAGCCATTACTTTGAAAAAAGGAAAGTCATCCACCACTTCCTTTTTTTGAGTATGTCTTATGTGTTTATAATATTAATTGATGTAGCTGCAGTGGGTTTGCAATTAAGGACTAAGTATTCATACTAGTGTAAATTTCTATTATTTTAAATAAACATTTACGATGCCAGCATTAATATATACTATGGACGCAAGGTGCATCTTATTACCATATACGATAATAGTGCGCTGAACATTGCAGCACTATGTCCCTTAAGAGAAAGCAAGTACTCACACACATGGTATACTGAGGTCCAACGCTTAGAGATATATATGTATTTGATATTAAAAGTTATGCATACAAAATATCATATGTACAGTATATCATTCAGTATAACATATATAAATATAAGATAGGGTTACAGTGTTACAGTTACATAAGAAGCAGTTGCAGATAAAAACATTACATTATCCCATAGAACAGTCCTCTGTAGATATCTTTCCCACAGCAACTACCTTAACTATCCCTTAGAAACTGCATATATCAAACAGTGGGAGTTAACATGTTGTTGGTTTCGGTCTCCTTCCATTGGCCAAGGAGAGGAAGGTTTCTCATTCATTGTGTGTTATTGGTCAGTTCATATGCAAGCAATGTCCAGTTTGAAGATGCAAATATAGGGGTTAACCACTGCGCTTCTGCCCACATGCTTCCTTTGTTCTCGTAGAATGTGACTTTATATTCATACATTTGTTCATAACTAATCGTTGCAATGTGCTACAATTTACCCACAGCTATCAAATTAATCCACACATTCTCCTGATCATTTTGACACTAAGCATGATATAATTAACTTGTTCCATCCCAATAATACATATTATTATCTGGTTGTACACTATTATATAAATACAATATAATACAATTCTGGTGCTACACATGTTTTGTCTATGTGTAATCTATGTGTTGTATGAATATGTGTTGAATATGTCTTTGTGGCTTCTCTGTGTGAGTGCATATGCTACCATATATACTCTTGCCGTGCATTAATAGACAAGGTGCACAAACTTGTGCATGCTGCATGTATGCGCACGCACGCCGGTAACGCACATAAACAGAGGCCACTCTGTTTGGAGTTTGTATGTTGTGTGAATGTAATATTTTTGACTTTGACAGTCCACCCTTTGACAGTAAACAATAACTGTCATAACTGTCTCACTAAACATAATTTAAAAAAATATTTCAAACAATAATTGGTGACCTAGACACACGTATGTATCCATTTTGCAAATCAGACATTGTAGTTGGGGAAGACAGGGAAGAGGATGGAACATCCTCTATATGTCCTCGGCAGTCGTGAGACCACTGGTTGGATGTGGGACGACATTGAACCCATAGAGTGTGCTGGGACAGTGCTATAGCCTATGATATCTGATCTGAATGATTGTTGCATACATACATGTACCTACGTCTTTGTACACTGATGTTCGGATTCGATAGAGGTTTTGCTGGGTAGAGGGAGAAAACACAAACAAGTCATGAAAGAGACATATAGTAAATTTTCATGGTATATATACCCATCACTCCCTGAACATTGTTTCAACTTCTGGATTGTATACCAAATCTGTTTCTTCATTGAACAAGGGTTATTATTTCAGGTAGTATCCTTCCTAGATAACATAAACCTTCGGAGTTCGGGGAGAGTTACTCCTATACTTTTCTTCCACATATAACAATCTTTTGTACAGTCATGGTATTAATTAGCTCTTTATCTGCTCTGCGTGAATAGGCCATTTTCTGATTGTTCCTGATTACCTCCAAATTTCCTGATTTCCTGAAATTGGTAAGATTTAAACATACCAGTGATTTATCTGTGGTAGTGGTGGATCTTAAGACTAGTGGGTCTAGTTATATTATATTCCTTGTCCACCGCTCCCACCCTGCCTCTGTGTATTTTAAGTACCTCAGCTAATTTTAATGAATATGGCACTAATCCTGCATTATTTTTTACTTATAGGTACCTGTGAGCACATCCAACATTTCGTTTAATTTAAAACCTTACCTACTAATGAATGATAATCACTCATAGCATGTCTGTTAAATTCAACATTACCACTTGACTGACATCTCTGGATGTACTCATCTTCAATTATAGGATCACAATAACTACAAAATAAAGTATTCCTCAGACAATAGCTTATCACATTGCCTCCAAACTCCGTAACTACTAGACCTTTGATTTACTCTGGCTTTAAACAAAGTGATAGGCTGATCCTGGGATCCTATAAAGACTAGAGATGAGCGCCTGAAATTTTTCGGGTTTTGTGTTTTGGTTTTGGGTTCGGTTCCGCGGCCGTGTTTTGGGTTCGAACGCGTTTTGGCAAAACCTCACCGAATTTTTTTTGTCGGATTCGGGTGTGTTTTGGATTCGGGTGTTTTTTTCAAAAAACACTAAAAAACAGCTTAAATCATAGAATTTGGGGTCATTTTGATCCCAAAGTATTATTAACCTCAAAAACCATAATTTACACTCATTTTCAGTCTATTCTGAATACCTCACACCTCACAATATTATTTTTAGTCCTAAAATTTGCACCGAGGTCGCTGTGTGAGTAAGATAAGCGACCCTAGTGGCCGACACAAACACCGGGCCCATCTAGGAGTGGCACTGCAGTGTCACGCAGGATGTCCCTTCCAAAAAACCCTCCCCAAACAGCACATGACGCAAAGAAAAAAAGAGGCGCAATGAGGTAGCTGTGTGAGTAAGATTAGCGACCCTAGTGGCCGACACAAACACCGGGCCCATCTAGGAGTGGCACTGCAGTGTCACGCAGGATGGCCCTTCCAAAAAACCCTCCCCAAACAGCACATGACGCAAAGAAAAAAAGAGGCGCAATGAGGTAGCTGTGTGAGTAAGATTAGCGACCCTAGTGGCCGACACAAACACCGGGCCCATCTAGGAGTGGCACTGCAGTGTCACGCAGGATGTCCCTTCCAAAAAACCCTCCCCAAACAGCACATGACGCAAAGAAAAAAAGAGGCGCAATGAGGTAGCTGTGTGAGTAAGATTAGCGACCCTAGTGGCCGACACAAACACCGGGCCCATCTAGGAGTGGCACTGCAGTGTCACGCAGGATGTCCCTTCCAAAAAACCCTCCCCAAACAGCACATGACGCAAAGAAAAAAAGAGGCGCAATGAGGTAGCTGACTGTGTGAGTAAGATTAGCGACCCTAGTGGCCGACACAAACACCGGGCCCATTTAGGAGTGGCACTGCAGTGTCACGCAGGATGTCCCTTCCAAAAAACCCTCCCCAATCAGCACATGATGCAAAGAAAAAGAAAAGAAAAAAGAGGTGCAAGATGGAATTGTCCTTGGGCCCTCCCACCCACCCTTATGTTGTATAAACAAAACAGGACATGCACACTTTAACCAACCCATCATTTCAGTGACAGGGTCTGCCACACGACTGTGACTGATATGACGGGTTGGTTTGGACCCCCCCCAAAAAAGAAGCAATTAATCTCTCCTTGCACAAACTGGCTCTACAGAGGCAAGATGTCCACCTCATCATCACCCTCCGATATATCACCGTGTACATCCCCCTCCTCACAGATTATCAATTCGTCCCCACTGGAATCCACCATCTCAGCTCCCTGTGTACTTTGTGGAGGCAATTGCTGCTGGTCAATGTCTCCGCGGAGGAATTGATTATAATTCATTTTAATGAACATCATCTTCTCCACATTTTCTGGATGTAACCTCGTACGCCGATTGCTGACAAGGTGAGCGGCGGCACTAAACACTCTTTCGGAGTACACACTTGTGGGAGGGCAACTTAGGTAGAATAAAGCCAGTTTGTGCAAGGGCCTCCAAATTGCCTCTTTTTCCTGCCAGTATAAGTACGGACTGTGTGACGTGTCTACTTGGATGCGGTCACTCATATAATCCTCCACCATTCTATCAATGTTGAGAGAATCATATGCAGTGACAGTAGACGACATGTCCGTAATCGTTGTCAGGTCCTTCAGTCCGGACCAGATGTCAGCATCAGCAGTCGCTCCAGACTGCCCTGCATCACCGCCAGCGGGTGAACTCGGAATTCTGAGCCTTTTCCTCGCACCCCCAGTTGCGGGAGAATGTGAAGGAGGAGATGTTGACAGGTCGCGTTCCGCTTGACTTGACAATTTTGTCACCAGCAGGTCTTTCAACCCCAGCAGACTTGTGTCTGCCGGAAAGAGAGATCCAAGGTAGGCTTTAAATCTAGGATCGAGCACGGTGGCCAAAATGTAGTGCTCTGATTTCAACAGATTGACCACCCGTGAATCCTTGTTAAGCGAATTAAGGGCTCCATCCACAAGTCCCACATGCCTAGCGGAATCGCTCCGTGTTAGCTCCTCCTTCAATGTCTCCAGCTTCTTCTGCAAAAGCCTGATGAGGGGAATGACCTGACTCAGGTTGGCAGTGTCTGAACTGACTTCACGTGTGGCAAGTTCAAAGGGCATCAGAACCTTGCACAACGTTGAATTCATTCTCCACTGCGCTTGAGACAGGTGCATTCCACCTACTATATCATGCTCAATTGTATAGGCTTGAATGGCCTTTTGCTGCTCCTCCAACCTCTGAAGCATATAGAGGGTTGAATTCCACCTCGTTACCACTTCTTGCTTCAGATGATGGCAGGGCAGGTTCAGTAGTTTTTGGTGGTGCTCCAGTCTTCTGTACGTGGTGCCTGTACGCCGAAAGTGTCCCGCAATTCTTCTGGCCACCGACAGCATCTCTTGCACGCCCCTGTCGTTTTTTAAAAAATTCTGCACCACCAAATTCAAGGTATGTGCAAAACATGGGACGTGCTGGAATTTGCCCATATTTAATGCACACACAATATTGCTGGCGTTGTCCGATGCCACAAATCCACAGGAGAGTCCAATTGGGGTAAGCCATTCCGCGATGATCTTCCTCAGTTGCCGTAAGAGGTTTTCAGCTGTGTGCGTATTCTGGAAAGCGGTGATACAAAGCATAGCCTGCCTAGGAAAGAGTTGGCGTTTGCGAGATGCTGCTACTGGTGCCGCCGCTGCTGTTCTTGCGGCGGGAGTCCATACATCTACCCAGTGGGCTGTCACAGTCATATAGTCCTGACCCTGCCCTGCTCCACTTGTCCACATGTCCGTGGTTAAGTGGACATTGGGTACAACTGCATTTTTTAGGACACTGGTGAGTCTTTTTCTGAGGTCTGTGTACATTTTCGGTATCGCCTGCCTAGAGAAATGGAACCTAGATGGTATTTGGTACCGGGGACACAGTACCTCCAACAAGTCTCTAGTTGGCTCTGCAGTAATGATGGATACCGGAACCACGTTTCTCACCACCCAGGATGCCAAGGCCTCAGTTATCCGCTTTGCTGTAGGATGACTGCTGTGATATTTCATCTTCCTCGCAAAGGACTGTTGGACAGTCAATTGCTTGGTGGAAGTAGTAAAAGTGGTCTTACGACTTCCCCTCTGGGATGACCATCGACTCCCAGCAGCAACAACAGCAGCGCCAGCAGCAGTAGGCGTTACACGCAAGGATGCATCGGAGGAATCCCAGGCAGGAGAGGAATCGTCAGAATTGCCAGTGACATGGCCTGCAGGACTATTGGCATTCCTGGGGAAGGAGGAAATTGACACTGAGGGAGTTGGTGGGGTGGTTTGCGTGAGCTTGGTTACAAGAGGAAGGGATTTACTGGTCAGTGGACTGCTTCCGCTGTCACCCAAAGTTTTTGAACTTGTCACTGACTTATTATGAATGCGCTGCAGGTGACGTATAAGGGAGGATGTTCCGAGGTGGTTAACGTCCTTACCCCTACTTATTACAGCTTGACAAAGGGAACACACGGCTTGACACCTGTTGTCCGCATTTCTGGTGAAATACCTCCACACCGAAGAGCTGATTTTTTTGGTATTTTCACCTGGCATGTCAACGGCCATATTCCTCCCACGGACAACAGGTGTCTCCCCGGGTGCCTGACTTAAACAAACCACCTCACCATCAGAATCCTCCTGGTCAATTTCCTCCCCAGCGCCAGCAACACCCATATCCTCCTCATCCTGGTGTACTTCAACACTGACATCTTCAATCTGACTATCAGGAACTGGACTGCGGGTGCTCCTTCCAGCACTTGCAGGGGGCGTGCAAATGGTGGAAGGCGCATGCTCTTCACGTCCAGTGTTGGGAAGGTCAGGCATCGCAACCGACACAATTGGACTCTCCTTGTGGATTTGGGATTTCGAAGAATGCACAGTTCTTTGCTGTGCTGCTTTTGCCAGCTTGAGTCTTTTCATTTTTCTAGCGAGAGGCTGAGTGCTTCCATCCTCATGTGAAGCTGAACCACTAGCCATGAACATAGGCCAGGGCCTCAGCCGTTCCTTGCCACTCCGTGTCGTAAATGGCATATTGGCAAGTTTACGCTTCTCCTCTGACAATTTTATTTTAGGTTTTGGAGTCCTTTTTTTTCTGATATTTGGTGTTTTGGATTTGACATGCTCTGTACTATGACATTGGGCATCGGCCTTGGCAGACGACGTTGCTGGCATTTCATCGTCTCGGCCATGACTAGTGGCAGCAGCTTCAGCACGAGGTGGAAGTGGATCTTGATCTTTCCCTAATTTTTGAACCTCAACATTTTTGTTCTCCATATTTTAATAGGCACAACTAAAAGGCACCTCAGGTAAACAATGGAGATGGATACTAGTATACAATTATGGACTGCCTGCCGAGTGCAGACACAGAGGTAGCCACAGCCGTGAACTACCGTACTGTACTGTGTCTGCTGCTAATATAGACTGGTTGATAAAGAGATGTCTATGTAACTATGTATGTATAAAGAAGAAAAAAAAAAAAACCACGGTTAGGTGGTATACAATTATGGACGGACTGCCTGCCGAGTGCAGACACAGAGGTAGCCACAGCCGTGAACTACCGTACTGTACTGTGTCTGCTGCTAATAATATAGACTGGTTGATAAAGAGATGTCGTAGTAGTATGTATGTATAAAGAAGAAAGAAAAAAAAACCACGGTTAGGTGGTATACAATTATGGACGGACTGCCTGCCGAGTGCAGACACAGAGGTAGCCACAGCCGTGAACTACCGTACTGTACTGTGTCTGCTGCTAATATAGACTGGTTGATAAAGAGATGTCTATGTAACTATGTATGTATAAAGAAGAAAGAAAAAAAACCACGGTTAGGTGGTATACAATTATGGACGGACTGCCTGCCGAGTGCAGACACAGAGGTAGCCACAGCCGTGAACTACCGTACTGTACTGTGTCTGCTGCTAATATAGACTGGTTGATAAAGAGATGTCGTAGTAGTATGTATGTATAAAGAAGAAAAAAAAACCACGGTTAGGTGGTATACAATTATGGACGGACTGCCTGCCGAGTGCAGACACAGAGGTAGCCACAGCCGTGAACTACCGTACTGTGTCTGCTGCGACTGGATGATAAATGATATAAAAAATATATATATATCACTACTGCAGCCGGACAGGTATATATTATATATTATATAATGACGGACCTGCTGGACACTGTCTGTCAGCAGAATGAGTTTTATTTTTATAGAATAAAAAAAACAACAACACACAAGTGAAGTCACACGACGAGTGTTTAACTTTTTCAGGCAATCACAATATAAGTATACTACTAACTATACTGGTGGTCAGTGTGGTCAGGTCACTGGTCAGTCACACTGGCAGTGGCACTCCTGCAGCAAAAGTGTGCACTGTTTAATTTTAATATAATATTATGTACTCCTGGCTCCTGCTATAACCTATAACTGGCACTGCAGTGCTCCCCAGTCTCCCCCACAATTATAAGCTGTGTGAGCTGAGCAGTCAGACAGATATATAATATATATAGATGATGCAGCACACTGGGCTGAGCCTGAGCAGTGCACACAGATATGGTATGTGACTGAGTCACTGTGTGTATCGCTTTTTTCAGGCAGAGAACGGATATATTAAATAAACTGCACTGTCTGGTGGTCACTCACTATATAATATTATGTACTCCTGGCTCCTGCTATAACCTATAACTGGCACTGCAGTGCTCCCCAGTCTCCCCCACAATTATAAGCTGTGTGAGCTGAGCAGTCAGACAGATATATAATATATATAGATGATGCAGCACACTGGGCTGAGCCTGAGCAGTGCACACAGATATGGTATGTGACTGAGTCACTGTGTGTATCGCTTTTTTCAGGCAGAGAACGGATATATTAAATAAACTGCACTGTCTGGTGGTCACTCACTAGTAAACTCTCTGCACTCTCTACACTTCTACAGTACTCCTCCTAGTCCTAAGCTCCAGTAAATCTCTCTCTCTTATAATCTAAATGGAGAGGACGCCAGCCACGTCCTCTCCCTATCAATCTCAATGCACGTGTGAAAATGGCGGCGACGCGCGGCTCCTTATATAGAATCCGAGTCTCGCGATAGAATCCGAGCCTCGCGAGAATCCGACAGCGTCATGATGACGTTCGGGCGCGCTCGGGTTAACCGAGCAAGGCGGGAAGATCCGAGTCGCTCGGACCCGTGAGAAAAAACATGAAGTTCGGGCGGGTTCGGATTCAGAGGAACCGAACCCGCTCATCTCTAATAAAGACATCACTCCTTTCTCCAGAACCAGTTCCAGTCCCATGCTTGACTCCTCATGGAAACCTCACAAAAATAGAATGTCCTGAAAAAAATGTTTGTCAACGGGAAAAAAAAGATAGAACAAAACAAATCTTGCTTATAGCAAATCCATTACAACGACTGGTCTTTTTGTAATCCTTTAGTATGCTCAGGTAGTGTTCAACAGTGCCACCTCTCAGTCTTCACGGAACAGCTTCTTGAGTGATATTTCTGAGATTTCACTTCCTTTACAAGTTCCTTCCGGACTATTGACTTTCTTGCGATGGGAATCATGGACCCAAGTCTCTCTCTCGGCTACTTTTACTGAAATCGTGCTGTCAACAAAACATGATACGGTCCTTCCCACCTGTCTATTAGGCAACCTGAGCGTAAGAATAATCACACAGTCTCTTGGTTCACAATCAAGACAGTTAGTAGTTGGCATACCAGGAATCAACAGTTTCAAGTTCTTTTGCTAAGTTCTCAAATGCTGGCTCATCTTGATAAGGTACTGTACTGTCACCTCATTGGTGTATTTCAGATCATTGTGCAGATCGATCATGACATGAGGTTGTCTTCCCCAAATTTTTTTTTCAAAGTGGGTGATTCGTTAAGTGGGGATCTGGGAGTGGTTCCGATGCTACATAACACTAGTGGCAGTGTCTATGACCACAGTAGTCCAGTTTCAGCTATCACTTTGCTCCTACTCCTAGGGATACCATATCTACACACAAATTTCTGTACAATTTTCTTTGCGATAAACACAGCAGTATTTGTAGCAGCGGGGAATGCCTCTACCTAGTTTCAGAATACATCAGTGCACAAAAATACATAGTTCAAATTCCTACAGGGTGTTAACTGTACAAAGTCGATTTGTATTACCTGAAAAGGTCCGTCTGCAGGAGGAGTATCGGATGGCTCTGTTGGTATTACCTTACCAAATGTTCTTCCTCATGCAAGTAAGACAGGACATTGCTTTCCTGATTGCCTGAGAAGAGAATCCTGGTACACTCCAGTAAATCCTTACCAATTTGCACATACCTTCCTTACCCTAGGTGAGTCAGACCATGTGCAGCCTCAGCTAGGATTGGGAGATATGTCCTGGGGGCCACTAGCTTACCTTGTCCATCTCTCCAGAGTACTGAGGACTCCTGACCATACCCCTTTACCTTCCAGACCGCCTTCTCCTGTAGGGAACACAAATCTGCATCTCAATTTAATTGTTGTGTGTTTGCATTGTAGAGTACCATGAGCATCACTCCAAAAACATCTCTAGAGTCGGTATATATATTGGCTGACGTATCATCTGCCAACTCGCATGCCCTGGTCACAACAGCATAACCTGTGCATAAGTCTCCTGAGTCTGTCGTAACTGTGGTAACTACAGTCAGTCTGGGGAGGAAAAAATCAGGTCAGCATTCACTAATGGGCTGTCACTTATGTCTGGTCTCGTAGTAAAAGACTCATTCAGATATTCCATACAATCATACGCATCAGTGTTCATACTAAATTTTCCTTCACCAGTATTCTCATCCTCCACCCTTTGTGCATTACATGCACATGCAGTAATATACTGGTGTTATAAGCAACAGTTCCCTTTTGTGCTGATGAGACATACCGGGTTCGGGCAGAATTTTGAAGGACCAATACGGCATGTGGTGCATGAACTGTGAAATCATGTACAAGTACTACGTCCTAGGTATTTGACCCTTTTCCTACACAACTGCAGTTCATCCTTTCAAGACCTTGGGGTACATTTACTAAGTTGGGAGTTTTTTTAGAACTGGTGATGTTGCCCATAGCAACCAATCAGATTCTACTTAACATTTATTTAGCTGCTTCTAGAAGATAATAGATAGAATCTGATTGGTTGCTATGAGCAACATCACCAGTTCTGAAAAACTCCCACCTTAGTGAATTTACACCCTTGTGTCCTGTCTGGAAGAGATGAAACAAAAGTTTTTAGTATCCACCAGTGAAGACACAAATGTATCAGAGCACAGTAATAAAGTCATATAAATACCGATCTCCTATCGGGCTGAAAGGATAGTAAGCAGCTATGCAAGGCCTAGGAGAAAATACTCAGGCTGTCAATGAAACCTTGGGAGAGTCGGGTCCATGTATTGTACCCCCTTTGTGAACGCAAAGATGAAGAAGAAACAGTGAAGAAAGCAGAATAGGGGTTGGTGACAGTAAAGTTTGTAGAGGTGGAGAGGATTTTATTAAAATGACAGCTGGATTGGGCACTACAGGGAATTGATTCTTAATTACTTTGTTTTACCCTACTTAAAGCTTGTGCTTGCTGTGTCACTACTGGGACTACCTCAGCCATCAATCCAGTGTCCGGTCCATCCTAAATTCATAGGGAACACGGTATCTGTGAGATAATTTCCTCTACCTGTGATTGACATGAATCTAGAACAGTGGAATGCAACATTAGTCTTTGAGGAGTATCTAACATACCTTGTACTTCCTGAACGGGAGTACAATATATGTATTACACATTTCAATTTACACAACAAAATCTCTGTCGATTAAGTTAGTCAGGGGCCACTGCTGCTAGGAGAAAAGAAAATGGTTTAGCATCATTGAGGCCCAATTGTAACTTCTGCAGGTTTTGTCAAAGGGTACTGTTGCACTTCTCTCATTACTCCCATTTGCCAAATTAGTGTTTACCTGTGATCTTTTCCTAACAGAGAATTTTCTAGTACTACAAAAAGAGCAAAGTATTCATTTAATCTTTCTCATCCCGTATTAAGGGTCTGTACAAGGTCCAACAAATATTTACCGAGCTCTTCTAGACTAGGGCATTCCTAGAAATGAATACTTCTTATGTGGTAGTTAAAAATAAGTACCCTGGGGGTTACCCCTTTCTCTGTCCACTTTCCTAATGGGAAATACTATTGTGCGGACAGGATATTCTCCATTTGTGTTATTACTTTCTTGATTTTTATTTTATTTTTGGGTCTTACTATATATGTACTGTACTTGAATGGCACCATACTTACCAGTTCCACTGGTCTCAGCAACTTCCCCTGCAGGCTACAGCTCCTCTTTTACCGGTTGAATATTACTCCTCTGAGTGCATGAGAAATGTCGGGTCACCATCTCCTCCTGAATAAAACATATGACATTCATTAATACATATAGGTTACATTCACATTTTTCATATTTTTATTTTTATTTTCTATGGTTTGTATACTGGCTGTAACTGCTTCCCCCTCCACATGTGGCAGTGGTGGTGAACCTGCTTTCTCTTTTTATTTCTTCCCACTGTTGCTACGAGTTCAAACAGCTACTATGTTTTCGTTCTTATCTTATATGACTTTGGTTAAACATATTTGTTTTCATACTACCTGCAATACCTCAGGATCATAACCACCAATCACTGGAAATTGATATTCACTCATTCATTGTCATTTTTACCCAATCATTACAAAAAAGCCTCCGTGTAAGGAACTATTCTTCTTACACATAACCAGTGGATCCTTTCGGACGCTATCCTTAATATAACCAGCGGACCCTATCGGCCCCTGCTCCTCAGCCTGAACCTTGGCTTCTGAACGCCTCTTGAGTGCACACTTAGCTACCAGTGTGGACTTTTTAAACACAGGCACTAAGAAGCCAACGCAAGACGATGGTGAAAAGTCATCTGAGCGCTTTTCACCCACTCCGTCTCCTCTGGACAGTACCACGGTCCACTACATAGTAACATAGTAACATAGTATCTGAGGTTGAAAAAAGACAATTGTCCATCGAGTTCAACCTATTTGTGGTCTCCTATGCATGATGATTTGACTAAAATTTCTGACTGATGCTGCTGTCAGCCGTTGCATTTTATCCCTATTTATAGTAACTATAATGCATGACTATGCACCATACCCCTGGATATCCTTATCCATTAGGAATTTATCTAACCCATTCTTAAAGGTGTTGACAGATTCCGCCATTACAACTCCCTCAGGCAGGGAATTCCAAACACGTATTGTCCTTACCGTGAAAAAGCCTTTACGCCGTATTGTGCGGAATCTCCTCTCCTCTAACCTGAGCGAGTGTCCACGAGTCCTATGTGTTAATGTAACCAAAAACAGGTCCCGCGCAAGCTCTGTGTATTGTCCCCTTATATATTTGTAGATGTTGATCATATCCCCTCTTAGTCTCCGCTTTCCCAATGTAAACAAGCCTAGTCTTTCAAGCCTTTCCTTGTATTCCATCGTCTCCATGCCCTTAATTAGTTTGGTCGCCCTCCTCTGAACCTTTTCTAGCTCCAGGATATCCTTTTTGTAGTACGGTACCCAGAATTGTACACAGTATTCAAGGTGTGGCCTCACTAGTGATTTATATAACGGGAGTATAATACTCTCGTCCCTAGCATCAATACCCCGTTTTATGCATGCTAATATCTTATTAGCCTTCTTTGCTGCAGTCCTACTTTGGGTACTACTGCTTAGTTTGCTATCTATAAGGACACCTAAGTCCTTTTCCAGTACAGAATCCCCTAATTTTACCCCATTTAGTAGGTAGGTGTAATTTTTGTTCTTGTTACCACAGTGCATTACCTTACACTTGTCTTTGTTGAAGCGCATTCTCCATTTGGCTGCCCATGCTTCTAATTTAACTAAGTCATTCTGAAGAGACTCGGCATCCTCCTCTGTATTTATAGCCTTACACAATTTGGTATTATCTGCAAAAATTGACACCATGCTCTCTAGACCTTCTGTTAGGTCGTTAATGAAAATATTGAACAATAGCGGTCCTAATACTGAGCCTTGCGGCACACCACTTAGCACTTCAGTCCAAGTTGAAAAAGATCCATTAACCACAACGCGCTGCTCCCTATTATCTAACCAGTTTTTGACCCAAGTGCATATTGTGCTTCCTAGCCCTGATTCTTGTATAAGTCTCATGTGTGGTACAGTATCGAACGCTTTGGCAAAGTCTAAAAAGATTACATCCACGTCTTTACCCTGATCTAGGTTTGCGCTTACTGTTTCATAAAAGCCAAGTAAGTTGGTTTGACAGGATCTGTCCTTCATAAACCCATGCTGATTCCTTTTAATGACCTTATTGACTTCAAGGAACTTCTGAATACTATCTCTTAGAATACCTTCCAATACTTTCCCCACTATAGATGTAAGACTAACTGGTCTATAATTACCTGGTTCAGCTTTACTTCCCTTTTTGAATATAGGCACTACTTCCGCTATACGCCAGTCTTTGGGAACCATACCTGATATAACTGAATCCTTAAAGATCAAAGATAGCGGTTTTGCCAGTTCAGAGTGAAGCTCCATTAGAACCCTTGGGTGAATACCATCGGGCCCTGGTGATTTATTTATCTTTAAATGTTTTAATCGGTCACAGACTACTTCCTCGCTTAAATAAGTACCTATCAGTGGGATATTCTCATTATTGAGATTGTGTGTCAGTCCCTGAATTGGGTCCTCTCTAGTGAATACTGTTGAAAAAAACTCATGTAGTGTGTCCGCTATGTCATGATCATTTTTGCTTAAGACTCCCAACTTGTCTTTTAAAGGGCACATACTCTCCTTCTTTAATCTCTTGCTATTAATGTATTTAAAGATTTTTTGGGGATTCGCTTTGCTTTCCTTTGCTACTAGTTTTTCAGTATCTACTTTAGCCGCTCTTATTTCCTTTTTGCAAATTTTGTTACATTCCTTATAGTGCTGAAATGACTCTGCTTCCCCATCAGATTTGTATTTTTTAAATGCTCACCTTTTCTTGCCATAAGTGCCTTAATCTTTTTGTTAAGCCACATCGGTTTATGATTTTTATTCTTTTTTTTGCTGCTCATAGGAATAAATTTGAGTGTATTTTTAGCTAGCAGGAATTTTAGTACCTCCCATTTCTCTGTAGTATTTTTTCCTAAAAACAAACCTTCCCATTCAATATCCCTGAAAAATACCCTCATCTTTTCAAAATTCGCTTTGCTAAAGTTTAGAGTCCTAGTTGAGCCAGTATAGGGCTGTTTATGGAAACTGATATTGAATGTGACCATATTGTGGTCGCTGTTTCCTATGGGTTCCCCTACTATAATACCTGATACCAAATCCCCATTGTTTGTTAATACCAGGTCTAAGATTGCATTGTATCTAGTTGGTTCCTCAATTAGTTGGACTAAGTAGTTATCATTAAGTGTGTTTTAAAACATATTGCCCCTAGCAGTATCACATGAATCGTTTTTCCAGTTTATCTCTGGATAGTTAAAATCTCCCATCACTACTATGTCTCCTACTCCTGCTGCTCTTTAGTAACAATTCCTCATCAGATGCGTTGATACCAAGCGGCCTAAAGCATACACCCAATACTAACATTTTTATTCCTTTTTCCCTGCATGCAATTTCTACCCATAATGTCTCGACAGTGTCTACAGTCCCCTCCTGGATATCTTCTGTATATCAGGTTTTAAAAACGGCTTTACGTAAAGACACACCCCTCCACCCTTTTTATTTAGTCTGTCTCTCCTAAACAGTGTATAGCCCTCTAGATTGACTGTCCAATCATGAGATTCATCCCACCAAGTTTCAGTAATGCCTATAATATCATACTGTTTGCTTGCTGCAAGTATTTCTAGTTCACCCTTTTTACCAGTAATGCTTCTGGCGTTTACATACATACAACTAAGATAAGTATTTTCCCTTGCATTAGGGACATCTTTCACCTTATGTAGCAATGATGACCTGTAATCGTCATTGGTTAGTGCTTTGGTAAAATCTCTTTTAGTACCCATGTTAGTAACCTTACCGCCTGCTCTTACCCTCCCCCCAAACTTCTCCCCCATTTCGTTTATTACTGCCATTCCCACTATTCTCACTGCATGACCCGTAGTTTCTAGCTAAACCCTCCCCCCAGGCTCCTAGTTTAAAATCTCCTCCAACCTTCTAACCATCCTTCCCCCCAGCACCGCTGCCCCCTCCTCAGTCAGGTGCAATCCTTCACGACAAAAGAGATGGCGCCTGACTGAGAAGTCCGCCCAGTGTTCCAGGAAC
Source organism: Pseudophryne corroboree (assembly GCF_028390025.1). Lineage (NCBI taxonomy): Eukaryota > Metazoa > Chordata > Amphibia > Anura > Myobatrachidae > Pseudophryne > Pseudophryne corroboree. The sequence goes on along the minus strand of NC_086447.1, from coordinate 423,391,785 downwards.
ACAAACCCCTCTTTCCTGCACCAATCCCTAAGCCACACATTTACCTCCCTAATCTCCCTCTGCCTCCCTGGACTAGCGCGTGGCACGGGTAATAATTCCGAGAATATTACCTTAGATGTCCTTGCCTTCAGTTGCTTTCCTAAGTCCCTATAGTCTTTCTTAAGGACATCCCACCTTCTGCTAACTTTGACATTGGTGCCAACGTGCACCAAGACCGCTGGGTCTTTCCCAGCCCCTCCCAACAATCTATCTACCCGGTCCGCGATGTGCCGTACCTGAGCACCCGGGAGACAACAGACTGTACGGCAATCACGGTCCCGGTAGCAGATTGCCCTATCTGCCTTCCTGATGATAGAATCCCCTACCACCACCATCTGACTAGGTACCTCACTATCTTTTATCCCAACCGCGCCAGAGGGACCGCTCCTCTGGATGCTAGAGGGAGCAGTCTCCTCCGGCACCGTCATTTCTTCACTATCATCCTCCGATTCCTCGTCCAATCGGGCAAATTTGTTCGGGTTTGATAGTTCGGAGATGTCGAGCCTCCCCCTCTTTTTCTTCCTTCTAACTGTGACCCAACTGGCTACCTGATCATCATCCTCTTCTACCAGTGACCCCTCCCGCAACTCCTCCACCGTTCTGTCTAAACTATGCTCGAGATTGTGAATCTCCCTCAGTCGCGTAACGGTTTGCTCTAGATCAGTTACCTGGGCTTCCAGGGTAACCGTTCGCACACACCTCGTGCAGATGTAATCACACTGGGCCAGTAGCTCCAGGTGTGCATACATCTTGCACGACATGCACTGAGTGAGGTCCCCAATCACAGCCCCTCCCATATTGTTTGTAAGGTCTAACTCCCTGTTACTCTCAAAGAAAAAGCAGCAAAAATAAAAAGTAGAAGACAAGCAATCTCACTTATACAATACTTAAGCTGGATTATACTAATCTATCTTTGTGCGGTTCTTGGTCCTTAACTTTTATGCAGCCGTAGTACTCTCTCCTGCGGCACCTATACTCCACTTAGCAGTTGCAGTTGTTCCAGCTCACTGCACCTCCTTTTCACTCGGCTTCCAGCTCCTTTTTGCTGTTTACAACTCACACTTACAAATCCAAGCAGCACTTAAACAATACAAGCCCTTACACAAGCACTACTGTAGTGATTTCCCCGCATACCCAGTGAGGACACTACCAGACCCCTCAGCACTGGAAGTATGAAGTATTAACAGCAACAAATTAATACCCCGTCTTTTTCAGTGGAAGTTACAGGCCTTCTACTTTTGTGTTTCTATCCACTGGAATTTCAGATGAGAAACAACTTATCGATCACCCCATCCAATGAATGTCCACCAAGAATCTTCCTAGCAGAACAGTTAAGTTCTTAACTCTTTACTCAATCACCTCTGCATATGCTAACACAGCGCGTATGTTAATGCTATTTGCTCAAAATTATGCAAAAACTGTATCACATTGTGACGCATATCACATAAGCAGAGATGCGGTCAAATCGCACGACTCACAAATACTTGTTATTTGTGTGCCTTATGATTATGAAGACAATTTAACTTTTTACAGTAGGCTATGTCTCCGTCACCTGGAGTGTTTTATAAATGGCCTAACTCCACACCTGGACGGTTTACTATACCTCGTCCTATATTTAACGTGTGGTTGCGAGCCACCACGCCACCGCAGCTGAGTGTCAACCTACGGGATCCCGAATTCTGGGGTTCAATCCACTCACACTTATTTCAACACACACGAATTCACAATATTTTCTGTACATGAAAAGGATAATTTTACCAGTGACCGATAACATCCCCCTAGAGGTATTACACTTCAATTCATATGGCTATTGACTATAATTTGAATGCTGTGATTCAGATTGGATAGCTATCTTGCAGAACCTACAATGATATAAATATACATATATCCATATAATAATAATATTATATATATATATATATATATATATATATATAGGTATCCCATATACACAGCGGCACTCAGAGACTCATAGTAAGTGAAAAAATGTGCAAAATTTAATCCATATTACAACCTGTTCAGGCCAACGTTTCGGGGCACATCCGCCCCTTTGTCAAGGTGAACCAAAAGTGAATAAAACAAACACATGCAGTACCTTATATTATGAAGAAGACCCGCTGGCGGGAAGCATCGTGGCCGAAGGCGGGCTGTGCGTCTCGCCCGGCCGTCTCCGGTGCAGTGATGTCATCAGTGCGCCGTAGAGTTCTCCTTCCGTGCGCCGTCGGCCTCCTGCGTTGCCTAGGGAACCGGGACGCCATCGTATCCTCCGCCTCCAACACAACGCGTCTCCATGGAAACCCGGCTTACACTGGTGCCTGGCTTCCGGACTGTCCTCCACATACGCCGCACTGACAACCTAGAGTGAAAAAGTGTATCCACATCAGGCACTATGTGTACTAATGAACTTACTGCATGATCCAAATATTACCTTACTTAATCATTCTGTATGTATAGATACGAAGTCACCAAATCACTGCTGTTAGCACCACAGAAAATTCAAATTGGTCTAGCATGTATATAATAAACTATTGAACTGCTATACATACTGAAGATATAAATATACTTAAAAACTAAAGTACATTCCACTGTATCATATCATTGAGGCCCTTCGGTCTTATGGTGTCCAGTTTATACATCCATCTTGCCTCCATGCGCAGTAATTGTCCATGCCTATCCCCCCCTCTGATCCTTTTGGGGACATGGTCAATGATAGAAAAGCTCAAGTCCTTCAGATCATGTCCCTTCTCCCTGAAATGTTTGGCCACAGGCTGATCCGTGGGCTTTCCAGCTAACGCAGCTTTGATTGAAGATTTGTGCATGGCAAAACGCTCTCTGAAGGTGCGTATGGTCTTGCCTACATATTGAAGCTTGCACGGGCACGATATTACATATACTACATACGTTGTTGTACAGGAGAGGACATGATTGATCTTGAAAGATTTTCCTGAGATACATGAAGTAAATGTACTGCCCGGGCTCATAAACTTGCATGTATCACACCCCAAGCATTTATAGCAGCCCGGGGATTTAGAAAGAAACGAGGACGTTCTTTCTAAATCCCCGGGCTGCTATAAATGCTTGGGGTGTGATACATGCAAGTTTATGAGCCCGGGCAGTACATTTACTTCATGTATCTCAGGAAAATCTTTCAAGATCAATCATGTCCTCTCCTGTACAACAACGTATGTAGTATATGTAATATCGTGCCCGTGCAAGCTTCAATATGTAGGCAAGACCATACGCACCTTCAGAGAGCGTTTTGCCATGCACAAATCTTCAATCAAAGCTGCGTTAGCTGGAAAGCCCACGGATCAGCCTGTGGCCAAACATTTCAGGGAGAAGGGACATGATCTGAAGGACTTGAGCTTTTCTATCATTGACCATGTCCCCAAAAGGATCAGAGGGGGGGATAGGCATGGACAATTACTGCGCATGGAGGCAAGATGGATGTATAAACTGGACACCATAAGACCGAAGGGCCTCAATGATATGATACAGTGGAATGTACTTTAGTTTTTAAGTATATTTATATCTTCAGTATGTATAGCAGTTCAATAGTTTATTATATACATGCTAGACCAATTTGAATTTTCTGTGGTGCTAACAGCAGTGATTTGGTGACTTTGTATCTATACATACAGAATGATTAAGTAAGGTAATATTTGGATCATGCAGTAAGTTCATTAGTACACATAGTGCCTGATGTGGATACACTTTTTCACTCTAGGTTGTCAGTGCGGCGTATGTGGAGGACAGTCCGGAAGCCAGGCACCAGTGTAAGCCGGGTTTCCATGGAGACGCGTTGTGTTGGAGGCGGAGGATACGATGGCGTCCCGGTTCCCTAGGCAACGCAGGAGGCCGACGGCGCACGGAAGGAGAACTCTACGGCGCACTGATGACATCACTGCACCGGAGACGGCCGGGCGAGACGCACAGCCCGCCTTCGGCCACGATGCTTCCCGCCAGCGGGTCTTCTTCATAATATAAGGTACTGCATGTGTTTGTTTTATTCACTTTTGGTTCACCTTGACAAAGGGGCGGATGTGCCCCGAAACGTTGGCCTGAACAGGTTGTAATATGGATTAAATTTTGCACATTTTTTCACTTACTATGAGTCTCTGAGTGCCGCTGTGTATATGGGATACCTGGATTATTGACTATTTTCAGAGGGCACCGGAGCAAAGTTTCTATGAGAGGTGAGTGCCGGTCCTACACGACATATATATATATATATATATATATGTAGAGAAAAGATTTCCCCAGGGAGCTTGTCGTCCTTTGATACGTACAAGTTTACTAATACAATCTTAAAATTGAAGTTTTATTGTTATTTAAAACATACAATTGGTAAAAACTGTTTGACAATTTGCCCAGGTTGACAATAAGATATATTTGTACAGACAATAGTTGTGTTGATATTATTCCATTTCAATCAAAAAACAGTAAATGTTCTTTCCTGAAGCAATGACAGAGACCCTGTCCTAACCCAACGCGTTTCGTCCTACAGACTTCATCAGGGGTACAGTATGGTCTAGATAATACAAAAATATACCATAAACATCTTTTCATTGTATGTTACAAAAATTTTTGTTCATACCACTTTAAGGAGTACATTAAATACATACCAAAGGATCAAAATTTGGACAAATATCTTTCGTGTCTTCAAAGGCAATATAATAAAAAATTTTTTAAATGGTATTGGACCAGATTTCACCGTATGGAATATCTGTAAAATCATAACATGTGTCATACAAACTGTATAACAGACTACGATATATGAAGAGGAATAGGAGAAGGAGGAATGGTTTCAAAGAAGAAAGAGAAAGAAAAGGAAAAGATGACCAGAATGGATTTTCACAGGCTGATTTCCAGTCTGACTGCTTTTCATAAATATATATAAAGTCTAAAGATAGTATAGTCTGATGGCTTATTATGTTTTTTTTAAATATTGGGATGTATCAATTGATTTTATACTCATACACTTGATACCTTATAACAGAAATACAAATATTGTGCAATAAAAAGATAGAGTCTTTATCCTAGTCTTGATGTTTGAATGGCCAGTATAAGGCCAATTAATTTACAAATTTATGCAATAAAGAGATGGTGTATTTCCCCTAGTCTTAGTGTTAATATGGCCAATATAAGGCCAATAGATTCACATAAATAGGTAATGTTACCATTGATGTTTATTGCTATTTCTATCATATTTGTATGAAATATCATACATACCGATTGGAATTAGATATGACCCATTTGGTGATTATCCACTAAGTAAGGCCTGGTTTAGAAAATTAATTTCAAACCTACAACAAAGAAAAAATCTGTGGTGCTATAGGGTATGGACACTTTTTCATCTTATCTAATGATCCCTATTAAATTAGTCATACATACCATATTGGTAAAATCAAGCGCATGAAGCAGCTAATCACTGGATCACAATCAAGCGGAGTTTGAATAGAGCTAAACTCTTGAGATGGTGCCTGTAGTTAAACAAAAAATGCATATATAGTATGCTACTGATAGATTGATGGCTATTAAGTGTACCCATAGGGATAAAATTCAGAAAAAATCAGGAAAAGAGGGGGAGACCTTCTTTGGAATAATCCCTAAATTTAACCAATCTGTACAACTCTCGATCAAAACAGCATAATGGCTGTACCAGTACCTGCCAATTTAGACAGAGAAATGTGCAGACTATAATGTCATATATTTTTTAGTACATGATGGTGAATATTGAGTTAGTATAGGGAAAGAAGGTAGTTATTTATACCTTAATATGCATAAAAATCACAATTTCTATTGTTTCCAACAAATTAATTCTGTAACACAACAGTGTGACACACACTGAAAAAATGATACATTCAGTAACATATCAAAAAAGGCATGGAAACCCATATAATTATAACATATCAGAAAAAGGTATGGGGAACCATAACGTTGACATGCTTACCTCTCTCCAGTCAGTAACACTCTGAGCTGCTGTATAAACTGCAGGCTGAAATCACTGGCTTTTTAAACCTCATGGTGTACTATGTCACTTCCTGAATAGTAATTAACAAAGTTATGTTTTATACCTATTTTTTGCCTTTTGGTATGGGTATATCTAGTTGGATTTATTATATATGTTACATAATTAACCCTATTATGCATAAGAGAAGTGGGCACAATTGCAACTGTCCAAAAATAGATGGATGATTGAATAATTGCACTCCAAGGTGCACTGGTGTGCGTTCCACCAGGCTCATCTACTTCCTATTTATACAAAGGTTACCTAGGTAACTCCTACCCATAACCCTCCATGGCGCACCTCTGTCACCTTGTGTTTCTATGCCAACCGGGGCTGCTACTAGCATCATCATGGCGCACCTCCCACTCGGCATGGTGACGATTACAGCGCTGCTTTGCCGCGCCTCTTAACATCTTCATGACGCCCGACGCGTCATGCGTTCCACTGGTGACTTCTTACTTCCTGCTAGGGGAATATGTCATGCGTTCCAATAATAGCTTCTTACTTCCTGCTAAATCGTACATTTAAGAGAAATTACTTACTGAATACCTTTATTCACAATGGCTAAATGTGCTGAATCAAACACTCCATATCAGATCCATCCCTATATATAGGCTGACATTTTATAAATTGAAATAAAAGTGAAAATAGGGGCACCCTTATTTAGTCCAACCATAAAGGTTTTTTTTACCAGGGTGACTCTATTAGCTTCCTTGATATTTTGATTAATATATAATTAGTTAATAAATACATTAATGTGATTAAGTGCATATATATATTTTTTTTTGTTTTTATATTTTTTTTTATTTTTTTATATTTTTTATATTATTTATTTCAATAAACTATCAATTATGTGGATGTGACCATATTAATTAAACTTATTGATTCATGCAAGTTATATACTCAACCTATAAATCTTTCACTACATATTTATGAATTTCAATTATTTTTTATTATTAAATTCGTGTGTATTATGATCATTATAATAATTCTAGTGTTAAATTCATTACAAGTGCAATTTTAAACTTTACTTATTATCTTTAAGTCCTATACATATTGTTACTCCAACATTGTGAATTTTAGGTTTTAATCTTAATCAGATGGGTCTAAAAATGATATAAAATTATTGGCAATTATATTCCTGCCTATAACTACACCATTGCGTACCGGTACCCAGCATGGTCAAATTTGAGGTTCCCCATTTACATAGTTAAACAGTATACATATAAATAGTTAATTATACAAAGAGAAGTAGGGTCAGACCTCTCCCATCCATTCGGACTACTAGGAGGTACATAGTAGTCCTATTAACAATATATAATTCTATTCACAACATAATAATCCCATAGCTTCAAAAATGCCGTGACAATATATAAGAGACTTATTAATTTTATGAAGGGATACAGAGAAATAGAACTAATTATTGGAATTCGTTTTGAGCCATTTCAAATAAAGGAAACAATGTCTATACCCTCATTATGGCCGCTAGGGGATTGGGTATTCAAAGTATAGATCCAAAACGACTCACGTTTGGACAATGCAAGTTCCCGGCTACTACCCCTCGCATCTGCCGGTATGAACTCCAAGATTGTAAAAGAGAAGTTTTCTTTATTAACTAAAGAATTATGTTTTTCTCCATAGTGTCTTGACAAACTATGGGTGGTCATCCTATTCTTTATATTTTCTCATATGCTCCTGTATCCTAATCTTTGCAGCTCTCTTCGTTTTCCCTACGTATGACATGTTGCAGTTGCAGGTAATTCTATAGACTACAAACTCTGTGTTACAATTGACCAAGTGATGTAATTCAAAAGTTCTACCTGTGTCCAGTTTGTGTCTAAATGTTTTCCGTTCCATATGTTTACAGCATATGCATCTAGAACAGGGAAAACAACCCCTAGTGGGAATGAATGAATCGACCTGGGATAGGGATGTCTCTGGCCCAGTAATCCTACTCGGGGCCAATTTGTTTTTCAAATTTGGTGCTCTTTGAAAAACAATGTCCGTTTTTTTTGGTAGTGTGGGGCCCAATATTGGGTCCCTTGGTAGGATTCCCCAATGTCGGTCCATAATTTTTCCAATAGCATAATTTTTACAGTTGTACTGGGTTACAAATGGTCTAAAGGGTTGTTTAACTTTCTCAGACTTCTTGATTTGAGGTTGTAACATCTGCTTTCTATCCCTATGTGATGCTCTAACCTTAGCTTCATTGATTAAATCTTGAGGGTAATCTCTTTCAATAAATCTGTCTTGTAATAGGGTAGCCTGTTCCCAGTAATCCTTATTACTACTGCAATTTCGTCTCAGACGCAGGAACTGAGCATAAGGAATTCCTCTCTTCCACGTCGGATGACAACTTGACTGTGGTATATAACTATTTGCATCTACTTCCTTAAAATGCGTTTTAGTGACCACTACTTCTCCAGGGATGCCTGTCAAAACCAGATCTAGAAAGTCAATGCTTCCAGAATCCGTTTTGTAAGTAAATTTTAGAATAGAATCATTGGTGTGTATGAACGAGATAAATTTGGTAATGATTGTTTCGTCTCCTTTCCAAATGAATATGAGATCGTCAATATATCTCTGATAGAATAATATATTGTTGGTAAATTCAGATTCATACACAAATAGTTCTTCCCAGACTCCCATGAAAAGGTTGGCATACGATGGGGCAAACTTGGTCCCCATCGCTGTCCCTTGTTGCTGAAGATGGAACTTCTGATTGAATTCAAAATAGTTATGACTCAATATAAAGATGATACTTCCTAATAGGAATTCTATCTCTCTAGGAGATTTTCCTGGGTCCGCTGATAGTGTCTTTTTGACTGCTTCCAGACCTTTGTCATGAGGGATACATGAGTATAATGCCTGGACATCTATAGTTAGCCAACAGTATTCCTCCGACCAAACAAAAGTTTCCAGTTTCTTTAGAACACTTGTAGAGTCCTTCAAATAAGAGGTGAGTTTTACAACATATGGTTGTAATTTCAAATCCAAAAAGTGTGACAAATTGGATGTCAAGGAATTAATTCCTGCCACTATAGGGCGTCCAGGGGGCTTGGTCTTATTCTTATGTATCTTAGGAATATGATAAAATGTTGGAATTATAGGAAATTCCACATATAGATAATTGTACTCCTCCTTACAGATTAAATTCTCTTTAAGAGCCTTAAGGAGTAAATTTCTGAGTTCTTCTTGATATTGAGCGATGGGATTGCTTGGTAACTCAATATAAGTCAGTCCATCATCCAGGATTTTTGCAGCCTCATCCATATATGCTGTTTTGGTTTGCAAGACTACCGCTCCCCCTTTGTCAGCATTTTTGATGACAATATTACGATCTTTAGTAAGAGTTTTTAATGCTCCTTTCTCTTGTGCATTGAGATTAGACCTATATTTGTCTTCTTGTATTTTAATTTGTTTAAACTCGTCCCTTACTGATTCATAAAAAATGTCAAGGTTGCTACCTCTAGATTCGACGGGATAAAATTTTGACGGTAATTTTACCAAAGGTTCTCTATTTTGGTCAGATCGTATGTAGGGAGGGTTTTTCAGAAAATGTCTCTGAATCGTAAGCTTTCTAATGTATTTATTGAGGTCTATAAATAGATGGAATTTATTCACATGTGAATCTGGGGCGAACTTCAAACCTTTCCTTAATAGTGAGTTTTCCGCTGCAGACAGCTCTCTCTCTGTAATATTAACAATGCCGGTCTCGGTTTTTCGTGATTGAATAACGCCCTTCTCTTTTTGGGGCTTCTTTCTGCCCCCTCTGGTTCCTCGCTTGCTCCATTGAAGCCTCTTTTTGTCCCTTGTGGTGAATCCAAATGTTCGAACAGTTCTTCTTCCTGTTGGATAAGGGGAAGTTTGTACCTTTGTCTTCCATCTAAAAAACGTTTGGGCTGATATTTTCTTGGTGTCGGTGACCTATCACTATTTATCCGATTTCTGGAAGGCCAATAGTTATCATGGTCAGTATAATGATTACGATATTCTCTTTGGTGACCATGATACGATGGATACCTATTTCTATATCTTCTGGGGTTTTCCATCCTATTCAAATAGGGTGACTGGAATTGTCTTCTCGATCTATAATTTCTTTGTTTGTCAACATAGTTCTCATGATAGTCCTGAAAATTCCGTTGCCCTCTTTCTTGTTGTCCAAATCATAAAAAGGATAATTTTACCAGTGACTGATAACATCCCCCTAGAGGTATTACACTTCAATTAATATGGCTATTGACTATAATTTGAATGCTGTGATTCAGATTGGATAGCTATCTTGCAGAACCTACAATGATATAAATATACTTATATCCATATAATAATAATAATATTATATATATATATATATATATATATGTATACACACATTATTTATTATATTCTATGAAACCCTCACACAGCATATATTTATATAAACATATACTGAATGAATGTAGTTTCCACAGCAGCCTAATTTGCATCTCAACAAATGTTCACATTCTCTAACCCTGTTCCAGAGTCGTTGAACAAGTTCATTAACATTTCAATTGTCTATCTCTTGTAACAAGCAGAGGGTCTCATCTTACACACTCCTTATCTTCCAAGTCTAAAACAAATCATGGAAAATCTTTCTGTGTGTATTTTTCTTACATCAAGCTAAGTATTTATCTGACTATTAATCTCACTAGGCCTAATTGAAACACTATAATTGACTATGGCATGGGTTAGTTAAATTCATTGGTGGCTTTTAAATGGTGATGGACTTGTACATATATATTTTATACTTTGTGACAAAGGCTTCAGATTTTTTAACAATGGCTTTCAGGAACAGCTGAAAGTCAGCTGTTAGCTAGGTGGGTGGGGAGTGACTTTAAGTTATGTGGGTCTTAAGACCAATGCAGATTGTGCAGCTGTTACTACATTAAACCTAAAATGGGCACTGCTCCTCCCCCTTCCAAGCCATGTGCTTGGGCACAAAATGGAATCCAAGCCATGCGGCCAGAATACAAACACTAGCTCTGTCCTTTTTCACAAATAAATCCCAAATTATACAAGCACCGGAAGTCGCCCTGATGGACAATTCCCCCTGCATGGTAATAAAATTTCCACACGCTGCTTTTTCTCAGCGCGAACGATGCTTTGATACTTCAGAACTGTGTTATCACTATTCGAATAAGACGCAGCATGGTAACCAAGCTATATCCATACTATGTGAATTAGACACATGCACCAACTTTTAAACGTTCTTTAAATTTACTTAACAGATAATCAATCCAATCTGAATCAAACACAATATGGTTTATTTGAGCCTCGTTAGCAACAATAAAGGGCACACTGTATCATTTCTAATATTGTGCATTTTTGTCACACTCACAGGCAACAAAGAAATCTATTGTCCCTTGATTCATATCAGCGCCTCACTGATAGCGACAAAAACACAGATGTGTTTCATCGGCATTAGATGCATCCACCGTTAGCCGGTAGACCACAGTGCATCTGTACCGCACATTATTAAGTACGTGATATATACTGTGGACACAAGGTGCATCTTATAACCATATACAATAATAGTGCGCTGAACGATGCAGCACTATGTCCTTTAAGAGAAAGCAAGTACTCACACACATGGTATACCGAGGTCCAACGCTCAGAGATATATATGTATTTGATGTTAAAAGTTATGCATACAAAATAACATATATACAGTATATCATTCAGTATAACATATATAAATATAAGATATGGTTACAGTGTTACAGTTACATAAGAAGCAGTTGCAGCCAGCATACATTACCCTATCCCATTGAACAGTCCTCTGTAGATAGACTCAGCATATCTTCCCCACAGCAACTACCTTAACTATCCCTTAGAAACTGCATATATTAAACAGGGGGAGTTAACAGGTTGTTGGTTTCGGTCTCCTTCCATTGGCCCAGGAGAGGAAGGTTTCTCATTCATTGTGTGTTATTGGTCAGTTCATATGCAAGCAATGTCCATTTGAAGATGCAGATACAGGGGTTAACCACTGGGCTTCTGCCCACATGCTTCTTTTGTTCTCGTAGAATGTGACTTTATATTCATACATTTGTTCATAATTAATCGTTGCAATGTGCTACAATTTACCCATAGTTATCAAATTAATCCACACATTCTCCTGATCATTTTGACACTAAGCATGATATAATTAACTTGTTCCATCCCAATAATACATATATATCTGGTTTTACACTCTATTATATAAATACAATATAATACTAGTCTGGTGCTAAACATGTTTTGTCTATGTGTAATCTTTGTGTTGTATGAATATGTCTTTGTGGCTTCTCTGTGCGAATGCGTATGCTACCGTATATACTCTCACCGTGCATGCTGCGTGTATGTGCACGCACGCTGGTAACACACACGAACAGAGGCCACTCTGTTTGGAGTTTGTATGTTGTGTGTATGTAATATTTTTGACTTTGACACTAGCTACTTTGGATCCATGAGACACTTGCTTCTAAGGATGCTGAGAGATAGCAAGCAATTCCTGGCTGGCATTGACATTATCACTACAACCTCACTTCAAATTTAAGACTAGTCCATGGAGCTCTTCAATATACACCAGTTAAAAAGACAAGTAGAAAGCTGTAATGTGAGGACTTCTTGCTAAAGGATTGATTGGACACATGTCAATACCAACTGGTAATATAACTTTAACCCTGACTGGAAAATCCAGACTGATTTTTTATCTCAATCCTATTCCTAAAACCCACACATTTAAGGTTGTAATTTCTGCTGTATAAGGGCTCAAACATCTTATTGTAGACATTATATTGGTTTGCGTTCTGCATATACTCAATGTATACTGTATATTTATTCTCCATTTTTTATAGTTGTTATTATATATTGTTATTTTGATATTAAGTGAATATATGTTATCATTTTTGTCAGCATGCAGTGCATATTATTTCATGTTTATTCATACATTTTCACTGAATACTTTTTAGCACTGTTTTCTAGATTGTTGTTTCCTTTGCTCACAATGGTCTAATACAAAAAATACCATGTTGCAATACATATATGATAAATTATGGAAATATAGAATATCCATAGACATAGAATATTCAGATTTTTCTTCTAATTTTGGTGCATAACAACAGAATGATACCCACCAATAAAACAAATAATGTGTTCCTCAAAATCATAAAATGTTAAAAGGGGTGACATTAAATTATTATAAAAACAGGTTAATTCAAATTAATAATAGAGCCCGGCGGATGGTAGGGTCTTAACAGACACATTTCTGACTGTTTTAGGGATCTAATTTGGTCTTTCTTTCTCTAATTTCCAGGTATCATGTTTATGCTTATCATCTGTTTAATCTCATCCACAAGGGATTTATGTCTTCTAAAGTGAATAGACAATAAGTGTTTTTTTAAAGCCTTTCTTAATATTTTTAAGGAACCCTAGAAATATTAAAGAACGGCTTTAAATAACACTTAATAAATTTTCACTCTTCTGTAAGAAATGGAGAAATATCACCAAAACCAACAAAATGTATGCTAAAGACACCACTGCAAAATTTCAAAGGAAAAAAAAATCAGATGTATAGACATAGGGATAACAGAAATAAGTTAAGGGGGGTACTCACGGAGCGATAGTCTAAGCAATCTGACTAGATTGCTTAGAATATCAGCATGATCGCTCCGTGTGTAGCCCCCTCAGCGATAGCGATGCGCGGCCCCGCACATCGCTATCGCTGCCGCTAGATTGGCCTGCATGCAGGCCAATCTAGCGGGTCGCTCACTTCACCCGCTGGGTGAAGTGAGCGCCCCCCCCCCCCGTCTCCCCCCGCACGCTCAGCACAGATCGCGCTGTGCTGAGCGGCAGGAGAGATGTGTGCTGAACGAACCGCTCAGCACACATCTCTCCTGCATCGGCCCATGGGTACTGGGCTTTAGAAAAGTTGGCTCAGTCTGTTTTTAAGTATAGAAAGCACTGTTAGATGCCTGAATGAGCTAAAGTAATGGTGGTCATTCCGAGTTGTTCGCTCGGTAATTTTCTTCGCATCGCAGCGATTTTCCACTTATTGCGCATGCGCAATGTTCGCACTGCGACTGCGCCAAGTAAATTTGCTATGCAGTTAGGAATTTTACTCACAGCATTAGAAGGTTTTTTCTTCGTTCTGGTGATCGTACTGTGATTGACAGGAAGTGGGTGTTTCTGGGCGGAAACTGGCCGTTTTATGGGAGTGTGTGAAAAAACGCTACCGTTTCTGGGAAAACGCGGGAGTGGCTGGAGAAACGGAGGAGTGTATGGGCGAACGCTGGGTGTGTTTGTGACGTCAAACCAGGAACGACAAGCACTGAACTGATCGCACTGGAAGAGTAAGTCTCGAGCTACTCAGAAACTGCAAAGAAATTTCTATTCACAATTTTGAGAACCTTTCGTTCGCAATTTTGATAAGCTAAGATTCACTCCCAGTAGGTGGCGGCTTAGCGTGTGCAATGCTGCTAAAAGTAGCTTGCGAGTGAACAACTCGGAATGAGGGCCAATATTCTAATAAAGTGCATACTTAAGGTAGAAGAGAAATTTCCACACATATTAAATTTAATTTGTTAGCAGATGTGGAAATTTTAGGAGGGTATTGGAAAAGGAGTTATTGAAATGAAATAAAAATGATAAAAACAAAAAGAAGAAGAGAGGTATAAGGGGAAAAGGGGCTCACAAAACCCAAAACCAATAAAAATACTTTCACCAAAGAGTGTTCATCATCAGCACTGAATCACTAAAATTTTAACCTTAGTTCCCATCAATTGAAAAAGACAAAGAAGGGGTTTTGAAATGTTCCTTTGTTATTCAACTAATTATATTCAAAACATACATCATTATATAAAAATTCATTAGGAAAAATTAACTTTTGACCAAAAATCAAAAGGATAGTAGTAAAGAGATTTTTAAACCCAAATTAAAAATTAATCCTACACACAACAGAGGGTGTTTTTTAGTGACTTTTAACAAAGTAATTTTCAGAAATTGTGAATATTAAGCCCAAATGCAAGAAGACAACTAATTTAACAAATAATGAAAAATCAGCATTGGAGCCTATAGAAAAAAACACATATTACCATTAAACCCGCAAATAAAGGCCAAAGCATATCAATAGTTAACACTAGGAAATATGAAAAGGATTTTTTTTATACAATTAATTACAATACTCCCAAACAACCACATAAGAGTAACCATTGTGATATAATAAAAATAAGAAATGAATGCCTTAGTCTCCTATTAGCAGAACAAGATTAAGTTTATTATTGAAACAAATCCAATGATCCAAATATTTAACATTCTAACAAAGCTACATAAGGATAGCAATAAACCCCCAGAGTGCCTTTAGTGGCTTGCATAGATTCTATTACATTCAACACACAATATGTGGATCCCCACCTCCAATCTAAAGTCATTCAAATAAAATTGTATTTTAACAATACAATAGTTATAAAAAATAAATACAATAAAATGGGGATAGGATTATATTTTTTAGTCATGGCTGACATAATTTCTCTACATGATTATCAATCACAAAAATGTATTAGAGGAAGTAAATCATTTTTATAAAAGATAGCCATATTGGAGATGTAAAGAAAAAATAATTTTGAGAGTATTACATTAATTTTAGAGAACAATTTATTTTAAAGAAACATTTTAAATCCAAAAGAGGGGTACTGCAATGGGAACACATTTTGGCCCAGCTATTCTAAAGTATTTATAGGCTTATGGAAGGATATAGCAATATATGATGATGATGATGATGATGATAAAAATGCCTACTCAAAAAATATAATTAAATTGGTAAAATACAAACAGTACTGTAGATGATATTTATTTGTTAGTGGACAGAGAAATTAGTGGAATTATATAAATACAGTAACCAGTGTTCATTCCCTTACTTTTAATATCAGTCAAAATTAATTTTTTAGATGTTAACTTCTATATCTATGATAATTCAATAAGACCCACATAATTAATACAAGAACATAGACAGAAAGCCCAATCCATTTTGGCTGAAGAATGTTCATAGGTATTACCCTGTTTCAAGACTTTTCAATAGCAAGTTGGTGTAATTAAAACAAATTTGCATCCAAAAGTTATTCCCCAATAAAGACATAATTATAAAATTTTAAAAATTGAAAGACTAAAATGAATAAACTAATTGTAGAATATAACATGAATTACGTGTGCCTTTTATATCAAATTCAACTGCTGATATAGACAAGAAAAATATATCATTAGAAAAAACTGGCATATTTTAATTTAAGATTATTGAGAAAATATTATCCAACAGATCCTATTTTGTATATAGAAAGGCAGCCACTCTAAAAAAATCTGGTGAAAAGTGCAGTACAAGAAAGGAGGACTGGATGAATAAAAACCACAGGATTTCACTGATGTGGTTCTTGTCTTGTATAAAGATCACATAAAGATCAAGAGAGCAAAATAACTTATTTTACTTCCATTGCAACACAGAGAAAGTTTTATATGAATGCATTCATTGCCTGTAACTCAAAAATGCATATATATTATGTAAGTGTGGCCAGCAATATATTGGGAGAACATCCAGCACACTTAAATAAAAATATTCTGAACACTTTAGAAATGAAGAAAGACTTTGAAAAACACTCCTTGTCTATTCACTTTAAAAGTCATCATAAATGCATGATGGACATGATTTAACAGGTGTAGGCATAAGAACATTACCCGGAAATTGGAGAAAGACAGACAAAATGAGTTTTCTAGCACAGGCAGAAATGATAAAATAAATGCCCTTACAAGACGCAGTAAGGCTCAATTATGGATTTGAATGCTTTTTTTTTATATTTTACTATACATATACTGTATATGTAGAACACATGTGCAGAAAGACCTGTATTGTACTTCCTCTGGCAAAGATAATGCAGGTTGCATTTCACAGTGAAATGCAAATGACTTCCTGTCCTCATTTAACTGGTAAAAAAAAGTATACAGTATAAAAATAAACTGTACATTATTTTACAATTTTGCATAAAATATTGGGGCATAATATTTTCTTTAATGCAAAACATTTACACAAAGGTTTACATATGTCATTTAAGTGTTCAATTTTTTAATTGTGTGCATACCCTCACCCACAATTAAGTCATGTGGGAAGGTAAAGGGAAAAAATGTTCAATCAGCAAGCCACCAATTGTTAGGGTCTCCTGCTCTGTGCTGCCACGTCGTCATGGCAACCGGGAGACAAGTGCTAGCGGAGTAACCTGAGCGTAGCTGATACTCCGGTTCGGGTCTTTTGCTGTGCAGTGGTTACAGGCTCTGTGCACGGCAGGGGATCCGGTGCTGGTTTTTGTGCTCACAGTCTGTGAGGTCTGAGAGGGGCGTGGACAGCACCTGCTATATAAACCCTCTTCTCAGGTTAGGCAGATGCTGCTGAATCTTTGTTGGTTAGTCAGTTCCTGAAAGCTAGCTAGTACTGTGTAAACTTTGTATTTGTTTGTTGCTTACTGCAAATAGGCCTTGGGATTTGGTATTACACTCTGCCTATCAAGACCTAGCAGTAAGACTGGAGTCAGTCGTTTAACCTGCTGGGGTTCTTTTGCTACTCTGTGAACCTAGCAAGTTTGCGGCTGTATTCTCAGACTTGCCTGCCAAAATCCTTTCTCACTGTGCAAGGTGTTCAGGTGTCAGTTTAGTGGCAGTAAGCTGAACCAGTGCACTGCAAGTGAGGACAAGGATTGTGGAGACTCTCCTTGTGTCTATTATTCCATCTCTGACCAAGGAGTTTACTGCCACACCCGTTGGTAACCCTTTAGGGTTTTGCTGTTGCCCTTAGCAACAGCATTTCGGGTTCTCTACGTATTAAATCACTACATCTCGCTTCTTTCCACCTGAGCATTCCAAATACTAGGGAGACACCCAGTTTCTTAGCCTTTGGGCTTCTCTGTTCACTTTGTGTTTATTTTGTTACCCTATCACCTTCTGTGTATGTAATGTCATATTCCCCAGTCTGTCTGTGAGTTCATTTGTTTTGCATCCCTCACCGTTCAGACACCAGTACATTCCTGCTGGCACTGGTGTGCATAACATATTCAGCAGCCTAATACTCCTGTTGAAATTTTGTGGGAATATGGAGCATACCCCTCAAAATACTTTCCAACAGGTGGTCAAACAGGTGCAGGTCCTGACTCGACAATTTAATGATTTGTCCATTAAAATGCACACCTCGCAGGCCGCTGGCGGAGCTCCCGCAGTAGCAGTACCTTCAGGGGTTAAGGAGCCGAAAGTAAATCTCCCGGATCGTTTTTCTGGAGATCGCTCGGAGTTCTTTTGTTTCAAGGAGAGCTGCAAGCTATATTTCCAGCTTAGGCCTCAGTCTTCTGGGTCGGAGATTCAGCGGGTGGGCATAGTGATTTCCTTGCTACAAGGAGACCCACAGGTCTGGGCATATGGGTTGCAGCCTGACTGTCCGTCGCTTAAAAGTGTTGATGCTTTTTTTACGGCACTGGGCATGTTGTATGATGACCCTGACAAGACGGCCTCAGCCGAGGCTCAGATTTCGATCCTTAAGCAAGGGCGAAGGCCAGTTGAGGTTTATTGTACGGAGTTTCGGAGGTTGGCCCATGATACCCAGTGGAATGACCCAGCCCTGAGACACCAGTACCGAAGAGGTCTTTCTAACCAGATAAAAGACCAACTGGTACAATATCCCTTGCCTGATAGCTTGGATCAGCTCATGCAGTTATCCATTCGGGTGGATAGACGGCTGAGAGAGCGCAGGCTTGAAAGGGAGACCGAGGTTTCCTTCTTTCCCAAGGGAACCTCAGACTCTGAAAAATTTTCAGAGGAGCCTATGCAGATTGGGGCTACCCGCCTCTCCTCGCGTGAGAAGACGCGGAGGAGACAGCAGGGGTTATGTTTGTACTGTGGGAATAAAGGTCATGTGGTAGTATCATGCCCAGAAAAGCCGGAAAACTTCAGGGCCTGAGGGTGATGGGAAATATCCTGTCAGGTCAGAAGTCAGAATTTCCCAAGAAGACTTTTATCATTCCGGTGACCTTGAAAATCCTCGGTCAAACTGTCAAGACTGAGGCCTTTGTGGACAGTGGGGCCGACGGGGTTTTTATGGACCGCCAATTCACCCTGAAACACTCTGTTCCCTTAGTACCCTTGGCATTGGAAATTGAGATTTGTGGGTTAAACGGGGAACCATTATCCCAGGGTAAAATTACCCCTTGCACTAGCCAGATTTCTTTGTTTATTGGAGCCACACACTCTAAAAAATTGTCCTTTTATGTGACTGTCTGTACTTTTGCCCCATTGGTGTTGGGGTTACCCTGGTTAAGGGCCCACAATCCTCAATTTGACTGGGTCTCTTGGGAGATTCTTAGTTGGGGTACTGATTGTTTCAGGAGTTGCCTGAGCCTTCCAGTCAGGCTTTCGCAGCTAAGTTTGCCAGGATTGCCAGGATGTTATGCAGATTTTGCGGACGTGTTCTCCAAAAGAGTTGCAGAGGTACTACCTCCCCATCGCCCCTATGACTGTGCCATTGATTTGTTGCCGAATGCTAAGCTTCCCAAGAGCAGGTTGTACTCCCTGTCACATCCTGAGACTAAGGCTATGGCAGAGTACATTCAGGAGAACTTGGCTAAGGGATTTATCAGACCTTCACAGTCTCCAGTTGGGTCGGGGTTCTTCTTCGTGGGTAAAAAGGACGGTTCGTTGCGACCCTGCATCGACTTCAGGGAATTGAACCGTATCACGATTGAAAACTCATACCCACTGCCTCTCATTTCGGTCTTGTTTGACCAGCTTCATACTGCCACCATTTTTTCTAAGATTGACCTACGCGGTGCGTACAATCTAATCCGAATAAGAGAGGGGGATGAATGGAAGACTGCCTTTAATACCCACTCAGGGCATTATGAATATTTGGTGATGCCTTTTGGGCTCTGTAATGCCCCGGCAGTCTTCCAGGACTTCATGAACGATGTGCTCAGGGAATATTTGGATAGATTCTTAGTTGTATACTTAGATGACATCCTAATCTTCTCCCATTCCCTGGAGGAACATCGGAAGCATGTACGCTTAGTCCTCCAGAAACTCAGAGACCACCGGCTTGGGGCGAAGCTGGAGAAGTGCGAATTTGAAGTTCAGCAAATCGCATTTCTAGGATATATTATCTCCCCAGAAGGTTTCCAAATGGAGGGTTCCAAGGTACAGGCAGTCCTGGATTGGGTGCAGCCCACTAGTTTGAAGGCGCTTCAGCGTTTTCTGGGCTTTGCGAATTTTTATAGGCGATTTATCGCTGGATTTTCGTCTATAGTGGCGCCCTTGGTGGCACTCACTAAGAAAGGGGCGGATGTTGCTCACTGGTCTTGTGAGGCCAAAGCGGCTTTTGCCCGTCTCAAAAGGGCATTTGTCTCGGCCAAGGTGCTGCGACACCCAGATCCAGAGCGTCCTTTTGTGGTGGAGGTGGATGCCTCTGAGATGGGTATTGGGGCAGTGCTCTCTCAGATGGGGGTGTCTGATAATCGCCTTCATCCCTGTGCTTACTTTTCCCGTAAGTTTTCGCCTGCCGAGATGAATTATGACGTGGGTAACCGGGAATTGTTGGCTATTAAGGATGCACTCGAGGAGTGGAGACGCTGGCTTGAGGGGGCTAAGTTTGTGGTCTCAATTCTCACCGACCATAAGAATTTGGCATATTTAGAGTCAGCGAAGCGCCTCAATGCCAGGCAGGCACGATGGGCTTTGTTTTTTGCTCGCTTTAATTTTTTTATAACATATCGCCCTGGGTCAAAAAACATCAAGGCTGATGCGCTCTCGCAGAGTTTTGCTCCAATCCAGGAGACCACCGAGGAGCCATTGCCCATTGTGTCCCCATCATGTATTAAAGTGGGCATTACCCAGGACCTCTTGTCATTAGTCCTTAGAGCACAAGAGCAGGCTCCTCCAGACCTTCCGGTAGGTCTTTTGTTTGTGCCTCCTAGGTTAAGACAGCGAGTGTTCCTGGAATTCCATGCCAAGAAGTCGGCAGGTCACCCGGGTATTGCCAGAACTCGGGAGTTGCTATCTAGGGCGGTGTGGTGGCCCTCGTGGCTAGGGATGTGGATCAGTGGGTTCGGGCATGTGACATCTGTGCCCGAAATAAGACTCCTAGAGGGGTTCCTGTTGGCCCATTACATCCACTCTCTATTCCATCTAAGCCATGGACCCACATTTCAATGGATTTTGTGGTGGACTTGCCCAAATCCTCGGGGATGACAGCCATCTGGGTTGTCGTTGACAGGTTTTCGAAGATGGCGCACTTCGTTCCATTGGTTGGGCTGCCATCGGCCAGATGCCTGTCTGAATTATTTATGCTGCATGTTGTGCGCCTCCACGGGTTGCCACTTGATGTGGTCTCTGACCGCGGATCCCAGTTTGTGGCCAAATTCTGGAGGGCATTTTGTTCCGATCTCCAGATTTCTGTCAGCTTGTCGTCAGGCTACCATCCGCAGTCTAATGGGCAGACTGAAAGGGTGAACCAGTCCTTGGAGCAGTTCCTCAGGTGTTATGTCTCCAAGTGTCAGACTGACTGGGTTGCTCATCTGTCCATGGCGGAGTTTGCCTATAACAACGCGGCTCACTCTGCTACAGGGATCTCTCCCTTCCTTTGTGTGTATGGGCATCATCCTAAGGCCAATTCTTTTGACCCCCTGGACTCCACGCCTGGTGGTTCCTCTGTGGTTTCGGTCCTTAGAGGTATTTGGAGGAAAGTGAAGAAAGCCCTTGTGTCTGTGTCATTAGTGACCAAAAGGGTTTTTGATAAGCGGAAAAGACCCTGCAGCTTCAAATTAGGAGACTTCGTCTGGTTGTCTACCAAGAATTTGAAGTTGAGACAGCCATCTCATAAGTTAGGCCCCCGGTTCATCGGTCCTTATAAGATCACTAGGGTTATCAATCCGGTGGCATTTCAGTTAGATCTACCCCGTTCTTTGGGTATCAATAAAACATTTCATTGTTCCCTTTTAAAACGGGCGATTAGTAATCCTTCTTCCAGTGGAAGACCTTCCCCTCTTCTGATACGTGGCCAGAGGGAGTTTGTTGTTGAAAGGATTCTTGACTCCAAGATGGTTCTGGGGTCGGCTGTCATTTTTGGTGCACTGGAAGGGGTATGGCCGGGAGGAGCGGTCGTGGGTGCGCAGTTGTGATCTTCATGCCCCCAGACTGTTACGCTCTTTCTTCTCGCAGTTCCCCGATAAACCCGGTGGTAGGGGTTCTTTGACCCCTCGTCAGAGGGGGGGTACTGTTAGGGTCTCCTGCTCTGTGCTGCCACGTCGTCATGGCAACCGGGAGACAAGTGCTAGCGGAGTAACCTGAGCGTAGCTGATACTCCGGTTCGGGTCTTCTGCTGTGCAGTGGTTACAGGCTCTGTGCACGGCAGGGGATCCGGTGCTGGTTTTTGTGCTCACAGTCTGTGAGGTCTGAGTGGGGCGTGGACAGCACCTGCTATATAAACCCTCTTCTCAGGTTAGGCAGATGCTGCTGAATCTTTGTTGGTTAGTCAGTTCCTGAAAGCTAGCTAGTACTGTGTAAACTTTGTATTTGTTTGTTGCTTACTGCAAATAGGCATTGGGATTTGGTATTACACTCTGCCAATCCAGACCTAGCAGTAAGACTGGAGTCAGTCGTTTAACCTGCTGGGGTTCTTTTGCTACTCTGTGAACCTAGCAAGTTTGCGGCTGTATTCTCAGACTTGCCTGCCAAAATCCTTTCTCACTGTGCAAGGTGTTCAGGTGTCAGTTTAGTGGCAGTAAGCTGAACCAGTGCACTGCAAGTGAGGACAAGGATTGTGGAGACTCTCCTTGTGTCTATTATTCCATATCTGACCAAGGAGTTTACTGCCACACCCGTTGGTAACCCTTTAGGGTTTTGCTGTTGCCCTTAGCAACAGCATTTCGGGTTCTCTACGTATTAAATCACTACATCTCGCTTCTTTCCACCTGAGCATTCCTAATACTAGGGAGACACCCAGTTTCTTAGCCTTTGGGCTTCTCTGTTCACTTTGTGTTTATTTTGTTACCCTATCACCTTCTGTGTATGTAATGTCATATTCCCCAGTCTGTCTGTGAGTTCATTTGTTTTGCATCCCTCACCGTTCAGACACCAGTACATTCCTGCTGGCACTGGTGTGCATAACACCAATTAACAACCTGAAGAGGACATTGCTTCAAAACATGTAGGCTGATGGGAATTTTCGTTCCAGAATCACAGTGGGATAACAAGTTTCAAGTGGTACAGTAATACTGTTTTTCTGGGACTTACCATATACAATCCACTCTAGATGTGCCGGTACCTTTCTAAAATCCTGTATACAGTTATATTGTGCATAAGGTGTTTATTATATGTTACATTATTTATGTTTGCAAAATATTTATTTTTAAAAACAGTTTTACACTATGAGGAGCCTTTTTAACATTATGTTTGGAATTGCTGAGGCGTTATGGTGAATCCTGTATTGCTCACAAGAGGAGTCACTGAGGTGCTAGACATGAAAAAATTGCGAACCTGGTGGGTTTATGAACAAGATAAGCAGATGTGCATAGAACTGACATGTGTTCTACTTTAGAACCACTTGGGTTGTTATACACATAATGGTATATGCAATTCACGGCGAATCGCGGCAATTTTTCGCCGTTTTTTAATTCGACTCAATTCGACAGGTGAATTCCGGCAGGTGGCTGCCGGAATTCACCATATTCACTGAAAAATGGATTCGACAGACCCGCGGGCGAAAATCGGCCGATTTGGCGGATTTTGCCGCGATTTTAAAAAACGGGAAAAAACGGGAAAAACCCGAAAAAAAAAATGGCGTGGGGTCCCCCCTCCAAAGCATAACCAGCCTCGGGCTCTTCGAGCTGGTCCTGGTTCTAAAAATGCGGGGAAAAATTGGGCAGGGATCCCCCGTATTTTTAAAACCAGCACCGGGCTCTGCGCCTGGTGCTGGTGCCAAAAATACGGGGGCCAAAAAGAGTAGGGGTCCCCCGTATTTTTAACACCAGCATCGGGCTCCACTAGCTGGACAGATAATGCCACAGCCGGGGGTCACTTTTATGCCGTGCCCTGCGGCCGTGGCATTAACTACCCAACTAGTCACCCCTGGCAGGGGTACCCTGGGGGAGTGGGGACCCCTTCAATCAAGGGGTCCCCCCCCAGCCACCCAAGGGCCAGGGGTGAAGCCCGAGGCTGTCCCCCCCCATCCAATGGGCTGCGGATGGGGGGGCTGATAGCCTTTTGTGATAATAAAAAGATATTGTTTTTTCCAGTAGTACTACAAGTCCCAGCAAGCCTCCCCCGCAAGCTGGTACTTGGAGAACAACAAGTACCAGCATGCGGGAGAAAAACGGGCCCGCTGGTACCTGTAGTACTACTGGAAAAAAAATACCCAAATAAAAACAGTACACAGACACCTTGATAGTAAAACTTTATTACACACTACCGACACACACATACTTACCTATGTTGACACGCCGACTGCCACGGTCTCCGACGATCCGAGGGTACCTGTGAAAAAATTATACTCACCTTCCAGCGTCCAGAGGTACATCCACGTCCAGATATAAATCCACGTACTTGTTAAAAAAACAAACCGAACACCCGCTCCATGCCGGACTGAAAGGGGTCCCATGCTTTCACATCAGACCCCTTTCTCCCGAATGCCGGGACATCACGTGACTCCTGTCACTGAAGTCCCTTCAGCCAATCAGGAAGCGCTACTTCCGTGGCTCTCACCTGATTGGCTGTGCGCTGTCTGTGCTGTGACAGCGCATCGCAAAGCCGCTCCATTAGTTTCAATGGTGGGAACTTTGCCGTCAGCGGTGGGGTTACCCGCGGTCAGCCGCTGACCGGCGGGTGACCTCACCGCTAGCCGCTAAGTTCCCACCATTGAATATAATGGACGGGGCTGTGCGATGCGCTGTCTGAGTTCAGACAGCGCACAGCCAATCAGGTGAGCGCAACGAAGTTGCGCTTCCTGATTGGCTTTAGAGACCTTTGTGTGACAGCTGTCACTGACAGGTCTCATTCGTGGAAAGGGGTCTCATGTGTCAGCATGGGACCCCTTTCAGTCCGGTGGCCCGTGTGTTCGTTTTCTTTTTTTGCCAAGTACGTGGATGTATCTCTGGACCATGGCTGAGGTGAGTATATTGATCTTTTATTTTCAGGTATCCGTGGATTCTACATGGAGAAGAGGACCGATGTCGGCGTGTGAACATAGGTAAGTATGTGTGTGTCGACGTATGAAATAAAGTTTTACTGTCACGGTGTGTGTGTCCTGTTTTTATTTGGGTATTTTTCCCCCAGTAGTACTACAGGTACCAGCGCCCCGTTTTTCTCCCGCATGCTGGTACTTGTGGTTCTCCAAGTACCAGCTTGCGGGGGAGGCTTGCTGGGACTTGTAGTACTGCTGGAAAAAACAATATTCTTTTCATTATCACAAAAGGCTATCAGCCCCCCCATCCGCAGCCCATTGGATGGGGGGGGACAGCCTCGGGCTTCTCCCCTGGCCCTTGGGTGGCTGGGGGGGGACCCCTTGATTGAAGGGGTCCCCACTCCCCCAGGGTACCCCCGGCCAGGGGTGACTAGTTGGATATTTAATGCCACGGCCGCAGGGCACGGCATAAAAGTGTCCCCCGGCTGTGGCATTATCTGTCCAGCTAGTGGAGCCCGATGCTGGTGTGAAAAAAACGGGGGACCCCTGCTCTTTTTGTCCCCCGTATTTTTGGCACCAGCACCAGGCGCAGAGCCCGGTGCTGGTTTTAAAAATACGGGGGATCTCCTGTCAATTTTTCCCCCGCATTTTTAGAACCAGGACCAGCTCGAAGAGCTCGAGGCTGGTTATGCTTTGGAGGGGGGACCTCACGCCATTTTTTTAAAGGATTTTACCGTTCCAGCAATAAAAAAAAATAAAAAAATAATAATATTTTAAAAAATATATAAATAATATTTGTGCCTCCAAAAAAAAAAAAAAAAATACCTAATCCCTTCTAATATAAATAGATATGCTATTCCTAAAAAAAAAAACACCAAAAAAAACATGTTTAAATTTTTTTTTATTGTTTTCACCCTCCAAAGTGTGGCGGATTGAAAATGACGAATTTGCTGTCTAAAAGCACTGCTGTCGAATTTCCAAACTTGAATTGAATATGCTTTTGTCGAATTGCAGCACTTGTTTCATTGCAGAAAAGTCGAATTTGCAAAAATGCGAATTTCAAAAAGTCGAATTTTGAAAGTCCGTTTTTTGGTCGGAAAGCACTGAATTGCATAGGCGAATTTTTTTTTTGGGCGAAAATGACCCGAAATTCGACAATTTCGGGAATTCGACCGCAATTGCATATACCCCATAATCTATTTACTTTCTTTCAAGTTCATTGGATTACACAGAAGTCAGACATTGGGAATAGAATAATTGATATTGTCTGAGACTAGACTATGGGGTTAATGAATCAAGCATTGAAAAGAATAGAGAAGTGGACCAGTGAAGAAGTTGCTCATAGAAGTCAATCAACCAATAATTATCTACCAATGATTTTATATAGTGTAATTGACAAATGCTTTCTTAAAGCTGTTTGGTTGCTATGAGCAACTTCTCCACTGGTCAACTTCTTCACTTTTTTCACTGCTTTATACATCAACCCCTGTATCACTAAATGATGCACTTAGACTACAGCTTGTGTGTTACTTGTGGTATACCTGTACATCAGATTGGTGATAACACCTTGCAAGCTGCTCCTGGTACATTGTTGCGCAGTGATTCCTACTTTGCACATCATAAATATTCTTCCTGAGTAGTGATGTGCACCGGAAATTTTTCGGGTTTTGTGTTTTGGTTTTGGATTCGGGTCCGCTGCCGTGTTTTGGATTCGGACGTGTTTTGGAAAAAACCTCCCTGAAATTTTTTTGTCGGATTCGGGTGTGTTTTGGATTCGGGTGTTTTTTTACAAAAAAACCCTCAAAAACAGCTTAAATCATAGAATTTGGGGGTCATTTTGATCCCATAGTATAATTAACCTCAATAACCATAATTTCCACTCATTTTCAGTCTATTCTGAACACCTCACACCTCACAATATTATTTTTAGTCCTAAAATTTGCACCAAGGTCGCTGGATGGCTAAGCTAAGCGACACAAGTGGCCGACACAAACACCTGGCCCATCTAGGAGTGGCACTGCAGTGTCAGACAGGATGGCACTTCAAAAATATAGTCCCCAAACAGCACATGATGCAAAGAAAAAAAGAGGTGCACCAAGGTCGCTGTGTGACTAAGCTAAGCGACACAAGTGGCCGACACAAACACCTGGCCCATCTATGAGTGGCACTGCAGTGTCAGGCAGGGTGGCACTTCAAAAAAATAGTCCCCAAACAGCACATCATGCAAAGAAAAAAAGAGGCGCACCAAGGTCGCTGTGTGACTAAGCTAAGCGACACAAGTGGCCGACACAAACACCTGGCCCATCTAGGAGTGGCACTGCAGTGTCAGGCAGGATGGCACTTCAAAAAAATTGTCCCCAAACAGCACATGATGCAAAGAAAAAAAGAGGTGCACCAAGGTTGCTGGATGGCTAAGCTAAGCGACACAAGTAGCCGACACAAACACCTAGCCCATCTTGGAGTGGCACTGCAGTGTCAGGCAGGATGGCACTTTAAAAAAATAGTCCCCAAACAGCACATGATGCAAAGAAAAAAAGAGGCGCACCAAGGTCACTGTGTGACTAAGCTAAGCGACACAAGTGGCCGACACAAACACCTGGCCCATCTAGGAGTGGCACTGCAGTGTCAGGCAGGATGGCACTTCAAAAAAATAGTCCCCAAACAGCACATGATGCAAAGAAAAAAAGAGGCGCAATGAGGTAGCTGTGTGACAAAGCTAAGCGACCCAAGTGGCCGACACAAACACCTGGCCCATCTAGGAGTGGCACTGCAGTTTTCTAGCGAGAGGATGAGTGCTTCTATCCTCATGGGAATCTGAACCACTAGCCATGAACATAGGCCAGGGCCTCAGCCGTTCCTTGCCACTCCGTGCCGTAAATGGCATATTGGCAAGTTTACGCTTCTCATCAGACTCTTTCAATTTTGATTTTTGGGTCATTTTACTGAACTTTTGTTTTTGGATTTTACATGCTCTCTACTATGACATTGGGCATCGGCCTTGGCAGACGACGTTGATGGCATTTCATCGTCTCGGCCATGACTAGTGGCAGCAGCTTCAGCACGAGGTGGAAGTGGATCTTGATCTTTCCCTATTTTAACCTCCACATTTTTGTTCTCCATTTTTTAATGTGTGGAATTATATGCCAGTATCAATAGCAATGGCCTACTACTATATATACTGCGCACAACTGAAATGCACCACAGGTATGGATGGATAGTATACTTGACGACACAGAGGTAGGTAAAGCAGTGGCCTTCCGTACCGTATTGCTATATATACGGGTGGTCACTGTCAGCAAAACTCTGCACTGTACTCCTCCTATATAATACAGCTGCTCCCCAGTCCCCACAATTAAGCAGTGTTAGCACAGATATATGCAGCACACTGAGCACAGATATGGAGTGTTTTTCAGGCAGACAACGTATACTGGTGGTCACTGTCAGCAAAACTCTGCACTGTACTCCTCCTATATAATACAGCTGCTCCCCAGTCCCCACAATTAAGCAATGTGAGCACAGATATATGCAGCACACTGAGTACAGATATGGAGTGTTTTTCAGGCAGACAACGTATACTGGTGGTCACTGGTCAGCAAACTCTGCACTGTACTCCTCCTATATAATATACTGGTGGTCCCCAGTGCCCACAATAAAGCAGTGTGAGCACAGATATATGCAGCACACTGAGCACAGATATGGAGTGTTTTTCAGGCAGACAACGTATACCGGTGGTCACTGGTCAGCAAAACTCTGCACTGTACTCCTCCTATATAATATACTGGTGGTCCCCAGTGCCCACAATAAAGCAGTGTGAGCACAGATATATGCAGCACACTGAGCACAGATATGGAGTGTTTTTCAGGCAGACAACGTATACTGGTGGTCACTGTCAGCAAAACTCTGCACTGTACTCCTCCTATATAATACAGCTGCTCCCCAGTCCCCACAATTAAGCAGTGTGAGCACAGATATATGCAGCACACTGAGCACAGATATGTAGTGTTTTTTAGGCAGACAACGTATACTGGTGGTCACTGTCAGCATAACTCTGCACTGTACTCCTCCTATATAATACAGCTGCTCCCCAGTCCCCACAATTAAGGAATAAGCACAAATATTTTTGCATCAAGATTAATAAACGGAGAGGACGCCAGCCACGTCCTCTCCCTAACATTTCCAATGCACGAGTGAAAATGGCGGCGACGCACGGCTGCTTTTATAGAATCTGAATCTCGCGAGAATCCGACAGCGGGATGATGACGTTCGGGCACGCTCGGGTTAACCGAGCCATACGGGAGAATCCGAGTATGCCTCGGACCTGTGTAAAATGGGTGAAGTTCGGGGGGGTTCGGTTTCCGAGGAACCGAACCCGCTCATCACTATTCCTGAGACAGCTCCCACCTATGTTTTATACTATTAAGTACATACTCTAGATAAGCCCTTTTTCTGAATGTAACAGTTTGTCTGCACAAAGGCATGTAAGGTGTTGTAGCAGTCGTATCTACTAAGAAGGTGAATGTTGCCTTATCACAGTTCAGTTTACAATGTTTAAAAAGGTTGTCATGTTAACAGATGAAGCTATAGAATTTAAAATTCCTTACCACAATGTAGATCCTTGCATTTTCTGAATGTTTTGACCTGGAAAAGGAACACATTAACCTTGAGAACAGATTGAGCATTATATATAAAAGTAATAAATATTAGACATTAGGAACAGTCCATTGGACATTTTTCTTTCCACTTTACAGACATTGGCTTTCATATGCTCTGCCTTATCAAAAAAGAAAAGAAACTAAAAGTAAAGTGCTAAATTACTAACTACCAAGACCTTTTATATTTATACATATATTATACATTTATATATTTAAGACCTTTTATATACCTTGTACAAAACCATAACATCTCAATAAACACACAGTTTGCCATTTTGTGTATCCCAACAGATAAGACTACTAAATTAAATGTCATGAAAGTTATTCATGTCTGCAACTCATGAAGAGTGTCTCTTAGGAAAACCTGCAATATTTGTGGCATCTCATGAGATACTGTATTCTATAAATTGCAGTAAGCTACAGTTGAATGTTAAATAAAATGGCGGTAAATTAACTGTGTAGATAAATAAGGTTCTTTATGTTTTTAATTGCATTGGTTGAAATCACACAAAAGTTTCTTTTTTAAACACAAATGTTACAGACCCTGATAGATATACACATTTTGCAGATTCATAAATTACCTATAATATATATTTTATGTACAGTAGACATACAGTGCAAAAAATAGCATTTTAATAAGGTTTCACAGAAGAACATGGTAACATATCCATTACTGCCTAACAATTTTAATGTTCCAGAAACTTTACATTATTAAACACGTTGATCAATAACTGTCAAATGTGTAATATTTTACAATGCATCAAACCTTTTACGGTACCTCATGCTTTCTAATATAATCATGTGCAGTTATTTCTAATGCTTTTTGTTGGATAATGGACTAAATCAATAATTAATGACTTGCTATTTGTCAATGGAAACACACTCTGAAGCTCTTGGTGAAATTATTAGTAAATGACTGGGAATGAGAGGCTCATCTAAAATTATTAAGTTGTTTTTATTTTTAAGAAAGATACTATCATCCAGATTTATTCTTAAACTATAAAATGTAGTCACTGCATTGAGTACATATGTGTTCATTTTAAAGTCCAAACTGTTTCTTTTTTTTGGCAAACGCAGGATTTTTGGGTTTCCAAATGCAATTCACACTCTCCCTTTTGACGGGATATTGGAGCAAGGGTGGGAGTCTGGGGGAACTTAGTACTAACCCTGTACACAAGGGGGGAAATTCAGAGTTGATCGCAGCAGCAAATTTGTTAGCAGTTGGGCAAAACCCTGGTGGTCATTCTGACCCGATCGCACACTGCAGTTTATCGCAGTGGTGCGATCGGGGCAGAACTGCGCCTGCACCGCAGTGCGCCGGCGCATGCCAGATGGGCGAAGTCCGTCGGGCCACTACGATTGCCTCTGCCTGATTGACAGGCAGAGGTGGTCGCTGGGTGGGGGGGCAGAACGGCGGCATTCGGCTGCCATTTCGTGGGCGCGGTCCAGCCAACGCAGGTGTGGCCGAACCGAACGGGGGGCAGGCTGCAGCGGCTGTGTGATGTCACATGCAGCCGCTGCGGTCTGGGGAGTGATGAGTAGCTCCCAGCCAGCACGCTAAAGCAGCACTGGTCGGGAGCTACTCTTGAAGTGCAAAGGCATCGCCGCTGTGCAATGCATTTGCACTTCTGCGGGGGGAGGGGGGGCGGCACTGACATGCGGGGCGGGATAGCCCTGTGCTGGTCCCCCCCCCACATGTCAGTGTGAATGATCGTAGCTGTGCTAACTTTAGCACAGCTACGATCATCTCGGAATGACCCCCCATGTGCACTGCAGGTGTGGCAGATATAACATTTGCAGAGAGTTAGGTTTTGGTGGCTCATTTTGTTTCTGTGCAGGGTAAATACTGGCTGCTTTATTTTTACACTGCAATTTAGATTTCAGTTTGAAAACACCAAACCAGTGGTGGAATTACCGCCAGTGCAAGCGTTGCCTTGCACTGGGGCCCACCACTGTCAAGGGGCCCAAAGCCAGCACGGCATGTAATGAGTCAAAATGACTCATTACATGCCGCTGTGTGCTGCTGGCCACTGCAGTCCACCGAGAAGAGGAGCAGCAGGGACGCAGAGGCCACGGGGGGGAAGCAGGAGGAGGCAGGTGGAGTAGGAAGCCGCAGCAGCGCAGTGTAATTGGTGGAGGTGCTGCTGCAGTTGTCCCTCTGCTTCCACATAGGCTGTCCTCCGCCGCTGTGAATGCTGGGATGCACTTCCCTCATCACAGCGGTGGCGGGCAGCCTATGTGGAAGGAGAGGGACAGCTGCAGCGGCGCCTCCACCAATTACATTGCGCTGCTGTGGCTCCCGAGTCCACCTCACTCTTCCTTCTTCTCCCCTGCCTGGGATCTGCCAGAAGCTGCTGCATCGAGGAGCCTGACTGCCAGCGGAGACAGTAAGTATAATCTATTCTTTCTTTCTTTCTGTCTATCTATCTATCTATCTATCCATCCATCCATCCATCCATCTATCTATCTATCTATCTATCTATCTATCTATCTATCTATTCTGTCTGTCTGCCTTAATGTGTAAAAGGGGACACTGTCTGCTGTAATGTGTAAAAAGGGGACGCGGTCTGCCGTAATGTGTAAAAAAGTGGACGCTTTCTGCCGTAATGTGTAAAAAAGGGTACACTGTCTGCCATAATATGTAAAAAGGGGACGCTGTCTGCCGTAATGTGTAAAAAGGGGGACTAGCTGCCGTAATGTGTAAAAAGGGGATGCTGTCTGCCGTAATGTGTAAAAAAGGGGGCGCTGTCTGCCGTAATGTGTAAAAAGGGGACTGTCTGCCGTAATGTGTAAAAAAGGGGACCCTGTTTGCCGTAATGTGTAAAAAGGGTACACTGTCTGCCGTTATGTGTAAAAAAGGGGACGCTATCTGCCGTAATGTGTAAAAAAGGGGACGCTGTCTGCCGTAATGTGTAAAAAGGGGAAGCTGTCTGCCGTAATGTGTAAAAAGGGTACACTGTCTGCCGTTATGTGTAAAAAATGGGACGCTGTCTGCCGTAATGTGTAAAAAAGGGGACACTGTCTGCTGTTATGTGTAAAAAAGGGGACACTGTCTGTCGTTATGGGTACAAAAGGGGACTCTGCTGTAATGTGTAAAAAGGGGGGTGCTGTCTGCTGTAATGTGTAAAAAGGGGGACTGTCTGCTTTAATGTGTAAAAAAGGGGACTCTGGGGGTCATTCCGAGTTGTTCGCTAGCTGCATTCGTTCGCTGTGCAGCGATGAGGCAAAAAAAAAAGCACTTCTGCGCTTGCGTATGTGGCGCAATGTGCACACGCGTCATACTTTTACAATGGCTGATGTAGTTTCACAGAGTCTATTGAAGTTTTTCAGTCGCACTGCTGACCGCAGAGTGATTGACATGAAGTGGGCATTTCTTGGTGTCAACTGACCGTTTTCAGGGGGTGTTTGAAAAAACACAGGCGTGCCATTAAAAACGCAGGCGTGGCTGGGCAAACGCAGGGCGTGTTCGTGACGTCAAAACAGGAATCGAATATTCTGAAGTGATCGCAAGCGTTGAGTAGGTATTGAGCCACTCTAAAACTGCACAAAAAAACTTTGCCGCCGCTCTGTGATCCTTTCGTTTGCACTTCTGCTAAGCTAAAATACACTCCCAGTGGTAGGCGGCATAGCATTTGCACGGCTGCTAAAAACAGCTAGCGAGTGAACAACTCGGAATGACCATCTCTGTCTGCCATAATGTGTAAAAAGGGACGCTGTCTGTCGTAATGTGTAAAAAGGGGACGCTGTCTGCCGTAATGTGTAAAAACGGGACGCTGTCTGCCGTAATGTGTAAAAGGTGGACTCTGTCTGCCGTAATGTGTAAAAAGGGGACGCTGTATGCTGTAATGTGTAAAAGGGGCTCTACCTGGTGTAGTGGTGCTACTGTGCGGAGTAATTTGAATAATGGAGACTACTGTGCACCGTTATATGAATTGTTATTATTTTGTGGCCACACCCCTTCCCCATGAAGCAACGCCCCTATATTTTTTGTGCGCGCCTACGGCATGCACTTCCCCTGTTTTACATAGGGGGGAGTGCTCCGATGCCGTTTCTTTCACACAGCGCTAAAATGTCTAGTTAAGGCACTGTTGCTAGGTATCCATTTCCCTGGTATATTTCCCTTTTTAAAGGTACTATATACCCAGACGGATAAGTAGTCTATCAAAGATTAAAAAATTATTATATTTATATAAGTCCGTTTGTGCATAAAATTTCAGGCGCAATAATAAAAACTAATGAATTGTGTGTAATTTTACTCAAAAAGGATTACTTACAAAAGCTGGTCACTTCAAATGTTAAAAACCTATAAGCCGCTCCCACATAGTATTCTGAAGCTATACTAAAATGAAATTGTACTATAATCCTATTGAGCATATATACATATATATCTCAGAGAGCGCATTAGTTTTTAAACCATTTATTATACAATAAAATACAAAGAACTTTGCTTTGATCAATTAATCATACAATTGCATAAAAACACCAAAGGGCTACTTTGAAACACTACAATGTATATTGTAATTCTATAGCTACAAGTAGTATCCTTTCTTAGGCACTTAACAGTCCTTAGTTTCCATCTATAGCCAGCTGCTGCTCCGATGGAAAAAGATACTTTGACTCCTTTTATTTCTACTGTTGTAGCTTAAAATAGTTGAAGTCCAGAGATGACAAATCAAAATCTCTTTTATGAATTACTTAAATAGATGTAGTTTTATCATGTATTTAGAGATCTGTTGTTGTTCCTAAATTCCGTTTTTCTGTATGCAGACTATAGGCCAATATTGCACTTGGCTGTATCAGATTATAGCACCTGAACTTTTGTTCCTTGTTATAGCACAGTTGTTAAAAGGTTACTGCCAAACGACAAGTGATTTATATATTATATAGTCTCACCTCACTACAGTTACACACTCAGGTGTAGGATTCCGAAAGAAAGCAGTGCCCGGCTGCGGCAGCACGCCGCTGGATAAACCTTTTGCTGGAGTCGCTTAATTACCGGAACCATTCAGCTTTCTCTTCCCCGGCCGGGGTCAGCGATGTGTTAGTGTGAGTAGCGGTGCCCGGCTGCAGCTGCACGCCGCCTTGCCTCTCCTCATTAGGTGCCGCTCGACTTTCTCCCTCGCTGGAGTTATTGTTCAGTGGTTACGCTGTGGCTAAGAGGTGGAAACAGCATCCCAGGTGCATAGGTGTTTCAAAGCCCAGATGATAGATTTGTCATCTCTGTACATCAACTGGACTTCAAAGTATCTTTTTCCATCGGAGCAGCAGCTGGCTATAGATGGAAACTAAGGACTGTTAAGTGCCTAAGAAAGGATACTACTTGTAGCTATAGAATTACAATATACATTGTAGTGTTTCAAAGTAGCCCTTTGGTGTTTTTATGCAATTGTATGATTAATTGATCAAAGCAAAGTTCTTTGTATTTTATTGTATAATAAATGGTTTAAAAACTAATGTGCTCTCTGAGATATATATGTATATATGCTCAATAGGATTATAGTACAAATCCATTTCCCTGGCCCTGAGCAGATCCCCCTCACCAGATCCTCTCCAGGGGTGAGTGGGTGGACTTGGATGGGATGAGGGGGTGGCCCAAAGCATTTTGTCACACCTGGGCCCACCGTTTGCTAGTTCCGCCACTGCACCACACCCAAGTCTAACTCTCTCTGCGCATGTTATATCTGCCCCCCAACCCCCAGCAGTGCACATGGTTTTGCCAAATTGCTAACAAA
This sequence comes from Pseudophryne corroboree, assembly GCF_028390025.1. Classification (NCBI taxonomy): domain Eukaryota; kingdom Metazoa; phylum Chordata; class Amphibia; order Anura; family Myobatrachidae; genus Pseudophryne; species Pseudophryne corroboree. Next base: position 423,356,160 of record NC_086447.1, on the reverse strand, counting down.
TTTGCTGCTGTGATTAACTCTGAATTACCCCCAATGTGTGCAATGTACAAATTGTGTTTTTTTTAATTCATTAGATAGTGTACGAAATACAGTGTTATTAATTAACAGTAAAGATGGTCTATAGGGGTGATAAGAAGAGTTATGAAAATAGGACAATAAGTTATAATAAGGATATGATCTACAGACACCACACCCTGAAATGGACGGGGCATGCCTGGATGTATTCTGGGAGGATACAGCACAAAATATATAAAAAAAGTCTTTAATTTTGCGTAAACTGACAGAACACCCCTAGATGGACAGAGCAGCTGCAGTCCCTGGATGTATACTGGGATGACACAGCACAAAATATTAATTTAAAAAAAGCTATATATATTATTTTTTATATCACACACTGCGGTTACAGTGTCGCACAAATGAATCAAAAATATGTAGAAGTATTTTTTATATCACATGCCAGCGGTTACAGTGTCGCACAAATGAATCAGAAATATATATAATAATTACACATTGTCGTTGACTACATCGACAGAGTCACACAATGTGTTTATGAGTATGAAATAATATACTGTGGTCTGACCAGCAGTGTCACAGTACTTATGAAAATAAAATGAAAATTATATAGTACACTGGTGTACAGCACAAACAAAAATATATTTTTTTATAGTTATAATTTTAGGCTTTTTGTTTTTAGCTTTTATTTTTTTAAGTTTACACTAGGGCGGAGCCCCTGGATGGACAGACAGATCACCCCTTTCAGATATAGCAGACAGAGCACACCTTTCAAATACATAGTAGAAATATATTTTTTGCTCTTGATCACACACAGAGGATATATGGCAGTAGTGTACGGCAGCCGCTGTACTAGTAATAAGAGTGATGCACCAATAGAAACATATTTTTTGCTTTGGATCACACATAGAGGATATATACCAGTAGTGTATGCGACTACTGGTAGTTGTCACTGAGTGATGCACCAATAGAAATATATTTTTTTGCTCTTAATCACACACAGAGGATATATAGCAATAGTGTACAGCAGTACTGGTAGTCATCAGTGAGTGATGCACCAATAGAAATATAATTTTTGCTCTGTTGCACACACAGAGGATATAAAGCATTAGTGTATGGCAGTACTGGTAGTCGTCACTGAGTGACTCACCAATAGAAATATATTTTTTGCTTTGGATCACATACAGAGGATATATAGCAGCAGTGTATGGCAGTACACAGTCCCTTAGACAGAGAACAACACCTGGTCCTATACACAGCCACAGGTGCTATATGCAGTGCACTACTATGCAGAGCCCTAACACAGTGACAGTCACAGCACACCTACACAAGAAGCACCAAAGGTTAACTCCACTCTCCTGCTGCAACCCCTCTGCTCTTTTCTGCCCTCCTTTCCTAACCTGCCTATTTTATTACAGCACAGAATACAGCACAGACGGAACATGTCCTTACTGTGCACTCTCCAAGTCTGGAGTGAAGATGGTGCCGATCACCGGGACTATATATAGAATCCAAAACCTGCAATATCCAACAGCAGGATGATGAAGTTTTGCCTCATTTTCGGATCCAAGTTAGGTGTGAAAAACTGAGCCTGACTCGGATTTGGGCTCGGATCCTCAAGTTTGGGTGGGTTCTGTTCTCAGGGAACCGAATCTGCTCATCCCTAGTTCTAGGTATATCCATAGCTCAGAACAGATGGTTAAATCAATTTGACTGAGGTGCTAATCAAGTCACTTATGGTCAAGCATGGATAAGCTTAAAAGCTGGATAGTTGGGGTGTTTTGAGGACCTCTTTTGAGAAACTCTGGTGTATAGTATAGGCTGTATTAAACATATTTAATAAATATAAATAACACCGGTGGTCAGGAAAATGTTAAACAATCCATAATAAAGAAATAAACATAATTAAACCAGTAGAAGACAGAACTGCTTTTCTAAGCACACATTCTCCCACCTAATAGTAAGGTGTCTGTCTCTTCCTCCTGGAAGCTACTATCTGGCCCAGTGCATTGATTGAGAGCTTAGACCCACACATGCAACAAATAAGCCGCTATCACTGGGCATGTGCAGCAGCTCTGATCTGTCAGGGGTCAGGCGAAAGGGAAAGTGAAGATAGAGAAAACACGTGATGTGTGTAGACTGTACAGTTGAGATATAACTGGATAGGAAAGTTTATGAAGGTTATGTAAGCGGTTCTGGAATTTGATAAGCTTGCATGAAGAGGTGAGTTTTCAGGGACTGCTTGAAGGTTAGGAGACTAGAGGAATGTCTAATTGTGCATGGTAGGGCATTCCACAGAGTGGGTGCAGCCCAAAGAAAGTCCTGCAAACATGAATGGGAGTGAATAATGAGTATGGATGAGAGATGTAAATGTTGTGAAGAGCAAAGAGGTTGGGTTAGGAGATATTTTGAGATCAGCCAAGAGATGTACATTGGTGTAGTTTGGTTAATGGCCTTGTGTGTGAGTAAAAGCATTTTATAGTGAATACAGTAGAATAAAGGTAGCCAATGGAGGGACTGACAGACAGAGTGGATTGGCAGACAATGAACATCTAGTGAGGAAGATTAGCCTTGCAGCTGCATTCAGAATGTATTGTAGTGGTAAGAGTCTCTTTTTGGTAAGACCAGTAGGAATACTACTGCAATAATCAATATGGGAGATAATGAGAGCATGGATTAAAGTGTTTGCAGTGTCTGGGTAAGGTATGGTCGTATTTTGGATATTTTTTTTCAGATGCATGTAACAAGATTTTTAAACAGATTGAATGTGGGGAACAAAGGGCAGTTAATAGTCAAGAATGACACCTAGGCAGCGAGCTTGTGCAGTAGGATTGATTGTTGAGTTCTCAATAGTGAGAGAGATTGCAGGTTGGTAGCTACTATTGGCTGGTGGAAATATAATTAACTCTATTTTGGAAATATTAAGTTTGAGGTGGCGTGGTGACATCCAAGATGAAGCAGCAGAAAGGCATTCAGTGACACAGACAAACACAGATGGTGACACATCTGGGGAGGATAGGTTGATTTGAATATTATCTGCATACATAAGATACTGAAATGCAAAAAAGCTTATTAGTTTACCAAGATATGTGATGTAGATTGAGAAAAGCAGAGGACCTAAGACTGAACCTTGCGGTACTCCAACTTATAGCCGTAGAAAAGAGAAAGTGGATTCAGAGAAGCGGACACTGAAAGAGCTATTAGTTAGGTAGCATAGGAACCAAGAAAGGGATGTGCCTTGAAGACCTAGGGATTGAAGTGTTTGTATGAGAAGAGAGTGGTCAACAGTGTCAAAAGTAGCAAAGACCTAAAAGTATAAGAAGTGAGTAATAGATTTTAGATTTTGCAGTGACCAGATCATTACTTCAGTCAGTGCTGACTCTGTGGAGTGTTGTGAATGAAAGCATGACTGAAGTGGGTCCAATAAATTATGTGGTTTAAGAAAATGTGTGAGGCAAGTGTAGACAAGTCTCTCAAGTAGCTTGGAAAGACAAGGGAGTTGAGAAATGGGACAGTAGATTGAGAGAGAGTGTCAGAATTTAGCTTTTTTCAGAATGGGAGTTTTGACTGCATGGTTGAACAGTGAAGGAATGCTACCAGTAGAGAGAGTGAGAGCGATAACAGATGTTAGTTAAGATTTGGATGCGCACAGGAGACAGAGATTTACTTATTTCTGAGGGTATAGGATAAAGAGGAGAGGTGATAGAGTAGTAGGATTAGAAGAATGTGGATACTTGATCTTCATTTGTGCATCAAATGTAGAGAAAGTGCCAGAGGGTTCAGGTAAGGAATGGAGGAGGCCACTGGCTGAGGAAGAGCATACTATTTTATTTTGGATCTTATCAAGCTTTTCCTTGAAGTAGGAAACAAGATCTTTCACCTTGATAGTGGCTGGTGGTTTCGGTAAGGGAGGGTTCAGAAGTGATTTAAATATATTAAAAAGTTGTTTGGGGAGGGGGCGTGGCTAGAGGCCTAACTGAGAGGAAGTGTCCCGAGGGAGCTCCTGCCGATTTAAACCCCGTTAACCCCTCAATCCAGCTCTTACCCCACCTATCTCTCCCCCATATCACCCCACAGTTGCCCCTGTTAGATAGGGCACCAAGGGAGTGAGCTGCGGAGCCGGAGCACGGGCTTGCCCTGTGCTTGCGGGTTGCGGCCTTCCCTGTAAGGTGAAGCCGGGGCCTAAATTTATTGCTACCCTCGCCTGAGATTGTCCGCTGCCCGGCCGCTAAAATACTGTCCCCAGACTTACCCCGCCATCGCATCTTGTGCCCCTTGCCTGGGGAGTCCTGACAGGGCAGCAGTGAAGAGATTGAGAGCTCCGGAGGGTGCAGGGCCGGAGCCGATCTGAGTTGCGGAGCTCCGGTGGCGGCGGCCATATTGGGTGTGGCGTCTGAAGGAACACAGGCGCTACACCGTTTTGAGAAGATCGCTGGACTCGGTAACTGGCGGGGGGGACGGATGGAGAGTGCTGAGGGACCTGGAGGCACCCAAAAGTAATATTAACCCCTGGGGGCGCCGCTGTGAAAGCCCAGAAGAAGTCCCTCCACACATTATTGACGGCGGCCATCTTGGAGGTGGCAGGTCAGACACATTTTATCTTACCTGCACTCTGCTGCCCCTGCTGGAGCAGTGAAAATTCAGTCTCCCTATTAACACAAGGAATCCAGTTAAAATCTTTACCCCGCAGCTGCTTTTTTTTATCTCCTACACTACATCTTTTACAACCACGGAAAAGTGTGTTGTACATTAGGACGCTCTCCCGTGGACCCCTCTCACCGTCTTCATAGATTAATGGGACCTAGGTCCTATAAATAATGTAATTTCACGGATGCCTGACTTCCCCCTCACCCGGACCAACTGTTAAGCACGTAACGTACAGGTGGACCAATCTTGTTACCACTCCTTAAACGGACGTTCTACTTTCACCAGATATTATGAGCAGAGCGAACACCAGAGCAAAAAAATCAGAAGCTTCACAAGATATCTCACAACACTTCTCACGCCGAGAAAAACCATCAGAAGCTTCGTCTCCATCCTCACCGATGCCCACCCCCATCATGGACCAGACGGATGCACCCTCAACCAAAGCGGACATCCAGTCCCTCCAAAACATGATACTAGACCTCAAGAGTTCATTTACGACAGCTCTCCAGACAGCGATCGGGGAATTAAAATCCGACATGGCGGCACTGGACTCCCGCACAACCGCTCTAGAATCACGGGTGGACCACCAACAAAATCTCCACAAACAAGTGGGGGAGGACATGAGTTACCTATCCAGCGAACTGGAACTCCTTAAGGATAAAGTTGAGGACAGCGAAAATCGCGAAAGGCGGAACAATTTACGCATCCGCAATGTTCCTGAATCTATCACAGCCTCTGAATTGGAACCATACCTCCAACGCTTGTTTCTACACCTGGTCCCGTCACTTTCAAATTCTGCCATCTTGATAGAGAGAGCCCATCGCGCCCTGAGACCTAAACCAAAGGACTTTGAGCCTCCCCGCGATGTTATCCTCCGATTTCTGTCCTTCAAGATTAAAAATAACATAACTCTGGCGTGCAGAAACTCAACCTCAATTTTATTTGAAGACTCCCGGCTTCAGATTTATCAAGATCTGTCACCAGTGACCATTGCTAAACGACGCGATTTACGCTCTGTCACCTCCACACTGCGCGACAATGGTTATAAATATCGCTGGGGATTCCCTTTCCGCCTCATTGTGGAGATTGATGGCAAAATTTACACCATTCGCTCTCCTGATGATGGGGACAAATTGCTTCGAAAGTTGCAGCTGACTCCGGCTGCTACCTCATAGATGTGAAGCTCCTTTCGTTTAATTTCAATGTTTTTATAACGTTTAACCTAACTAATCTTGTTCTCAATCTTGCTCAACTGATATGTAAACCCTGTTTTAGGTACCGTTCCATACACAAATGCTCATTAATTTTCTTCTTAGAAGGTTCTTGTTGGCGGACCTTTAAGCCTCACGTAGCACTAAGTTGTTGTCTCGCTGTGCTGGTTGGCGGCTTGGAGCCATTGCCGTATAGATAAATTAACGGATTGAATCTTTTTCCGAAGCCATGAGAGCTGTCTCTGGCCGCCGACCTGTCCAGCGATCATACCATTGGTTTTATTGTTATTACTAAAATGTTATTATTTGTTATATGATCACTTATATTATCGAGTTCTACATTTAGGAATATTTCGCCCCTGAAGTAGGTTTTAGTGTGCTACACAATGGTCCACCCGTTCTGTTTGTTAGTGGTTTCGGGTGGGAGGTGTCAGTGCTTTATCTTGACACCTCCTCTCCCGAATCTTAGGGATTAAAGTTATTATCAAGCATAGAGGGGTGACACCCTCGTCTGTTATATTGCATTTGTGTCCCGCCAGTGAGCTCTCTCATTTTTCTTTTCTTTGAGAGCTCAACCTTGGCAGTCGAGTATCCTGCCTACTGGATACTACGTCTGCTTTATTCTTTTTTGTTCCTCTTTCTTCTGTTCCCCTCCTCTCTTAGACCCCGGTTACAGTACAACTGTGTATTAACACCCCTGTAATCACAGAAAGATTGATTCATTTAACTAATATTGTTCGTATACAAAATCATACACTCCTGTTTTACTCTTTTTATTTTTTATTTATTTATTTATTTTCTATGTCTCTCTTATTCGTATTAGCAGAGCCCGGGACCCTAGTGATCTCCAGCGAATTACCTCTTCCTCCACTTCAATCATGCCGCTAAAGTGCCTGTCCATTAATGTCAAAGGGCTGAACACTCCTCAGAAACGCTCTCATCTCCACAGATCTCTCAAAACATTGAAAGGTGACGTGATTTTCTTACAGGAGACACACTTGAAATCAGATTCCCATCCCTCCCTGACATCTAAACAATTTCCTATGGCCTGGTATTCCAATCATACAGCAAAAAAACATGGGGTGGCTATCTTAATAAGGGGGTCCGTCCTTTTCCAATTCCTAGACAGTAAGCACGACAATGAAGGCCGTTATGTGATGGTGAGAGGAAAAATTGGACACGAGGAGGTTACCTTGGCTAACCTGTACTCTCCAAACACTGCCCAATCCAAATTCTTTCGTAAGTTTTTCCACGACCTTTACTCATATAGACGAGGTAAAATACTCGTGGGTGGCGACTTCAATATGGCTCTCACGGGCATGGACAGGTCCGGCCCCTTGCGTAGTAGTCAAACCCCGAATTCCTCCGTATTACACAGGGGAATGGCCGAGGCTGGTTTGTTCGATGTCTGGCGATTCCTTAACCCGACCACCAGGGACTATACCTTCTAATCCAATCCGCACGATGTGTACTCTCGTATTGATATGTTCCTGAGTTGTGCACCTCTCTCCCGCACCGCTCGCTCTTCCTCTATAGTCCCACTTACCTGGACTGACCACGCAGCTTTAACTGCGACATTTGACATTTTTGATATCCCTGACAGTAGACCGACATGGAGACTAAACGAGACACTATTGAAGATCCCTAAATTCCAAGACTTAATTAAAACAGAGCTTCGGGATTATTTTGTGGTTAACGTAGAAGGAGACTGCAATATAGCCACTATATGGGAAGCCCATAAGGCGGTTATCAGGGGATCCATTATCCAATTTGCATCCCGCCGTAAGAGAACCCGAGAAAACCAAATTGCCCTGTTAACGGATAATATTGCAACATTGGATCAGGAACATAAACGCACACGCTCTAAAAAAAACTCTAGCCGAACTTTCTAAAGCACGAGATGAACTAAAATCCCTCTTGGCAGAGAATATTGAGCGCTCGCTTCGATGGGCCAATCAATCATTTTACGATAAAAGTAACAAGGCACATACCTTATTAGCTAACCAATTACGAGCCAAAAAAGCTAACCAATGCATCCATACTATTAGACAACCCTCAGGTAACATTACCTACGACCCCAAAAAAATTAATAATATCTTCTTTGACTACTATAGGACACTCTACAACCTTGATCCCCGTTCGACCCCTTGGCACAAGCCGACCAGGCACAACAATATCGAGATTCATGCGCTCTTCCTCATATAGACGAGGAAACTAACTCTACTCTCAATGCTGATATTTCTGCTGAGGAAATTGAGGCGGCTCTGAAAACCCAGAAACCTTCAAAAGCACCTGGTCCGGATGGCTATCCGATGGTGTATTACAAAACCTTCGCCCCTCAACTCATCCCTCATATGATCTCCCTGTTTAATAAAATATTACGGGGCACGCCCTTCCATACTGACTCCACGACGTCCCGCATTATTGTAATCCCGAAGCCCGGAAAAGACCCCTCGCATTGCACAAATTACAGACCCATATCTTTGATAAATACTGATCTTAAACTTTTTGCCAAAATACTAGCAACTCGACTGAACGCTGTGTTGCCATCATTAATAGATCCTGATCAAGTGGGATTTATCCCTGGCCGTCAGGCCTCGGACAACACCAGACGCACTATTAATTTGAGTGACCGGTATCCAGGATATTCATCTCCAATCACCGACTGAAACACCGTCGTGTGGTTTGATACCTATCAGTGCACCTGCAATTTGGGCTGACTGCCAGCAGAGGGAGCCCGAGCACTGTGGATGAGTCCCCACTGACATCTTCTCCAGATATTCTGCAACTGACGGTCAAGCGGTCAAGCACCAGCAGAGGGAGTTTCTGAATTCGGGACTGTCACAGCATTAATTCATTATCCTGGAGGTGAACCCATACTATCCGTGGATGGTAACTATTCATTAAATTGCTATATGTGTGCACACATGTTCAAAGTGGAACATTTAAAGAACTGAGGACCTCCAAACACACTCAGTGTTTGGAACGCCATTTATAGCCTTTTCATCTTCCAACAAGTGGACATTATGAATTTTAGTTGCATCAAATTCTAAGCCTCATAATTTCAGTAACACATAGCCATAATAATGGTTGTATATGAATTGTCTATATCATGATATTAATTACGCATTATATAGGCTGATTGAAGGCCAGTCAGGTTGTACTACTTAATAAATTTTATTCATTTTTAATAAAAACTGTTAACAATTTGTTATTGTCAAATATTTTAATTGTATAGTAAATAGTCTCCTTTATCAGTGCGGACAGCGCTCTTGATTTTCTACAGGGTGTCACACCCCTGTAGTCAGTGTGTTTTCTTTTGGTTTTTGTGAGGATTGCAATTATCCTTTATTAGGAGCAGCAGTCCGCATTGATATTTGATCTCCATCTTCCTGGTAGGAACCAGCGCCCAGGGGTATACACACCAGTCCACACACGGTGGTGTGGGGGTGGTTGTGTATACATTTAGAGCACTATTAATTTGATTCACCAAATAAACTCGGCGAAAACACCAGCGATTGCCTTGGTGCTGGACGCCGAAAAGGCATTTGATCGCATTTCCTGGCCCTTTTTGTTTTCCACTTTATCTTCATTTGGCCTCCATGGTCATTTCATCACTGCAATAGAGGCCCTCTATTCCAACCCCTCATCTATGGTCCTGACCAATGGATTGAGCTCACCTCGATTTAGTTTGCAGAATGGTACTCGCCAGGGCTGCACTCTTTCGCCCCTACTTTTTGCTCTATGCATCGAACCTCTTGCGGCCCATATTAGACTTAATACGGACATTGGGGGGATTACAGTGGGGCAGAGCTCATACAAAATATCTTTATTTGCGGACGACGTGCTCTTGACTTTATCTAACCCTTTGATCTCCCTTCCTAATCTACAAAAAGAATTACTACTATACGGTTCCCTCTCGGGTTACAAAATAAACCACACCAAATCAGAGGCCCTTGCATTTAATATCCCACCCCAGACCCACTTGATTCTAACCTCCTCTTTCCCTTTTCTTTGGAGACCCTCGGCTATCAAATACCTCGGCATATTCATTACTAAATCCTACACCAGCCTCTTCCAGACTAATTTTGTTCCTATGATTAAAACTCTCACCCAAGACCTGGATAAATGGGACAGATTATTCATTTCATGGATTGGACGGATTAACGCCCTGAAAATAAATTTCCTTCCCCGTATTCTTTACCTATTTCAGACCATTCCGATAATGGTGCCCCGAGTGACTTTGACCTCATTGCAATCATTGTGCAACAAATTTATCTGGGCTCATCGTAAATCTCGATTAAGACGAACACTGTTGACTAAGAGTGCTACCTTGGGCGGACTGGGATATCCTAACCTTCAAGCTTATTTTAATGCCTGTCACCTTAACCACATGGTATCCTGGCATTCCCCTCAAGGGAACAGAAAATGGGTCGATATTGAGAATTCAATATATCAGGGCGTCCCCCTCGACTCTCTTCTATGGCTCACCAGGTCCTACGGACCAGCCTCGGCCTATTCAATCCCCACGATTAAATTTACCCTTGGACTATGGGACAAACTCCGCAGCACCTATAATTTGTCCTCACACCCCTCACCTTTAACACCTATCTGGGGACACCCTGCCTTTCCCCCAGGCTGCGAACGAAAAATAGCAGCCCCATGGCAATCTCAAGGTATCACGAGATTTATTCATGTTAAAAGCCACTCAGCACCGACCTCCTTTGGGGATTTTCAGGAACGCCTTGGTTTGCCATCCTCGTGTCATTACCATTACATCCAAATTCTTAGCTTTCTCAAATCTCAGCTTAAAACTACACCTTTGAAACCACCCACCTCCTTTGAACATATGTGTTTACTTACAATTGGCAAAAAGGGTAGTATCTCAACAATATACAACTTGATTCTGACCCCAGATCCCCCGGCCCGTGAACCCCATGAACTAGCCTGTGAATCAGATCTCTCCCATCCGTTGGAAGATGATCAATGGGAAGAAATCAGAATGCGCATCGCTAAAGCCTCCATTAGTGTGGCACTCAGGGAAACATGCTATAAGATCTACACCAGGTGGTACTTAGTTCCCTCCAGACTTCATTCCATTTACCCCACGACATCAAATCTGTGTTGGAGACTCTGTGGAGAGGAGGTCACCTTTTTCCACATATGGTGGACGTGCCCGTCTATTCGCCCTTTTTGGAAAATGGTAGGAGCACTTATTGCTCAAACATGCGGACATAATCTAGACCTCTCCCCTGAAACTGCCCTACTGCATGCTCCCATACCATAACTACCTAAAACCCAAGACAAGCTTACCATGCTACTTTGCATAGCGGCTAAATCTCTGATCGCTAAAAGCTGGAAAGACCATAAACCTCCCTCCAAGGCATTACTGATATCCAAAATTAACTATATAGCCAGTATGGAATATATTACAAGCCTGAGGAATAACACTGTAGCCCAGTTCCACAACATCTGGTCTCCTTGGTACCTCGCTCGGTCTTTATTGATGCCCGGACTAGGTTGATACTGCTAATACTGCTGACTCTGCTAATACCTCCATCACCTCTGTTGTCTCCCCCTCTGTTACTAATACAGAGGACTGTTCCTATTCTCTTATCTCCTTATTGGTAACTTCCCCAATATTTCCCTTTTATTATGATACATTCTCTAGCTTCTTCTCCTCCTCCTTTTCTTTTTCTTTCTTACTTTTACTTCTCACAAGATTACACCCTGATTAAGTATAAATTTCATACTATATCGGTAAAATAAAATGAGAAAGGTCAGATACGCGGCTAGAGTTATGCAGGGTGCATGTTACTAATACCTGTTGGCCTATAATTTCATGGAAATGTCTCTATTGTTCTGATCTGGTATGTAAAATGTTTGTTTTCTTGTTCAATATCCTTACCCTGCACAAGTTTGTTCTTGTTAATGTTATGATTTCTGATCAACCTCAATAAAAATTCTAACTTTAAAAAAAAAAAAAGTTGTTTGGGGCTAGAGGCTTGAACAAAGATGACAGTTTGGAAATATGTTTGGCAATATCCAGGCATTATGCTAAGAGTGGTAGACAGTCATATATGTTAGCAATTTGCTTAGAATACGAGATTTATATAATTGAAGTTCAACTTTATGGGAGAGTTTATGCAGGTATCATGTTAATTTGGTACCAGGATGATAGATAGATAGATAGATAGATAGATAGATAGATAGATAGATAGACAGTGTCTAGTTAGACAGTCAATAGATAGACACCATATGTTAGACAGACATTAGGTCGACAGGGTCAAAAGGTTGACATGAAAATGGTCAACATAAAAAAGGTAGACTTTTTTTATTTGACATGTTTTTGGACTGTTTCATACCTTCTCTTTCCATGTGGGCATAGAGTTGGTTATAAACCTTGAACCTTGTGGCGAGTGCAGTGAGCCACCAAGCCCGAAGTGTAGTGAGCAAAGCGAGCCCCACGAGGGTATGCCTTTCTATAATTGGGGGTCCCAGATAACAAAACTGTCCACACGAACCACAAGAATGCAAAAAAATTGTGTCTACCTTTTTTGTGTTGACCATTTTCATGTCGACCTTTTGACCCATGTCGACCTTTTGACCCTGTCAACCTTTTGTACTGTCTACCTTTTGACCCTGTCGACCTTTTGACCCTGTCGACTTAATGTCTGTCTAACATGTGGTGTCTATCTATTGACTAACTAGACACTGTCTATCTATCATCCCACACCCGTTAATTTAGATTGCCACGATTGACATTTAGGCCTACCTGGAGTGTGATGGGTATCTGGAAACCACATCATCAAGAGCTATTTCTAGAGTCTTCCTCAGGTGTTATACAGCTGTCTCAGAAGATGTAAATACATAAATAGGTGAAAGCAGTTGTAGTGAAGTGGAAAGTTCTTGAAAAGTAATTTAATTAATATTTCTGTGGGTTTGTGGAGGATTGGAGGACTTCTGTGGCACTGAATTTGAAGTAATGGAAGAAAGGATGCAGGTGATAAGGCTGTGATCTGTGAGAGGGAAAATAGTGTTAGTGAACTCAGAAACTGAGCAGTCTGGTGAATAGTAGATCAAGGCAGTGGTCCTCCTGATGAGTAGAGGAGTCAGTCTATTGGAGAGGCCGAGAGATAATGTTAGAGAGAGTAGTTTGGAGGCATAAGCAGCAGATTTCATTCTATAAATAGCAATATTGAAACCACACATGATGATGGTGGGGATGTCATAGGATAGGAAATGAGGGAGTCAAGCAATAATCTAACCCCACCTCCTTTGCTATTTTATAATGTATAGTATGCAAACATTAAATAAATCTACAAAAATAAAGAGGTGATCTTCACCTACAGAGAGAATATTTTACATAGAGCTGTACTTGCTCCCTGGTTGCCCCCGGGTCTTGAGATATGATGTAGGTTAATATTATTAAGTTGGTGCATAAAAAAGATAAACCGAAGGCTAGTACTCTGAAGCAAGCTGGGAAAATAATAATAATAAAAACATAAAAGATATAACATTTATGTGTAACCCAAAAATCTATGTGCTGTAAAAAGAATAGTTGGGGTTACAAACCATGGTTAAAGTAGGTTGCAGACATGAATTCCCAGTAGACAAGCTGATGTTGGTGCAAGCAGCACACAATAACATTAGCGGTCACAAACGATGGTTAGGGCTGGCAGATGACAAGGATGATAATAAGAAAAGCTAAAACATACAGTACATCCAGCAGAAAAGTAAGCAGATGCTGAGCACATTGTCTAAACAAATTATGGTTATAACAGCAATGAAACAGTATTATTGATAAACATTCCCAATAAGCCAATCACCCAGCCCTCATACAGTAATTCTATCAATGATAATAACAACTGAGTCTCAGGGGAATAAAGTTATATCAAGGCAACCAGTGTAAGTAGGGGGAACTTATGGAAAGAAATGTATAAGCTAAGGCATCAAGTGATGTGAAAAGTTATCAAAGGCAAATATGTATCCAAAAGACAATTACATAAAATTTGGTAAAAATACAGTATATTTGCCACTTGTAAAGCTCATAATCCAAAAGAGTAGCAGACACAAGCATTTGAATTAGTATTAAAAAAGGTAGCTTATTTATATAAAAACTACAAAACAGAATTACTGTATAAAGTAAACTGATTTACTGTAGATGGTAGTGGTACTAATGTGAGATAAGTAAGAGGAGACCTGAAAAATGTGATGACAACAGTAAATTCAAAGACATACAGTATCTCCAAACTCAGGCCCTGATCCAGGTTTGCAAGCAAATCAAATAAACACACAAGTGGACTAAACTACGTTGCACTGCAGATGGGGCCAATTTAGGGGGACATTCCGAGTTGTTCGCTTGTTGCCGATTTTCGCTATACTGCATTTAGTCGCTTACTGCGCATGCGCAAGGTTCGCAGAGCGCATGCGCTTAGTTATTTTACACAAAAGTTAGGTATTTTACTCACGGCCTAACAAGGATTTTTCATCGTTCTGGTGATCGTAGTGTGATTGACAGAAAGTGGATGTTTCTGGGCGGAAACTGGCCGTTTTCTGGGAGTGTGCGAAAAAATGCTGGCGTTTCTGGGAAAAACGCGGGAGTGTCTGAAGAAACGGGGGAGTGTCTGGGCGAACGCTGGGTGTGTTTGTGACGTCAAACCAGGAACGAAACTGACTGAACTGATCGCAATGTAGGAGTAAGTCTGGAGCTACTCAGAATCTGCTAAGAAATTTCTATTCGCAATTCTGCTAATCTTTCGTTCGCAATTCTGCTAAGCTAAGATTCACTCACAGAGGGCGGCGGCCTAGCGTGTGCAATGCTGCTAAAAGCAGCTAGCGAGCGAACAACTCGGAATGAGGGCCTTAATGTGTGCAGGGAGATTTAGATTTGGGTGGATTCTAGTTTTTTCTGTGCATGGTACAGTACATACTGGCTGCTTTATTATTAACTGCAATTTAGATTTCAGTTTGAACACAACCCACCCAAATCTAAATCTCTCTGCACATGTCACATCTGCTATACCTGCAGTGCAACATGGTTTTGCCCAGTTATGGGTTGTTGTTTTTTGTTTTTGTTTTGCTTTGCTTTGCTTACAAAACTGAATCAGTCTCTCAGTTCAATCATATAACATGAGCCAATTACCTGTAATCTCACAATAATTTTTTATTAAATGTAAGTTTACTCAAATGAAAGTCATACAAGGTCCACTGATCAAGTCAGTCCACTAGCATGTGAATCCTTTATTGGTCCGAATATGTAAACATATAATAGAGTATTAGCAAGCAACTGTAAAATGGAGTGCGGCTAGTTCATCTACTACAGAGATATAGAACAAAGAGATCCAATGAATTCGATGGCAGCAGTTGATATCCTGGAATATGAATACAGAAAAATCAGCAGCTCTGAACATGAATGAGTACCAGAGTGCACCTCTTAGCAGAGAAAAAAATATAAGGAAATGTACATATTTCATGAATCTGTTCAGCTGTATATGAGAGTGTCAGGAAAGTTAAGTAAAGGCAACCAGTGTAGAAAAAAATGGAATTGACCTTAAAATGTAGAATAATGCCTGAATTTACCATTGTTTATAACCAATTCTCTGGTCAAGACTTGACACAGTTACAGGACCAGTTATCTAAGGTCCACATTTTTGTCCTATACCAGTACATCCGCAAAAAATACTTAGAAAGAAAACATGGAGCTGAGATGATGAATATTAAGAAAAAAATTATGTGTTCTTGGCTTAAAACAATTATTCTGTATGTGTCTTTTTGTAAATTTCTATTTACATTTTATTCTTTGCTCTCAGATTCAATTGTGAGTGGGGACTGCAATGGATCTATCATGTGCATTAACACACATTGATCCAGTATTACTTGGGTCTAATAGTTTTATATATGAGGGGGGTGCACAGGGGCAAACGCAGGATTTGTGAAGGGGGCTTTCCAAAGAGGGGATGGAGCCAAGCATAAGGGGGTGGAGACTGAGGTAGTAAGCACTCTATAACCTGCTATGGTGGCTTCCAACAGTAATGTAATATGCAGTATAGAAATGGTGGCACTCACGGACTCTTTGTCAGCCATAAATGAAGATTCACAGACACCCGCAGGCTGCTCCAACATTTTGCTTTATAATAACCTTTGTCAGGGTATCCCTGATGAATGTCAGTGATGCAGGAGAGAGGCAGAGGGAGAAGCAGTGGGTGATGAGGAGAGATAGTGGGAGACGGAGAGGCAGTGGGTTACAGGGAGAGGCAGAGTATAAGAGTGAGAGGCAGTGGGTGACGCCAGAGAAAGGAGACAGGTGGAGGTAGTGGGTGATGACAGGGAATGGGTGACAGGGGGATGCAGGGGGTCATGCCAGGGAATGGGTGACAGGGGGAGACAGTGGGTGACACCAGAGAATAGGTGACAGAGGGAGGCAGTGGGTGACACCAGGAAATAGGTGAGAGGGGGAGGCAGTGAGTGATGTAGAGGATGATGGGGAGAGGCAGTGGGTTACAGGGAAAGTGTGACATAATAGAGAGGTGATGGAGAGGCAGTGGGTGACTGGAAAGCCTTACAGGGTAAGGCAGTAGGTGACAGGGAGAAGCAGAGCTTTGAATGCCTTGGATGCTTTGGAGAGGCAGAGCGTGACAGGAGAGAATGAGGGTGATGGGGAGATAGTGATGCAGGGGAGAGGCAGTGGGGTATGCGGTCAAGATCCCACTGGATGGAATCCCGGCGGTCGGAATACCGACACCGGGATGCCAACCAGCACAATCCCGACATATTCTTCCTCTGTGGATGTCCACAACACCCATAGAGGGAGAATAAATTAGTGTCCGCAAGGGGCTGCGTTGCGCTCGCCCCCTGTCAGGATTATGCCGGTCTGGATCCCGGTGTCGGTATTCCGACCGCCGTTATTCCGTCCGGCGGTAATACATACTGATCCCGGCAGTGGGTGATAAGTAGAGATACTGGGAGACAGAGAGACAGTGGGTGACAGAGTCCCGTTTCCTCAATGCGTACACAGATGAAGCCTTGGCGTACACTCTAGCTGCTCCCATTGTGTTGGGCATGGGACAGATGTAAAAAGAGTGCCAGTTACCGAGAATTGGGTAGTGTCCCTTTTACACATAATGTCCACTGTAACAGTGCCCCTTATACACATAATGCCACCATAGCAATGCCCCTTATACACATATTGCCCATTGTAGCAGTGCCCCTTACACACATAATGCCCACTGTTGAAGTGCACCTTACACACATAAAGCCCACCATAGTAGTGCCACTTATACACAATGAACACCATAGTAGTGCCCCTTACACTCATTCAGTGGGTTACACTGCACTGCTCCAGCACACAGACACTGTATTACACTGCACTGCTCTAGCGTGCACACACACATACTAGGTTACACTGCAATGCTCCAGCACATACATACACATACAGGGTTACACTGCACTGCTCCAGTCCACACACACAGGGTTATACTGCATTGCGTAGGGGGGCATAGGTTACACTGCATAGTTATATACATGGATGGTGACACACTGCACAGAAGGTGCAATCAGGAGGAACAGATGTAGCCTTGCTCGCTATTGCGCATGCTGCAATCAGCATGCTGCAATGCAGCATGCCTACGCACCATAGAAGTCTTATGGTGTATGCGTGTGTGTACACATGCCACAGACGCATACACATTAGTCACGTGGGTACATTTGTAGGGGCAATCAGGAGGTAGGGGGGCAATCAGGAGGTGGGAGGGAGGGAGAGGGGGCAACAGGCCCCTCAATAACGGACAGTCCTTCTCAGTCCGCAGCAGCGCGTGTTATGCTGCCTGAGCTGGATTCGGAGGAGCACAAACTGTAGAAAGCAGGGTCACCAAAGGCGCTGCTTATCCCCCTGCCCAGAACTGCAATGCAGAACCAGACTCAGAGTGTGGCTGCGGTGCATATCATGGCCAGCACAATGGAGCCAGGATGGTACCTCTACTCACCGGCCAGTGCTTATAGTCTAGTCACAATGGTGCATGTGTGGGGGACATAGCTGGCTGCCCGACCACTATGGGCAGCAGTGATCGGGTCATGCTGGGAGCTCAGCCGCAACTGGAAGCGATATATACAGTTAACTACATTTTTTGTAAAAATCTATCACATGCAGCGATAGATCAACAGCAGGGGGGGTTTCTAGGTACTCGGAAACCCCCCTGCGTGCGCTAGTGGTGCAGTAAATTTCGAGATGCACAAAAAATATTTATAAACAAAGTGAATTTTACAATTTTTGGAAGTATTCACACAGGGCCATAACTAGATGTGTGCAAAGGGGGCACTGCACGTAGCACGGCAGGGTGCCCCTGTAAATTCTTGATGCCTTAAAAATACAGCAGTGCCCCATATTAAAATAAAGAATATAAATTGTATAGACTATTTAATTTTATTAAGAGTGCAACATTATTTATTATTTGTTTGAACTGGTAAAAATCTCATAATATTTTGTTGGTGCTTTTAACATTTAATTGGTGTTTAGAAATGATTTAAATGATGAGTGAAACATTTATTATTTTAGATCTAAATAAATGGTACCCACATCATTAAATAATAAATGCTGCCTTCATAATTAATTAAACATTTGTAAACAACATTTATTTCCCCCCCTTAATATAATTAATAAATTAAATTGCTTTCCTAATAAAACTGAACAATTTTTTTCTCATTAATATACTGTATTAATAAAATAGTATTTCCATCATATGAGAATAATCAATATAACAGCATCTGCCTCCTTATTCAATATACACTGCTCAAAAAAATAAATGGAACACTTAAACAACACATCCTAGATCTGAACGAATGAAATATTCTTAAAAAATACTTTGTTCTTTACATAGTTGAATATGCTGACAACAAAATCACACAAAAATTATCAATGGAAATCAAATATATTAACCCATGGAGGTCTGGATTTGGAGTCACACTCAAAATTAATGTGGAAAAACACACTACAGGCTGATCCAACTGTGATGTAATGTCCTTAAAACAAGTAAAAATGAGGATCAGTAGTGTGTGTGGCCTCCACGTGCCTGTATGACCTCCCTACAATGCCTGGGCATGCTCCTGATGAGGTGGCGGATGGTCTCCTGAGGGATCTCCTCCCAGACCTGGACTAAAGCATCCGCCAACTCCAGGACAGTCTGTGGTGCAACGTGGCGTTGGTGGATGGAGCGAGACATGATGTCCCAGATGTGCTCAGTTGGATTCAGGTCTGGGGAACGGGTGGGCCAGTCCATAGCATCAATGCCTTCATCTTGCAGGAACTGCTGACACACTCCAGCCAGATGAGGTCTAGCATTGTATTGCATTAGGAGGAACCCAGGGCCAACCGCACCAGCATATGGTCTCACAAGGGGTCTGAGGATCTCATCTCGGTACCTAATGGCAGTCAGGCTACCTCTGGCGAGCACATGGAGGGCTGTGCGTCCCCCCAAAGAAATGCCACCCCACACCTTTACTGACCCACTGCCAAACCGGTCATACTGGAGGATGTTGCAGGCAGCAGAACGTTCTCCTTGGCGTCTCCAGACTCTGTCACGTCTGTCACATGTGCTCAGTGAGAACCTGCTTTCATCTGTGAAGAGCACAGGGCGCCAGTGGCGAATTTGCCAATCTTGGTGTTCACTGGCAAATGCCAAACGTCCTGCACGGTGTTGGGCTGTAAGCACAACCCCCACCTGTGAATGTCGGGCCCTCATACCACCCTCATGGAGTCTGTTTCTGATCGTTTGAGTAGACACATGCACATTTGTGGCTTGCTGGAGGTCATTTTGCAGGGCTCTGGCAGTGCTCCTCCTGTTCCTCCTTGCACAAAGGCGGAGGTAGCGGTCCTGCTGCTGGGTTGTTGCCCTCCTATGGCCTCCTCTATGTATCCTGATGTACTGGCCTGTCTCCTGGTAGCGCCTCCATGCTCTGGACACTACGCTGACAGACACAGAAAACCTTCTTGCCACAGCTCGAATTGATGTGCCATCCTGGATGAGCTGCACTACCTGAGCCACTTGTGTGGGTTGTAGACTCCGTCTCATGCTACCACTAGAGTGAAAGCACTGCCAGCTTTCAAAAGTGACCAAAACATCAGCCAGAACGCATAGGAGCTGAGAAGTGGTCTGTGGTCACCACCTGCAGAACAACTCCTTTATTGGGGGTGTCTTGCTAACTGCCTATAATTTCCACCTGTTGTCTATTCCATTTGCACAACAGCATGTGAAATTGATTGTCAATCAGTGTTGCTTCCTAAGTGGACAGTTTGATTTCACAGACGTGTGATTGACTTGGAGTTACATTGTGTTGTATAAGTGTTCCCTTTATTTTTTTGAGCAGTGTATAATAATTGCCTATGCTGCAATACTGTATAAGTGTATTCTGATTCCTTCGCTACTGATACTGTAGCTTATACAGCAAGCTATCTCACCTTTCACAGCCACCTCATTTATTTAGTTGGGTTTGCTGGCAGTTTGTGGCGATTAGTAAATGTGATGTTTCCATACGGTACTTGTTATGGTAAAAACAACATTGGTGAGCTGATGTTCTATTCTAAAGTATGATTTCTCTGTGGCGTCTCACCAGTTTAGGATTTAGTAAATCTGTGAATATCAAGACCACTGGAAAACTGGTGTAAAGCCCAAAGAGTCAGTGGGGCTGACTTGGAGTTGCACCCAGTTGCGTTATATATGCGAATGGTTGATGTTTTTCAACTGCACATTCATCTAGGTCACTAAAAAGTAACATCCCATGTGTATACGCACAGAGGCACAGCAGCTATTACGATGCATGGTCTCAGAAGTGTTTTGGAAATTTGCTGGGCATTCCTGGGTGGTGACTGGGAACTGGGTATCCTGATACACAAGGAGGGTCTAAGTTTTATGGCTGAGTGTTGTATGCATGTAGCATAACTAGTTGTGAACTTACAGTAGATGATTCATCACTTACATTGGAGGCCATACTGTGATGCAGACTATGCACCTAGCATGGGTTGGTACAGTTTTGATAGTGTGAACCAATCAGTGTTTCAGCTTCTAAATACACTCTTTTTCAGCTTCTACTGTAAATACGCTCAAAGTCATCACCTCAGTCCTTGCACATGCAGATGGATGGCTGTACACCAGGGAATAGCTTGTAGGGGTATTAGCATAACTTACTGATCTTGGAGAAAATGTGCACAGAAAATGCGTGCTAGTCAGTTTTCTTTCTTAAATTGGTTTGACAGTAAAGGGGCTAAAGCTGGGTACACAATGGATTCCATTTTTCAACAATATGCACAATAACGATATCGTTAATGATATTTTCATGCATATCGTCTAATGTTTATGCACTGTATCGTTAACAATGCGCGTTTCTGCATACCGTTAATGACCCTATTCTGTCGTCTGTGCAAGCAGTAAAATTTGGACAATGTCATCCAAAACAGCGTATTCGTGGTGGGGGCCTTGGGACGTCACTGAAAGATATCGTTAGCGATATAATTCAGTGTATGCTACACACACTATATTGGCCATCTGGGAGTCAAGGAAAAATACTAGACAATATCACTCATGGAGCATATCGTCTTTCTGTATGTGTACCCAGCTTTAGTCAGTGAGAATGATAAATCATTCATAGGTGTCAATATGGCATGAGTCAAGCTTGCCATTTATTATACCCTCAGCTGTAATTTATTGATTCCTCTGCCTAGGTACTTCTTTTTAAGGTGTGTGTGCACATCCAGGTAATCTTATAAAATAATATGCTCCTGAGGAAGCTTGCAGCCACTAAGTCCAGTGAAATGCGTTGAGCCTTCATTCTGTCTGATGACCACCGGCATTACATTCACGATCTATCTCCATCAAATCTGGCATTATTGGACTAACTTGCTCCTAAAGATCCTCACAAGTTACGTTCTTTGAAACCCAGGACCTACCCCGGTTGCCATTGGATCTCGGACTGCAACTTGAGACCCCAGGGGATTGTTCCTGTGTGAACTGGTAATATCTATACTTCACAATTCATAGAGGACTATATGGAGAATTAAGTCCTAGTCAGAAGCAATTGCCATTTGCCATCATTGGGATATAAGTGGTCGCATTCTCTATTGAGAGACTCAATTCAATTCAGCATTCACTATCTTGTCTGAAGGCCTTAGTCCACTTTTTATCTATTCATTTTTTATCTTTATTGTATGTGTAATAAATGTATGAAATAAGTGTTTACTAAAATATTCCGCTCATTATTGGAGACTTAGCCAGCGCCAGTACACTTGCATTATAAAATAACACAGTTTGCCTTTCAGTAACTCCTTCTCACTGCATGGTGTTTGCAAGGCTTTTTGTGGAGCTCTGTTGGGAGAGGGCAATACCTGTGAAAGTGGTCCCCCAATGCATGCATTATAACAGTCTGTTAGAAATATACGGGTGTAGGTATACATGTAGCAACAATTTCTCTTATCAAAATTACACTTTTTTTCTCTGCTCCTGAACATGACTTCAAAGAATATGGATATGGTTACAGCAACACTCCTCTCCCTTCTTCACATGACTTGAACAGTTTGAATGCATTATCTCCACCATAGATTCCCATCTGGCTATTTGCTGACTGGTGCCTGTAGTTCTCCACAACAGTTCTGCATCACTTACATGCAGTGGTCATATGTAACACTTTGTCTCCAGTAGTTATAACACAGACTCAGATGCTATGTAACCAGGGTATTTTTCCCCACATGCATACAGGGTTTTACACATGAATGAATAATCTCACTTCCCCTTGGAGTTAAAGGTTTCTCACACATGAGAACTCTCCTTCTTCAACAGATTGCTTTATTCACATGTAGGTAATGACTTTCACATTTAGTTGAGGCACTGCAGACTTACCTACCTGCATCTATACATCCTGCCCTGGGTGCGGGTGAGTACTGTAGCAGCTGCCATGCCCCTGTTCTTCTCCATTGCTGGGAGTACAAGAACTCACTCCCAGCTCCCTAGCTTTGGGATGATTCCTTCCTTCTAATTGTCATTCGACATTTACTGGTCTAAATTTTCCCATCTGTTACAGCCTGACCATGCTCCCTTGGTAACTATCACTCTCCAATGTCACTGATGAGTGCAACCAAAAACTACTCAAAAGAGGGTGTTACAGTATATGTATCAGGGGCATTTTAAGAGAGGAGAGGACCCGCATGCAACCTCCGTTGTGGGCCCCCTCCTCTCCAGCAGCTAGTAGAATCTGGCATAATGCCAGAGTCTGCTGCATATGCACAGGTCTCCAGGAACATGGCGCCCATGCCTTGTTCATGGGGACATCTCCAGTGTACATGCGCAAATCACTTGGAAATGGCCAGAGCACCTATTTTCAAAGTGATTTGTGCCCGCATTGTAGGGCCACCACCGTGGAACTCCGGAGGAGTAAGTATATTATGGCCCAGATTTATCAGGCCTTGGAGAGTAATAAATAGCACAGTGATAAAGTGCCAGACAATCCGCTCCTAACTGTCATTTTTCAAACACAGCCTGTAACATGGCAGTAAAGAGCTGATTGGTTGGCACTTTATCATCATGCTATTTACAGTATCACTCTCCAAGGCTTGATAAATCTGGGCAGTGGTGCAAGTAGAAAAAATGTCTCACGGGTACTGTGTGCGCGCGCGCGCGCAAAAAAAAATGGGTGTGGCCAAATGCCACATGGGGCGTGGCCAATGAAAATGGGGGCGTGATACACATATGGGGGAGGGGCAGATACATGTATGACCCCAATAGTGCCAGATACACGTTGCCCCACAGTGCCAGATATACATTGCCCCACAGTGCCAGATACATATTGACTAACAGTGCTAGATACACATTGTCCCACAGTGCCAGATACAGAAATGCCCCCAGAGTGCCAGATATACATTGCCTCGCAGTGTCAGATACACGTTGCCCCACAGTGCCAGATATACATTGCCCCACAGTGCCAGATACACATTGCCCCACAGTGCCAGATACACAAATGCTCCCACTGTGTCAGATATACATTGCCCCCCGTGCCAGATACAGAAATGCCCCTACAGTGCCAGATATGCCCGCAGTGCCAGATATCCCCCAGTACCAGGTATACATGCCCCCCCCAGTGCCAGATATCCCCCAGTGCCAGGTATACATGCCCCCCTGTGCCAGATATCCCCCAGTGCCAGGTATATATGCCCCCCAGTGCCAGATATCCCCCAGTGCCAGGTATATATGCCCCCCAGTGCCAGATATCCCCCAGTGCCAGATAGAAATGCCCCCCCCAGTGCCAGATATCCCCCAGTGCCAGATAGAAATGCCCCCCCAGTGCCAGATATCCCCCAGTGCCAGGTATACATGCCCCCCTGTGCCAGATATCCCCCAGTGCCAGGTATATATGCCCCCCAGTGCCAGATATCCCCCAGTGCCAGGTATATATGCTCCCCAGTGCCAGATATCCCCCAGTGCCAGATAGAAATGCCCCCCCAGTGCCAGATATCCCCCAGTGCCAGGTATAACATGCCCCCCCTGCTCACCGCTGCCGCTGGCCGCTGCCGTCCTGTGTGAGGGAAGGAGAGCGCAGCCTGTGCCTCTCCTTCCCCTCAGTCTCCGGCGGGTGTCTCACAGTTTAATTCAGCGCCGATCCGTGAGCCAATCAGAGCTCGCACCGCGAGCTCTGATTGGCTCACGGATCGGCGCTGAATTAAACTGTGAGACACCCGCCGGAGACTGAGGGGAAGGAGAGGCACAGGCTGCGCTCTCCTTCCCTCACATCAGCGGCGGTGCGAGGAGCGGCGGCCCGTCGATGTGGGTACGGCGTACCCACGGCTAAATTCTTACGGTTACGCCGTACCCACCCGTACCCGCCCACTTGCACCACTGAATCTGGGCCTATATAGGTGTAGTGTATGCGGTGCATATGGTCCCCTATGCCAATCACAGTGCTTCCTTGTCTGCTTGTGATCTGGTTATTCAACTCCTTTCCTTGAACTTTTAGACCTTAGTATACAAAGCAGAATATGGTGCCCAGGGTATAAAACAGATTTCTCTCATGTTCATATAACATAGTGTTATACTGTTGTCAATACACATAGAGCCTATGCATATGTTTTCCCAATTGAGTGATTATGGGCGAACTGTTCATGCGTCACTGCCACTGCCCCATCTACACCGACAACCCTTATTATGAAGGTGCCTTCCCTTCTAGGGGATATTTAGTCAGCATGAGGTTTTGTTAGGATCTCCTGCTCTGTGCTGCCACGTCGCCATGGCCACCGGGAGGCAAGTGTTAACGAAGTAACCTGAGCGCAGCTGATACTCCGGTCCGGGTTTTTACTGTGTAGTGGTTACAGGCTCTGTGCATGGCAGGGAATCCGGCGCTGGTTTTGTGCTCACAGTCTGTGAGGTCTGAGTGGGGCGTGGACAGCACCTGCTATATAAACCATCCTCTCAGGCTAGGCAAATGCTGCTGAATCTTTGTTTGTTAGTCAGTTCCAGAGAGTTAGCTAGTACTGTGTGACTTTGTATTTACTTGTTGCTTACTGCGAATAGGCCTTGGGATTCGGTACTTCATTCTGCCAATGCGGACCTAGCAGTAAGACTGGAGTCAGTTGTTTGACCTGCTGGGGTTCTTTTGCTATTCTGTGAACCCAGCAGGTTTGCGGCTGTACTCTCAGACCTGCTTGCTTAATCCTCCCTCACTGTGCAGGGCGTCCAGGTGTCAGTTTAGTGGCAGTAAGCTTAACCTGTGCCCTTCAAGTGGGGGTTAGGATTGTGGATACTCTCCTTGTGTCTATATTTCTATCTCTGACCAAGGAGTTTATTCCCACACCCGTTGGTAACCCTTTGGGGTTTTTTCTGTTGCTCTTAGCAACATCATTTCAGGTGCTCCACATGTTAAATCACTACACCTCGCTTCATTGTCCGCTCTATTCCATCTGAGCATTCCTGACACTAGGGAGACACCCAATTCCTGAGCCTTTGGGCTTCTCCGTTCACTTTGTGTTTATTAGTTATTCCATCACCTCCTGTGTATGTTATGTTATACTGTCTGTGAGTTTGTTTGCTTCGCTTCCCTCTCTGTTCATACACCGGTATACTCCTGTTAGCACTGGTGTGCGTAACATATTCAGCAGCCCTACTCCTGTTGAAATTTTGTGGGAATATAGAGCATACCCCTCAAAATACTTTGCAACAGGTGGTCGATCAGGTGCAGGTCCTGACTCGACAATTTAATGAGATGTCCATTAAAATGAACACCCCGCAGGCCGCTAGCGGAGCACCCGCAGCAGCAGCGGCAAGTTCAGGGGTTAAGGATCCGAAAGTAAATCTCCCGGATCGTTTTTCTGGAGATCGCTCGCAGTTCTTTTTTTTCAAGGAGAGCTGTAAGCTATATTTCAGGCTTAGGCCCCAGTCTTCTGGGTCGGAGATTCAGCGGGTGGGCATGGTGATTTCCTTGCTACAAGGAGACCCGCAGGTCTGGGCATATGGGTTACAGCCTGACTGTCCATCGCTTAAAAGTGTTGATGCTTTTTTTACGGCACTGGGCATTTTGTATGATGACCCTGACAAGATGGCTTCAGCCGAGGCTCAGATTACGGTTCTTAAGCAAGGGCGATGGCCAGCTGAGGTTTATAGTACGGAGTTTCGGAGGTTGGCTCATGACACCCAGTGGAATGACCCAGCCCTGAGAAACCAGTACCGAAGGGGCCTTTCTGACCAGATAAAGGACCAACTGGTACAATATCCCTCGCCTGATAGCTTAGATCAGCTCATGCAGTTATCTATCCGGGTGGATAGACGGCTGAGAGAGCATAGGCTTGAAAGGGAGACCGCAGTTTCCTTTTCTCCCAAGGGAACCTCAGACTCTGAGGAATATTCTGAGGAGCCTATGCAGATTGGGGCTACCCGCCTCTCCTCGCGTGAGAAGACGCGGAGGAGACAGCAGGGTTTGTGTTTGTACTGTGGGAATAAAGGTCATGTTGTAGTATCATGCCCAGAAAAAACGGAAAACTTCAGGGCCTGAGGGTGATGGGAAATATCCTGTCAGGCCAGAAGTCAGAATTTCCCAAAAAGACTTTTCTCATTCCGGTGACTTTGGAGATCCTCGGTCAAACTGTCAAGACTGAGGCCTTTGTTGACAGTGGGGCCGATGGGGTTTTCATGGACCATCAAGTCGCCCTGGAATACTCTGTTCGCTCAGTACCTTTGGCATCAGAGATTGAGATCAGTGGGTTAAACGGGGAACCATTGTCCCAGGGTAAAATTACCTCCTGCACCAGCCAAATTCCTTTGTTTATTGGAGCCACACACTCTGAAAAATTGTCTTTTTATGTGACTGTCTGTTCTTTTGCCCCATTGGTTTTGGGGTTACCCTGGTTAAGGGCCCATAACCCTCAATTTGACTGGGTCTCTGGGGAGATTCTTAGTTGGGGTAGTGATTGTTTCAGGAGTTGCTTGAGCCTTCCAGTCAGGCTCTCGCAGCTAAGTTTGCCAGGATTGCCAGAATGTTATGCAGATTTTGCGGATGTGTTCTCCAAAAAAGTTGCAGAGGTACTACCTCCCCATCGCCCCTATGACTGTGCCATTGATTTGTTGCCGGATGCTAAGCTTCCCAAGAGCAGGTTGTACTCCCTGTCACGTCCTGAGACTCAGGCTATGGCAGAGTACATTCAGGAGAACTTGGCTAAGGGATTTATCAGACCCTCACAGTCCCCAGTTGGGTCGGGGTTCTTCTTCGTGGGTAAAAAGGACAGTTCGTTGCGACCCTGCATCGACTTCAGGGAATTGAACCGTATCACGATTAAAAACTCGTACCCACTGCCTCTCATTTCGGTTTTGTTTGACCAGCTTCGTACTGCCACCATTTTTTCTAAGATTGACCTACGCGGTGCTTACAATCTAATCCGAATAAGAGAGGGGGATGAATGGAAGACTGCCTTTAATACCCACTCAGGGCATTATGAATATTTGGTGATGCCTTTTGGGCTCTCTAATGCCCCTGCAGTCTTCCAGGAATTCATGAACGATGTGCTCAGGGAATATTTGGATAGATTCTTAGTTGTTTATCTAGATGACATCCTAATCTTCTCTCATTCCCTGGAGGAACATCTGAAGCATGTACGCTTAGTCCTCCAGAAACTCAGAGACCACCAGCTTGGGGCGAAGCTGGAGAAGTGCGAGTTTGAAGTCCAGCAAATCGCATTTCTAGGGTATATTATCTCCTCAGAAGGTTTCCAAATGGAGGGTTCTAAGGTACAGGCAGTCCTGGATTGGGTGCAGCCCACTAGTTTGAAGGCGCTTCAGCGTTTTCTGGGCTTTGCAAATTTTTATAGACGGTTTATCGCTGGATTTTCGTCTATAGTGGCCCCCTTGGTGGCACTCACTAAGAAAGGGGCGGATGTTGCTCACTGGTCTTGTGAGGCCAAAGCGGCCTTTGCCCGTCTCAAAAGGGCATTTGTCTTGGCCAAGGTGCTGCGACACCCAGATCCAGAGCGTCCTTTTGTGGTAGAAGTGGATGCCTCTGAGATAGGTATTGGGGCAGTGCTCTCTCAGAGGGGGGTGTCTGATAATCGCCTTCATTCCTGTGCTTACTTTTCCCGTAAATTTTCGTCTGCCGAGATGAATTATGATGTGGGTAACCGGGAATTGTTGGCTATAAAGGATGCACTCGGGGAGTGGAGACACTGGCTTGAGGGGGCTAAGTTTGTGGTCTCAATTCCCACCGACCATAAGAATCTGGCATATTTAGAGTCAGCGAAGCGGCTCAATGCCAGGCAGGCACGATGGGCTTTGTTTTTTGCTCGCTTTAATTTTTTGATAACATATCGCCCTGGGTCAAAAAACATCAAGGCTGATGCGCTCTCGCTGAGTTTTGCTCCAGTTCAAGAGACCACCGAGGAGCCATTGCCCATTGTGTCCCCATCATGTATTAAAGTGGGCACTACCCAGGACCTCTTGTCATTAGTCCTTAGAGCACAGGAGCAGGCTCCCCCAGACCTTCCGGTAGGTCTCTTATTTGTGCCTCCTAGGTTAAGACAGCGAGTGTTCCTGGAATTCCATGCCAAGAGGTCGGCAGGGCATCCGGGTATTGCCAGAACTCGGAGTTGCTGTCTAGGGCGGTGTGGTGGCCCTCGGTGGCTAGGGATGTGGATCAGTGGGTTCGGGCATGTGACGTTTGTGCCCAAAATAAAACTCCTAGAGGGGTTCCTGTCGGCCCATTACATCCACTCTCTATTCCGTCTAAGCCATGGACCCACATTTTCATGGATTTTGTGGTGGATTTGCCCAAATCCTCGGGGATGACAGCCATTTGGGTTGTCGTTGACAGGTTTTCGAAGATGGCGCATTTTGTTCCACTGGTTTGGTTGCCATCGGCCAGATGCCTGTCTGAGTTATTTATGCAGCATGTTGTGCGCCTCCACGGGTTGCCACTTGATGGGGTCTCTGACCGTGGATCCCAGTTTGTGGCCAAATTCTGGAGGGCATTTTGTTCTGATCTCCAGATTTCTGAGAGCTTGTTGTCAGGCTACCATCCACAGTCTAATGGGCAGACTGAGAGGGTGAACCAGTCCTTGGAGCAGTTCCTCAGGTGTTATGTCTCCAAGTGTCATACTGACTGGGTTGCTCATCTGTCCTTGGCGGAGTTTGCCTATAACAACGCGGCTCACTCTGCTACAGGGATCTCTCCCTTCCTTTGTGTGTATGGGCATCATCCTAAGGCCAATTCTTTTGACCCCCTGGATTCCACGCCTGGTGGTTCCTCTGTGGTTTCGGCCCTTAGGGGTATTTCATTGTTCCCTTTTAAAACTGGCGGTTAGTAATCCTTCTTCCAGTGGAAGACCTTCTCCTCTTCTGATACGGGGTCAGAGGGAGTTTGTGGTTGAAAGGGTTCTTGACTCCAAGATGGTTCGGGGTCGGCTGTCATTTTTGGTGCACTGGAAGGGGTATGGCCCGGAGGAGCGGTCGTGGGTGCGCAGTTGTGATCTTCATGCCCCCAGACTGATACGCTCTTTCTTCTCGCAGTTCCACGATAAACCCGGTGGTAGGGCTTCTTTGACCCCTCGTCAGAGGGGGGTATTGTTAGGATCTCCTGCTCTGTGCTGCCACGTCGCCATGGCAACCGGGAGGCAAGTGTTAACGAAGTAACCTGAGCGCAGCTGATACTCCGGTCCGGGTTTTTACTGTGTAGTGGTTACAGGCTCTGTGCATGGCAGGGAATCCAGCGCTGGTTTTGTGCTCACAGTCTGTGAGGTCTGAGTGGG
Organism: Pseudophryne corroboree; assembly: GCF_028390025.1. Taxonomy (NCBI): domain Eukaryota; kingdom Metazoa; phylum Chordata; class Amphibia; order Anura; family Myobatrachidae; genus Pseudophryne; species Pseudophryne corroboree. The sequence continues at coordinate 423,326,034 of NC_086447.1, read as the reverse complement.
GCGTGGACAGCACCTGCTATATAAACCATCCTCTCAGGCTAGGCAAATGCTGCTGAATCTTTGTTTGTTAGTCAGTTCCAGAGAGTTAGCTAGTACTGTGTGACTTTCTATATACTTGTTGCTTACTGCGAATAGGCCTTGGGATTCGGTACTTCATTCTGCCAATCCGGACCTAGCAGTAAGACTGGAGTCAGTTGTTTGACCTGCTGGGGTTCTTTTGCTATTCTGTGAACCCAGCAGGTTTGCGGCTGTACTCTCAGACCTGCTTGCTTAATCCTCCCTCACTGTGCAGGGCGTCCAGGTGTCAGTTTAGTGGCAGTAAGGTGAACCTGTGCCCTGCAAGTGGGGGTTAGGATTGTGGATACTCTCCTTGTGTCTATATTTCTATCTCTGACCAAGGAGTTTATTCCCACACCCGTTGGTAACCCTTTGGGGTTTTTTCTGTTGCTCTTAGCAACATCATTTCAGGTGCTCCACATGTTAAATCACTACACCTCGCTTCATTGTCCGCTCTATTCCATCTGAGCATTCCTGACACTAGAGAGACACCCAATTCCTGATCCTTTGGGCTTCTCCGTTCACTTTGTGTTTATTAGTTATTCCATCACCTCCTGTGTATGTTATGTTATACTGTCTGTGAGTTCGTTTGCTTCGCTTCCCTCTTTGTTCATACACCGGTATACTCCTGTTAGCACTGGTGTGCGTAACAGGTTTATGATGGTGACAAACAAGTAATTGTTTGTGTGACAAATAAATTATTGGAGGAATACTACCCTAAATATGAGGCAATTTTGGATCTAGACCTAGGACATCCAGGGTTATTAATTCAAACCATGCTAAGTGGGGATACAGACATTGTCTAAATCCTACTATTTATGGATATTATCAGTTTAGGAAATAAGTGGATTAATTTAAGGTGAAATGATAGTGACAGCAATGATTCTTGGCTAGATACTTGTTTAAGTGAAGAAGTAGTCCGGGAGAGACTAAGCAAAATTTAAATTAATAAATCACCTGGACCAGGTGGACTTCGCAACTCACAACTAGCAAGACTTCTGTACTTGATTTTCAATAGTTCAATTAGATCAGGCATGGTACCGAAGGATTGACGTAAAGCTGAGGTAGTGCCATTATTTAAAAAGGGATCTAAAAATCATCCGGTTAACTACAGACCTGTTAGTTTGACATCTATAGTGGAGAAAATATTGGAAGGAATTTTAAGGGATAGCATACAGAGGTATCTGCAGACCGCTAAGATTATTAGCAAGAACCAGCATGGGTTTGTGAGGGACAGATCATGTCAAACTAACTTCTATGAGGAAGTGAACGTCAATCTTGACCAGGAAAAAGCAGTGGATGTGACCTACTTAGATTTTGCAAAAGCCTTTGATACAGTGCCTCACAGGAGACTGATCATCAAATTAAAGGAGCTTGGCCTAGGAAAAACTATTTGTACATGGATAAGTAACTGGCTGGATAAGAGGGTATAGCGAGTAGTGGTCAATGGGATGTCCTTCAGCTGGGCACCAGTAGTCAGCGGAATACCGCAAGGGTCTGTACTCAGGCCACTACTGTTCAACATATTTATCAATGGTTCTGATCCAAATAAAGATTGTCCTGCTCCAGTAGGTAACACCTACTGGAGCAGGACAATCTTTATTTGGATCCGAACCAGCCCTTGCCCTCTGCCAGCCATCTAGAGGAGTTTCAGAGTGGCACCATTCAACCACCATATTGCATGAGGTACTCTCCTATATATGGGACATACTGCACAATCCTCTAACGGTGTACAGAAAGAACAATTGGACTCTCCATTTCTATAAGAGACTCTTGCTATTGGACTTCAATCTCATTTAAGGGCATTATTTGGAACAGACTCCCTGCATTGTATTATACCATATGTCCTGACCCAGCATTTCAGGTAAACCATTCCCTTTTAGATTACATGAATTCATGTGGTATATTAACTATTGCACAGGATATTGTTTTTAATAAATTGTTTTTTCTTTTAACTTCGACACATTCAGTTTAATTAATTGTTCTTTCCTCCTGGAGTGCAGCCTTCTTTTCTTTTTTGTTGTATTGCTGCTATATTGGGAGTGACTTCCCTCTACTAATCGGCTGCTGCTTAGCGAAGCACATAATTTCACAGCACCCGAATATTTCTGGGTATATCCTTTTTTGCGTCTAAGAGGAGACATTATTAATATCTTCAAATATGTAAAGAGACATTACAAAGAGTTATCAGAGGAATTGTTTATTAAAAGAACTCTGTATAGAACATGAGGGCACTTGCTAAGACTAGCGGAGAGAAAATTCCATACGCAACGTAGGAAAGGGTTCTTCATTGTTAGGGCAATAAGGATTTGGAATTCCCTGCCGAGAAGGTGGTAAAGGCGGACTCTGTATATGCATTTAAAAACAGATTGGATACATTTCTGACTGAAAAAGATATCCAAGGTTATATCATTTAAAATATTGACATTGATAATCTGGGGGGAACATGATTTATAGTTATTAACAAGACAAAAAAATTACTTCGGCAGGGACATTATAATGAACTCGGCTTAATACAGAATAAATACATACATACATACATACATACTGTACATACATACATATCCATACACTACCTTTCTCATATATACATTCATTCCTTAACATCTATTTACTTTTTCTCTGTCTTTCTCTCGCACGCACACATTTCTCTTTCTATTTCATTCTGTCTCTCATACATACAGTACATGTATACATCCATACATTGTCTCCCTTATACATACACAAATACATACAGTACATCCATACACTGCCTCTCTCATACATACATACATACATACATATACACATCCATGCACTGCCACTCTTATACATACATACATACATACATACATACAAACATACATATATGCATACATACATACATACATACATACAAACATACATACATACATACACTGCCTCTTTCATACATATATACATCCATACACTGTCTCTCATACATACATACATACATACACTGCCTTTCTCATACATACATACATACATACATACATGCATGCATACTATGCCTCTCTCATACATACATACATACATACATACATACACTGCCTCTCTCACACATACATACATACATACATACATACATACATACATATATACATCCATACACTGCCTCCATACATACACTGCCTCCATACATACGTACGTACGTACGTACGTGCGTACGTACGTACGTACGTACGTACATATATATATATATATATACATCCATACACTGCCTCTATACATACATACATACATACATACAGTATATACATCCATACACTGCCTCCAAACATACAACCATACACTGCCTCCATATATACATCCATATATACATCCATACACTGCCTCCATACATACATACATACATACATACATACAGTACATATATACATTCATACACTGCATCCACACATACATCCACATATACATCCATACACTGCTTCCATACATACATACATAGATACATACATACATACATATAACATACACTGCCTCCAAACATACATCCATACACTGCCTCCATATATACATACATAGGTATGGTGTGAAGGCGGCGCTATTATTATTATTATACTTTATTTATATGGCACCACAAGGGTTCCACAGCGCCCAATTACAGAGTGCATAAACAAATAATCAAAACAGGAAAACAGCAACTTACAGTTGAAGACAATATAGGACAAGTATAGGGTAAATAAACATAGCTACATCAGCAGATGACACTGAAATATGTATCAGGTGCCAGAAGACTGCTGTATTTGGTGCAGTTGAAGATTATTAAAGTAAGTAAAAGCACATGAGGGAAGAGGGCCCTACTCATGAGAGCTAATATTCTAAAGGGGAGGTGTAGACAGACAGGGGTGACACAGATGGGGTACATAGAGAGCGTATAACAGAGGGTTAGGATAAGATATGGCTGGGTTTGGTGAAGAAGTGGAGCCCATTCAAAGTTTTGTAGAGAGATGGAGAGTCTGAGGGGGAGAGGTCGGGAATTCTAGAGAGAGGGAGCAGCACGTGAAAAATCATGGAAGTAGGAGTGGTAGGAAGAAATCAGTAGGCAGGAGAGTCGGTGTGCATTAGCAGAGCGAAGAGGATGGGTGGGAGTGTAAAGGGAGATAAGGTCAGAAATGTAGAGGAGTGGGTGAGGGCTTTGTAATGAGTGTGAGAAGCTTGAAATGGATACTGAAATGGAAGGGGAGCCAGTGAAGTTCTTGTAAGAGAGGAGAGGTGGATGTAGTGCATTTGGTGAGGAAAATGAGCTGGGTAGCAGCATTGAGGATAGATTGGAGTGGAGAGAGGTATTTATCAGGAATGCCAGTCAGGAGGAGATTACAGTAGTACAGTCTGGGGATGACCAGTGAGTGGATAGGGGTCTTAGTAGCATCCTGGGTCATAAAGGGTCTGATCCTGGAAATATTTTTTAGATGAAACGGCAGGTTTGTAAGAGGTGCTAAATGTGTGGTTTGAAGGAGAGGGAGGAGTGAAGGATTACTCCGGGAGAGCACACTTGGGGGCTAGAGGAGATAGTAGTGCCATCAATAGATAATGAGATTGTGGGAAGTGAGGTTATGCAGGAAGGAGGGAGGGAGGGAAGACGATCAGCTCGGTCTTAGACATGTTAAGTTTAAGAAAGCACTGGGAGATCCAAACAGAGACAGCAGAGAGACAGTTGGAGATACAAGTGAGGAAAGCAGGGGAGAGGTTCGGAGAAGAAAGACTGATTTGAGTGTCATCAGCATAGAAATGATATTGGAAATCAAAAGAAATGATAAGATTACCTAGTGAGGACGTATAGAGAGAGAAAAGAAGAGGGCCAAGGACAGAACCTTGGGGTACACCTACGGTTAGTGGAAGTGAGGGGCAGGTGGAGTCATGAGAGGAGACAAAGAATAAATGGTCAGAGATGTAGGAAGAGGAGGTCATTGCAGAGTGGACAGGATGGAAGCCAGACTGGAATGGGTCAAGAATTGAGTGTGAGAAAAAAAAGGAAGTAAGGCGGTTGTAGACAATACGCTCAAGGAGTTTGGAGGCGAAAGGGAGAAGAGAGATGGGTCGGTAGTTCGAGAGAGCGTTTGGATCAAGAGTAGGTTTTTTAAGAATAGGAGAGATGAGTAAATGCTTGAAGGCAGAGGGGACAGTGCCTTAAGAGAGGGAGAGATTAAGAAGGTGGGAAAGATGGGAACAGGCAGAAGGAGAGAGGTAGTGGAGGAGGTGGGAGGGGATAGGGTCAAGTAGGGAGGTGGTGAGGGAAGAGAAATGAATGAGTGCCATGATTTCCTCATCAGATGCTTGGGAGAAAGATGTCAGAGTTGATGAGAGGGATGGGGAGTGGTGGTAAGGGATGGGAGAAGGCTGGTTGCAGATGGTCTGGTGTGAAGTGATATCCTGATGTATGGAGTCAATATTGGATGTGAAGTAAGTGGCAAAGTCAAGAGCAGAGAGTGAGGAGGGGAGACGAGGTGGAGGTGGGCAGAGGAGTGAGTTGAAAGTGGCAAAGAGGCGCTGGGGGTTGGAAGACTGGGAGGAGATGTGGTTCTCAAGTATGACTATTTAACAAGAGAAAGGGCAGCACTGAAGGATGAGAAGATAAGTTTGAAATGGAGGAAGTCTGCCTTAAAGCGTGATTTCCTCCAGTGTTGCTCAGAAGTACGTGAACATTTTTGCAGATATCTGGTGCATTCGGTGTGCCAGGTTTAGGTGTTAATTTGCAAGGGTGAATAGTGGTTGGTGGAGCAACAGAGTCAAGAACAGAAGTATGGGATGCATTGTATATGGAAGTGGCTTGTTCAAAGCATGGTAGAAAGAGAATAGGAGAGAGAAGTGAGTCAAACAGTGAGGAAATGAATGTGGTGTCAATAGCCTTAATGTTATGCTTACTGATGGTAGCCTTAGGAGGTAGAGATGGGGAAGCAGAGAGAGATAGGGTTAAGGAGAGCAGGTGGTGGTCAGAGAGGGGAAATGGGGTGTTGGAAAAATCAGAAATACCACAATGGTGAGTGAAAACCAGTTCAACTGAGCTCCCATTCACATGGGAGGGTGAGGAGGTCCACTGGGAGAGACCAAGTGAAGAGGTGAGGTTAAGTAGTTTAGAGGCAGGGGATTGTGTGGGGATATCAATAGGGATGTTGAAATTGCCTAGGATAATGGAGGGAATGTCAGAAAACAGGAAGCGAGGAAGCCAGTATGCAAAGTTGTCAATGAATTTGGAGGCAATACCAGTGGGGCGGTAAATGACATCTACTCTAAGATGGACTGGGTGTATAGCATGGACCTCAAATGTAGAGAATGTAAGGGATGGTTCTGGTGGTACGAGTTGTTAGGAGTAACTAGAAGGTAAAAGGACCCCAACACCACCCTTATGGCATCCCCCAGGTCCGGGGAGGGGTGTGTGTGAATGTGAGGCCCCCAGCAGAGAGCAGCAGGATAAGTAGTGTCAGAGGGAGTAATCCAGGTTTCGGTAATGGCTAGTAGGTGCAGGAAGTTGGAAATGAAAAGGTCATGAGCGGGTACCAGTTTTTAACAAACATATCTGGCATTCCAGAGGGCACAGGATAGGGGCTATGAGTTTGTGGAAGAGATGTGAATGAGATTATCAGGGTTGCTGTAATGATGAGGTGAGATTAACTTTGAGGGTAGGGATGATGAGACAGTAGTGATGGTGAGGGTGCCTGAGCTAGCGAGGGAAACTGCAGGAGGTGGGCAGGGAGGCAGTTTAGTGTGATGTGGATGGGGGTGTGGGGAGATGACAGGGATGGGAGGGAGGGAGCAGGGCTGAGTTGTGGAGTAGTAGGACCATGGAGCACTCAATGTCTTAACGACTTATGACAGGCAAGCAAAGATAGGATCCACACTAGTAGTAAAGTTTGAGCTTTCAGATTTTACTCCTTCATCAGAAACATATACTATCTACATTAAGGATTTGGAAGGCACCAGGGGATCTAATTATACTGCTTAAACTAGGAGTGCTGGATCTTTTGCATGCTATATACATACATATATACTGTATATCCATACACTGCCTCCATATACATACATATATACATACATACATATATACATCCTTACACTGCTTCCATACAACCATATATACATCCATACACTTTCTCCATACATACATACATACATACATACATATATACAAGCATACACTGCCTCCATACATATATTCATACATACATACATACATACATACATACATACATACATACACTGCCTCCATACATACACATGTATACATCCAAACACTGACTATATACTGTACTTACATACATACATCCATACTGTATATACACTCTCCGTACATACATACAACCAATCTACCACCCTCCTGCGCCAGCCACTACCACTTCCCCAGGGTGTGACTCCAGCAGCCACTACTCCTAGTGTTCCACCATAACAACAAAGGGGCACAGATATACTTTGACTTTCTACTTGTATAGCTTTAGAATGGCATTGATTGGTAATATTTCATTTAATAGACTATTTCCATTCTTTAAGGATAATGAAGTGTCAAAGGTACTTCTGTAATCTTAATAGGTCAATGGGTTGGTAGTCAAAACTACCAGAGTATACAAACCAGTTTGTCTTTTTATGGAGTAAAAATTTAAATTTCTCTAAAGTGTAAATCTTTTTATGGTTAAAAAGTCCACTCTGTAAACTGTGATGGTCATTTAAGACCCAATGCAAAATGTTGTGAACCAAAATTTCTGCAAGTGAGTCTAGTTTTGTGAAAATAATGGGTAGATTGTGGCAATACTTGTGCCAATGAGGTGTACTGGTGTGCAGAAAGAGATTATTTATATTAGATAGCTAAGGGTCCATACACATTAGACGACATCGCTCTGTGAGCGACCCTGTCTAATGTTTCCCCTTCCCCCCGGGCCAGCCGGTCGGCGGCCGACTCTACACACTGAGTGATATGACCGCTCATATCGCTCAGTGACGTCATGCCTTCGCCAGCCCTGCATGCAGGTCGTGGACGACAGTCCAGATCCTGCATGCATGCCCTTCCGACAGCGACGATCGCTGGCAACCCGCGGGGCCGTGCATCGGTCATCGCTGGCGGCACACACACTTGCCGATAAATTGAGCGACGTCGCTCAGGGAGGGGGAAAATGAGCGACGTCACTCATTTTATCGGCAAGTGTGGATGGGCCTTACGTTTACAGTATTTATTTTTATTTATTTATTACCAGTTATTTATATAGCACACACATATTCCGCAGCACTTTACTGAGAATATCTGTCCATTCACATCAGTCCTTGTCTCAGTGGAGCTTACAATCTATATTTCCTACCACACACACACATTCACGCTAGGGTTAATTTTGTTTTGAGCCAAATAACCTACCAGTATCTTTTTGGATTGTGGATGGAAACCGGAGAACCCGGATGAAACCCACGCAAGTACAGGGAGAATATAGACACAGTTAGGGTTATGGTGGGAATCAAACCCATGACTTTAGTGTTGCGAGACAGTAATGAATAAACATTACACCATCTGTACTGTACCATCCATGCACCATCCATTACACGCAGCCATTTCATTTCTCCAAAACATATTTTGTTATTTTCATTCCTTTACTTATAATGATGTATTTTTTACCTTCTAGTTGTACATTTAATGGAAAGCATATCCACACACGTTGCAAAATATAATAAGAAAAACAGAAGTGGCACATTTAATAAAGACAGTCTCAACACCCCTTCACATTCTTTCATTAATTTAACTCATAAACAAGACTAAATATATATAAAAAATGGAATTAATAAAGGTTTTTGTCATATAATAGTAGTATTGAAGATCTAGATGGGACATTTTGCATTTTCCATCTGCCAACAAGAAAGAGAGGGTGATTTTTGGGGTGCTACCAAAGGTTATGAAGTTGGTGTGCTCTCTTAAATATATATGAGAAAAGAAGGCACACTTAGACACATATGGTACAATATTCCAGGTTGGCAGATTTTGCGGCCTGTTATTAGATTATTTTTAGTTCCACTTTTTTTTACAAAGACCTATGCCTATGAAATCAAATGTTGCTACAAAAGCCAATTGAACATTTATTGTGTGCACCATCAATGACTTAATTTACAGGCATCCAAGATACCGGTACCATTTGTGAATAAATAAGTTATTATATTGAAGGGAAAATAAATGATCTTTTGTTCGTGAAATTTGAAGGAAGGAAGAGAAGAAGTGGCAAACAAGATAAATGTGTTTGTGCAATTGTCTTTTGTCAAAGGATGATAATGGGTGGTAATACTCCAAGAAAAACACCCTCCTTTCAATTCAGATACAAATAATTAGCCTCCTACATGCTACAAGGAAATACAAACACTTAAAGCCCTGATTCCTTTAGAAATGGCTTAGGCTTAAAATAAAAACTGTTCAATAATGTTGTCTAAACAGTTGCTGGGTTTTTTTTCGACTTTAAAAAAATATATATTTTAAAATAATTGGCTGGTATAGTTAGATTTTATTGTCCATCTAATGCTGCATATCTTGCCTGTAATGATGTGTATTGATTGTTTCCAGTATTTTTGCAGCAACTTCAAACTTTCTCAGAGGTTTATGTGATAATACTTCTAAATAAGAGTGTGCTACTGTGACAAAAGGGTGTAGTATTGGTGACCGGCGGTCTCCTGACCGCCGGTCAGCTTACCGACGCCGGGATCCCGGCAGCATACCGACGCCAGGATCCCGGCGGGGAGGGGCGAGCGCAGCAAGCCCCTTGCGGGCTCGCTGCACTCGCCACGCTGCGGGCTCGGTGGCGACCTGCGGTCACCACGGGTTCTATTCCCACTCTATGGGTGTCATGGACACCCACGAGTGGAAATAGTCCCTGTTGGTCGGCATGCCGACCATCGGGATAGTGAGCCGTCGGGCTCGTGGAGGTCATGTGACTGTTGGTCAGCTGACCGGCGTCCACATGAATACCACCCGTGACAAAACATTGCACATGAATATCATGTTATCAAGTACGTTGTGGCATGAAAATGAATCTAGTTGCATATTATAATATTATATATTATGGTTGAAAAAATACATGGGTCCATGAGGTTCTTTCAAATCAATGCAAATCTGAATATCACACTGTAATCAAGAATGAGTTATGATTTATAAGATGTTATTCTGTGTTTGCTTCACCTGAATTTATCCTTCTTATGCATCCCAGGACTTTATTCACCATGACAACCTCTATATGGCATTGTGTACAGGTACCTGGCTTTCTTATAACTAATATTACTACAGTAAATCCTTTCCACATCATTTAATTTCCTGATTCCTTTGTGATGTGCAGGCACACATGGCATAGTGGGGTAGTGTTCTACAGTTACCCAGCAAATAGCTTACTATAACGCACTTCTGCTGATCCGTGATACAGGCCCAGGGGTAAATTTACTAAGGTAGGAGTTTTTTAGAACTAGTGATGTTGCCCATAGCAACCAATCAGATTCTACGTAACATTTATCAAGCTGCTTCTAGAAAATAATAGATAGAATCTGATTGGTTGCTATAGGCAACATCACCAGTTCTAAAAAAACTCCCACCTTAGTAAATTTACCCCCCAATCTCCATTTCTCTCCGGTGTGCTGTGCTTGTGGTAGCTCTTAAGTCCAAATTTGACCTCCAAGACGCACAAAAGTTTTTGAGCAAAAAACACAACAGAGTGAATGCTTTGTGGAACAGGTTTGAAATTTTACTCTGATATTTTAATGGCCCAAATGGATTAACCCTTAACAAGAGATAAATTGTGGACGGATAAAGAGTGACAAAAGACCAGGCAATCAGCTTCCTAACTGCCATGTAACAGGCTGTGTTTGAAAAATGACAGGAACTGGTTGGCTAGTTATTTATCTCTCTTTATCCATCTCAGCTTTATCTCTCGTTAAAGCCTAATACATTTGCCTATGTACAGTGCAGAAAACTGAGGCCCTTCAATTGTAAAAGCAGCCATAATGCATCTGAGGGTTGCTTATTCTTTGAAGACTGTTGCAGAGGAATTCATGCAGAGATGTAGTGCACAGACACCAGGGAAATGTGTAAGAATACATACAGTACTACTGTAATATTGCTATTTCAAGGACAATAATCTGATTTCATTTTAAGTGAATAAACATTCACAGGCTCATGAACATGTTTTATGATCAACACTAATTAGTATAATAATTTTATTCATTGTTCACTTCCAATTGGTCCTAGACACATTTTAGCTGTTCATATTGAAATGATTTGTTACTGTCACAATGTTCTTTTTGTGCTAATAGTAAGCCATTAGCAATACAGTATGTTTTTATTGTCATGCCAATCTTAAATTGAGTTGTTATAAATGCAATTGTACATTGATTTTCAGTGCTGCTTTTTGCATAATTATCCTTTATAAAATACTATAACCACTATTAGTTTAATAAAACTTGCACACCAACTAAATGTTATCCTGAAAAGCAATTCAACTTTGTATATGACATTATAAACTATACTAGAACTTAAAATAAAATATAGCTGTATCACGTTACAAAACTTGTGTCAGTTCTTGATATGGATGTCACTGGCACATAAAGCATTTCCATTTCTATAAAGGTTTCTTAGCATTAGTTTTTGCATGAAAAGTTGTGTGTACAGAGCTTGTAATTAATATATGTCTAGTTTTATTTATTACCAGTTTTTTATCTAGCGCACACATATTCTACAGCGCTTTACACAGAATATTGGTCACACGCTAATATTTGTATTTTTCAGAAGCCAATTAGCCAACCAGCATGTTTTTGGAGTGTGGAAGGAAATCATAGCACATAAAATATACCACCACAAACACAGGGAGAACATACTGTATGGGGCTAAATGTAATAGGGTCTGAGCTTGGTGTGCAGGACAAAATCGCACTTTCTCGCACTTTTGGTATGTGCGAGTTTGTCCCACAACTTGCAAATGTAATAACCTATGAGTTTTTAATCTCAAGGCTACTACAATGTGCAATGTAGGACAAGTTTTTTTGGCTAGTAAACTCACACCCTGTAAAGCGAGTTTCATTACAAAGTGCGAGTTTAGACAGAAGCATGCACAGATCAGTGAAATCCATGCATGCTTCTGTCTGTAAAAGTTAAAAATGAGTTTAAAAGTTTTAGAAAATGTAGTGGGGTCCCCCTCCCAAAAGCGTAACCAGTCCCGGGCTCTTTGAGCGGGATGTAGTCAAAATGCCGGCAGTCAGGATCCGGTGGACAAAATACCGATGCAGGGATCCCGACTGCAAGAATTCTGGCAGTGCCACCACAGATATACCTACTCCTGAGTGTCCACGACACCCATGGAGTTGGAATAAAATCTGTGGTGAGCCACTGAGCCCGCAAGTGGCTTTGTTTTGCTGCCCCCCTACCAGCATTCTGGCGGTCGGGATCCCGGCATCGGTATTCTGACAGCTGGGATCCCAACCACCGGGATCCTGACTTCCGGGTTCCCGTGCCCAATCCCTCTGAGCTGGTCTTGGTCGTAAAAATACAGTGGAAAAATGACTGAGGTTGCTCTGTATTTTAACAACCAGCACCAGCGTCTTGGACCACTACAATGTGGCTAACCACTGGTTAATAGTGGTCAATCACATAGTTGACCTCTATTAACCTGTGGTTATCCACATTGTAGCGGTACCCATCATATGCAGATTTCTTTCCAATATAGCCTATGAATAGAACTTTGAGTTACAGGCCAGCTTCACACAGCCTATTAGCATGGAGCTCCTCAGCAGCTGCAAGCTGATTGGCTCACAGCTTTCCCAAAAACAGGAGTCATATGGATCCTGGCCATTCACATAGTAGAAGTGTATGTGATCACACATACACTTCTACTTGTCCGTTGGATCGGATTTGCATTTTTTTTTTAATCCATAGGTTGCCTACTTTGGAATGAAAAGGATGGATCCACTCTGGAATTGGTGAGTATGGATTTTTTTTTTAGAGCTAATGTGGATTTCTACTGGTGAAGAGGACCGAAGGGCAATGGAGTATGGTAGGTAAGTATCTATGTGAGAGTGAGTATGTATGTCAGTATAAGTGTGCATGTATGTTTTATTAGACTTTACTTTCCACTGTGTGCATGTGCAATTGTACCCATGACCTCAGTGATATGAGGCAGCAGTGCTAACTAGCTGATCACTGTTTTCCAACTTCTTATTCAGAAGAATGTACTACTTTGCTCAGATCTTAGGGGGTAATTCAGAGTAGATTGCAGCAGCAAATTTGTTAGCAGTTGGGTAAAACCATATGTACTGCAAGGGGGGCAGATATAACATTTGCAGAGACAGTTAGATTTGGGTGGGTTATTTTGTTTCTGTGCAGCTTAAATACTGGCTGCTTTATTTTTACACTGCAATTTAGATTTCAGTTTGTACACACCCCACCCAAATCTAACTCTCTCTGCACATGTTATATCTGCACCCCCTGCAGTGCACATGGTTTTGCCCAACTGCTAACAAACTTGCTGGTGCATTCAACTCTGAATTAGTCCCTTAGTGCACATTGTATTCTTCCACAGATACCTGCCATCATCCTTTGCATTTACTTTTTACTCAGTTTATGGACTAGTATACCCAAAAACGAGCTCAACATAAACATTGAATATATGTACATCTCAAAATGAAACAACAATAAAAGTAAACTGTAACATTTGCTATTTTGTAAAAAAAAAAGGCACTGGGCAGAACTTTGACCAAGGGAACACGTTCTGGCCCTTTCACTGGATGGATTTGGAAGAAAATTTCACTGAGTCAGAATTGGTTGTACCTTATGGTGGAATGCATCGGGCAGAACTTTGACCCAGGGAGCCTGTTCTTGGTCTTTCACTGGATGCATTTGGAAGACAACTGCACCAATTGGGATAAAACCAATCTGAGGGGGGAGGGTTACCAATTCTCTTTCTGGCACGGGCACCAAAATGTTTAGTTGTGGCTCTGACGCAATGATTTGGGTTACTAATGAGGCAGATTTTACAGAGTACTGATGATATGAAGATTGATGGGGCACATGGTGATGTTAAGGAATGAAGAGTACATTCTAATATGTGGGATAGATAGGGCACATAGTGATGTTGGAGACTGATGGTATAAATTATGATATGGGGGTATGGGGGAGAGATAAGGTATATGGTAGTGTTGGGGATTGATGGAGCAAATTATGATATAGGGGATAGATGAAACATGTGGTGGTATTGGAAGTTGATGGAGAACATGATGATATGGTATAGATGGGGCATATGGTGGTTTTGGGGATTGATTGCGACATAATTATATGGACAATAGATGAGGCAATTGGCAGTTAGTGATTGATGAGGGATATGATGAAATGGGTTATTGATTGGGAGATGTTATGGGGCACTGATGGGGTCATGATAACCTGGGAGATTTATGGTTTACATGGGTACAGTATGTTTGGAATTGATGGGGGAAATTATGATATGGGGGTTTGCCAAGGTATATGGTAATGGGGAAAGGACACTTAAAATGTGAAGGGTTGATGTGGCATATCATGTTATTTTGGCATAATTAAATGTGGTATTGATAGAAAACATTTAGATATGAAAGGGTTAAAACCATTTAGTACTATAAATGATATCAACATGATAAAGTGGGATTATTGATATTTTAGGGAAGATGATAACTGTGGGATTACTAATTATTTGTGGTGTGAATGGCATTAAAATACTGGGCCACTAGACACACCCCTTTTATAAAGCTAAATAAGATGATCCGACTAAAGCCATGGCACAAAGTGTCCCTCCCTTGGGGCTCCTACATAACAGTTCTACTTACTTTTCTGTTTCATAAGGTTATTTTTTTATCTCCATAATAGATTAGAAATAGTGTTTGCACATACTGTGTACAGGCTAATAGTAATGAGCCAAACAGTTAATCAAAGTTTAGGATTAGGTTTCTACAGTTCTACTGTATATCAAGGAATCACTTTAAAATGGTCAAACTGAAAAATATCTCACTACAAAGTTGTCTTTTTAAATGCTGTTTTTGAAGAGAAAATCTTCTAAATAATAACCAATCATAAAAAAATCTAATACAGTTTACATGGTTTTAACCTTAATTGTTTTTATTCTGTTATTTGTTTAAGCATTTATCATAGAATAAAATAAACAGAATCATGGAAGAATCACTGCCCTTTGACAAGCAAATAAAAACAAAATTAGAAATGTACAGGAACTGATTAATTCACATTCAGATGAAAAAATGGCAATTAAGTACATAAACAGTAGAACAGAGCCATCAAGAATATGTCTTTAATATATCCCATTGCTAAACAAACAATGTGTGTGAATGTAAAACATTATAGCTTTCTTTAAATGTGACTGATGAAAAACAACTTCCCACAGAGAGTGATTGGCATGTCAAAAATGTAATTTCATCTTGAAGTTCCTTTTCTATTTCAGTTGCCTACACATTGATTTTATATCAGTGATGTTATGCACTGTAAGAAAACAGTCAGTACTCTTATCTGCCAAGCAGTATCTTTATTTTGAGAAGAAAAAAAACAAAACTATAGATGGAAGAGAAATTATTTTTTTCATTTCCTTTACTTCACTCAAAAGGAAATATGTTTGCTGTTTATGCTGCTTGACTGCCTTATATCCTGCACACGTGATAATTGGATGTAGAAAATAACAGTTCTTTCTAAGGGAGTTCATATTTTGAATTGTTTTCCACCTTCACAGTAACTTGCTTACAATAAGTTCTTTTTCAGTATATTGTATTTTATGATAATGACTAATTGCTATTCAGTATGTGTTCTCTTCTTTCTTCATTATCTTTCTTCTGTTTCCACTACTCTAGTCTCTTTTTATTTCCATATATAGCTTTTTGACCTGCCCAATACGTGTAACATTGCTACTTTACATATAAATGCAGATGATACAGTGATCTAGGGTAACTAAGCTCTCCTAGCTTGAAGTAGTGCTGCAAAATGATTTCCATAAGGTCAAGAACTGAATAAGTAGATACAAAGCTCTCCTTAACACAGGTCAAGTTGCAATTGGGAAAGTCTTATAAAACTAGTGATGTGCACCGGACATTTTTCGGGTTTTGTGTTTTGGTTTTGGATTCGGTTCCGCTGCCGTGTTTTGGATTCGGACGCGTTTTGGCAAAACCTCCCTGAAAATTTTTTGTCGGATTCGGGTGTGTTTTGGATTTGGGTGGTTTTTTACAAAAAAAACTCAAAAACAGCTTAAATCATATGATCCCATAGTATTATTAACCTCAATAACCATAATTTACACTCCTTTTCAGTCTATTCTGAACACCTCACACCTCAAAATATTATTTTTAGTCCTAAAATTTGCACCGAGGTTGCTGGATGGCTAAGCTAAGTGACCCAAGTGGCCGACACAAACACCTGGCCCATCTAGGAGTGGCACTGCAGTGTCAGGCAGGATGGCACTTCAAAAAAATTGTCCCCAAACAGCACATGATGCAAAGAAAAAAAGAGGCGCACCAAGGTCGCTGTGTGACTAAGCTAAGCGACACAAGTGGCCGACACAAACACCTGGCCCATCTAGGAGTGGCTGTGGAGGAAGAAATTACCAAGGTAATAAATTCGGCGCTTATTGAGATGGGATGCTTCTCGTTAAAGCTGCTGTTAGAAAGGGGTAGTTAGCCCCTGAAAGTGACAAGAAAAAACAATATATACAGCGCTTAGGAAACTGGATATGGAAAAAACAAACAATATATTTTATTGTATAGAATTTGTTGCAACACTTAATCTAAAACTTCATAGATGTACATCAAATATATAAAAGAAAATTATACGTATTAAAAAAGTATATATATATATATATATATGTTAAAAATTTGGGCAAGCACAGCACAGCAATTAGTCTGGTATATTACCAAGGTCGCTGTGTGACTAAGCTAAGCGACCCAAGTGGCCGACACAAACACCTGGCCCATCTAGGAGAAGCACTGCAGTGTCAGGCAGGATGGCACTTCAAAAAAATTGTCCCCAAACAGCACATGATGCAAAGAAAAATGAAAGAAAAAAGAGGTGCAAGATGGAATTGTCATTGGGCCCTCCCACCCACCCTTATGTTGTATAAACAGGACATGCACACTTTAATGAACCCATCATTTCAGCGACAAGGTCTGCCACACGACTGTGACTGAAATGACTGGTTGGTTTGGGCCCCCACCAAAAAAAGAAGCAATCAATCTCTCCTTGCACAAACTGGCTCTACAGAGGCAAGATGTCCACCTCATCATCATCCTCCGATTCCTCACCCCTTTCACTGTGTACATCCCCCTCCTCACAGATTATTAATTCGTCCCCACTGGAATCCACCATCTCAGGTCCCTGTGTACTTTCTGGAGGCAATTGCTGCTGGTGAATGTCTCCACGGAGGAATTTATTATAATTCATTTTGATGAACATCATCTTCTCCACATTTTCTGGAAGTAACCTCGTACGCCAATTGCTGACAAGGTGAGCGGCTGCACTAAACACTCTTTCTGAGTACACACTGGAGGGAGGGCAACTTAGGTAGAATAAAGCCAGTTTGTGCAAGGGCCTCCAAATTGCCTCTTTTTCCTGCCAGTATACGTACGGACTGTCTGACGTGCCTACTTGGATGCGGTCACTCATATAATCCTCCACCATTCTTTCAATGGTGAGAGAATCATATGCTGTGACAGTAGACGACATGTCAGTAATCGTTGGCAGGTCCTTCAGTCCGGACCAGATGTCAGCACTCGCTCCAGACTGCCCTGCATCACCGTCAGCAGGTGGGCTCAGAATTCTTAGCCTTTTCCTCGCACCCCCAGTTGCGGGAGAATGTGAAGGAGGAGATGTTGACGGGTCACGTTCCGCTTGACTTGACAATTTTCTCACCAGCAGGTCTTTGAACCTCTGCAGACTTGTGTCTGCCGGAAAGAGAGATACAACGTAGGTTTTAAATCTAGGATCGAGCACGGTGGCCAAAATGTAGTGCTCTGATTTCAACAGATTGACCACCCGTGAATCCTTGTTAAGCGAATTAAGGGCTCCATCCACAAGTCCCACATGCCTAGCGGAATCGCTCTGTTTTAGCTCCTCCTTCAATGTCTCCAGCTTCTTCTGCAAAAGCCTGATGAGGGGGATGACCTGACTCAGGCTGGCAGTGTCTGAACTGACTTCACGTGTGGCAAGTTCAAAGGGTTGCAGAACCTTGCACAAAGTTAAAATCATTCTCTACTGCGCTTGAGTCAGGTGCATTCCCCCTCCTTTGCCTATATCGTGGGCAGATGTATAGGCTTGAATGGCCTTTTGCTGCTCCTCCATCCTCTGAAGCATATAGAGGGTTGAATTCCACCTCGTTACCACCTCTTGCTTCAGATTTGATGTGGATTTTATTTTTCCTTAATAATCAATTTATGCTAAAAGCACATTCAAATGCCGGCCGGCAATGCACAAACAATAATGATAAAAAATATATATATATTACAATCAACTAAGTAATAATCACACTGATTATGGATAAAATCTTTCACCTATATATTATAAGCACAATGATTCTAAATTCTAATCTGTTTTATATTAAGACAGAAATTTACATGCATACAATTAATCCACCTGTTTGTCTTCTCATGTAAATATCTTATTGCTGTTTGGTCTGACACTTTATAGACATGTGTCTCTATAGCAAAATTAGACCACACTTATGTCCATAGATCCCGGGTTAATAAAGTGCATATATTCCCAATGGATACGACCAATCCTATGGTGGACTGATTCGGAGATATTAAGTGTGGTTCATGGATAAAGTTAATGCATGTATGATGAATATGTCACTGTGTATATGATAATTGAAAATACCGTGAAATAGCCTCTGTTTAGGCACAAAGATGGTAATGCTCCTCCTGGCTGATGCTCCACAAAAACCTTTTCGTTAGGGTTGAGCGGCTTTTATCCGCAGTGTGCTCCGTTCTCCTCCCGGCCGGTGAGCACTAACCTCGGCCTTATCCGGAGTCCATGAACGGGTGATGTTGAAGGATTTTTTCCCCCTTTCCAAAGGAACTGTGCTCCGTTTTCCTCCCGGCCGGTACGCACTCCCCTCGGCCTTGTCAGGAGTCCGTGAGCAGGTAAAGGTGAAAGGTTTCTCCTCTCCACAGAGACTGTGCTGAGCTGGCTGGCTGGTGGGCTCGGTCTACAATACAATGTGACCGGAGATGCTGACATACGCGTTTCTCCGCCTACTTGCAGGTATCGGCGGCTTCCTCAGTGTCACTGACACTGACACTGAGGAAGCCTCCGGGAGGAAAACGGAGCACAGTTCCTTTGGAAAGGGGGAAAAAATCCTTCAACATCACCCGTTCATGGTCTCCGGATAAGGCCGAGGTTAGTGCTCACCGGCCGGGAGGAGAACGGAGCACACTGCGGATAAAAGCCGCTCAACCCTAACGAAAAGGTTTTTGTGGAGCATCAGCCAGGAGGAGCATTACCATCTTTGTGCCTAAACAGAGGCTATTTCACGGTATTTTCAATTATCATATACACAGTGACATATTCATCATACATGCATTAACTTTATCCATGAACCACACTTAATATCTCCGAATCAGTCCACCATAGGATTGGTCGTATCCATTGGGAATATATGCACTTTATTAACCCGGGATCTATGGACATAAGTGTGGTCTAATTTTGCTATAGAGACACATGTCTATAAAGTGTCAGACCAAACAGCAATAAGATATTTACATGAGAAGACAAACAGGTGGATTAATTGTATGCATGTAAATTTCTGTCTTAATATAAAACAGATTAGAATTTAGAATCATTGTGCTTATAATATATAGGTGAAAGATTTTATCCATAATCAGTGTGATTATTACTTAGTTGATTGTAATATATATATATTTTTTATCATTATTGTTTGTGCATTGCCGGCCGGCATTTGAATGTGCTTTTAGCATAAATTGATTATTAAGGAAAAATAAAATCCACATCAAATGTGAATAGCGCTTTCTCATTTTTTCGTTTTTTCTGTTTCCTTATTAGGGGCGAAATACCAATTGCCCCTGAGAGAGCTGCTTACGCACTTGTTTAAATCATAGCGCCTGGTATTTTCTCTTGTTTTCCTCTTGCTTCAGATGATGGCAGGGCAGGTTCAGGAATGTTTGGTGGTGCTCCAGTCTTCGGCACACGGTGGCTGAATGCCGAAAGTGGCCCGCAATTCTTCGGGCCACCGACAGCATCTCTTGCACGCCCCTGTCGTTTTTAAAAAAATTCTGCACCACCAAATTCAATGTATGTGCAAAACATGGGATGTGCTGGAATTTGCCCAGATGTAATGCATGCACAATATTGCTGGCGTTGTCCGATGTCACAAATCCCCAGGAGAGTCCAATTGGGGTAAGCCATTCTGCGATGATCTTCCTCAGTTTCCGTAAGAGGTTGTCAGCTGTGTGCCTCTTCTGGAAAGCGGTGATACAAAGCGTAGCCTGCCTAGAAAATAGTTGGCGTTTGCGAGATGCTGCTACTGGTGCCGCCGCTGCTGTTCTTGCTGCGGGAGGCAATACATCTACCCAGTGGGCGGTCACAGTCATATAGTCCTGAGTCTGCCCTGCTCCACTTGTCCACATGTCCGTGGTTAAGTGGACATTGGGTACAACTGCATTTTTTAGGACACTGGTGACTCTTTTTCTGACGTCTGTGTACATTTTCGGTATCGCCTGCCTAGAGAAATGGAACCTAGATGGTATTTGGTACCGGGGACAAAGTACCTCAATCAAGTCTCTAGTTGCCTCTGAATTAACGGTGGATACCGGAACCACGTTTCTCACCGCCCAGGCTGCCAAGGCCTGAGTTATCTGCTTTGCAGCAGGATGACTGCTGTGATATTTCATCTACCTCGCAAAGGACTGTTCGACAGTCAATTGCTTACTGGAAGTAGTACAAGTGGTCTTCCGACTTCCCCTCTGGGATGACGATTGACTCCCAGCAGCAACAACAGCAGCGCCAGCAGCAGTAGGCGTTACACTCAAGGATGCATCGGAGGAATCCCAGGCAGGAGAGGACTCGTCAGACTTGCCAGCGACATGGCCATCAGGACTATTGGCTTTCCTGGGTAAGGAGGAAATTGACACTGAGGGAGTTGGTGGTGTGGTTTGCAGGAGCTTGGTTACAAGAGGAAGGGATTTAGTGGTCAGTGGACTGCTTCCGCTGTCATCCAAAGTTTTTGAACTTGTCACTGACTTCTGATGAATGTGCTGCAGGTGACGTATAAGGGAGGATGTTCCTAGGTGGTTAACGTCCTTACCCCTACTTATTACAGCTTGATAAAGGCAACACACGGCTTGACACCTGTTGTCCGCATTTGTGTTGAAATAATTCCACACCGAAGAGCTGATTTTTTTTGTATTTTGACCAGGCATGTCAATGGCCATATTCGTCCCACGGACAACAAGTGTCTCCCCGGGTGCCTGACTTAAACAAACAACCTCACCATCAGAATCCTCATTGTCAATTTCCTCCCCAGCGCCAGCAACACCCATATCCTCATCCTGGTGTACTTCAACAGTGACATCTTCAATTTGACTATCAGGAACTGGACTGCGGGTGCTCCTTCCAGTACTTGCAGGGGGCGTGCAAATGGTGGAAGGCGCAAGCTCTTCCCGTCCAGTGTTGGGAAGGTCAGGCATCGCAACCGACACAATTGGACTCTCCTTGGGGATTTGTGATTTAGAAGAACACACAGTTCTTTGCTGTGCTTTTGCCAGCTTAAGTCTTTTCATTTTTCTAGCGAGAGGATGAGTGCTTCCATCCTCATGGAAGCTGAACCACTAGCCATGAACATAGGCCAGGGCCTCAGCCGTTCCGTTCCACTCCGTGTCGTAAATGGGATATTGGCAAGTTTACGCTTCTCATCAGACGCTTTCAATTTTGATTTTTGGGTCATTTTACTGAACTTTTGTTTTTTGGATTTGACATGCTCTCTACTATGACATTGGGCATCGGCCTTAGCAGACAACGTTGATGGCATTTCATCATCTCGGCCATGACTAGTGGCAGCAGCTTCAGCACGAGGTGGAAGTGGATCTTGATCTTTCCCTATTTTAACCTCCACATTTTTGTTCTCCATTTTTTAATGTGTTGAATTATATGCCAGTATCAATAGCAATGGCCTACTACTATATATACTGCGCACAACTAAAATGCACCACAGGTATAGAATGTAGATGGATAGTATACTTGACGACACAGAGGTAGGTACAGCAGTGGCCTTCCGTACCGTACTGCTATATATACTGGTGGTCACTGTGTCAGCAAACTGCAAAACTGAAATGCACCACAGGTATAGAATGTAGATGGATAGTATACTTGACGACACAGAGGTAGGTACAGCAGTGGCCTTCCGTACCATACTGCTATATAAACTGGGGGTCACTGTCAGCAAACTGCAAAACTAAAATGCACCACAGGTGTAGAATCTAGAAGGATAGTATACTTGACGACACAGAGGTAGGTACAGCAGTGGCCTTCCGTACCGTACTGCTATATATACTGGTGGTCACTGTGTCAGCGAACTGCAAAACTAAAATGCACCACAGGTATAGAATGTAGATGGATAGTATACTTGACGACACAGAGGTAGGTACAGCAGTGGCCTTCCGTACCGTACTGCTATATACACTGGTGGTCACTGTGTCAGCAAACTGCACAACTAAAATGCACCACAGGTATAGAATGTAGATGGATAGTTCTTTGCTGTACTTTTGCCAGCTTAAGTCTTTTCATTTTTCTAGCGAGAAGATGAGTGCTTCCATCCTCATGTGAAGCTGAACCACTAGCCATGAACATAGGCCAGGGCCTCAGCCGTTCCTTGCCACTCCGTGTCGTAAATGGCATATTGGCAAGTTTACGCTTCTCCTCAGACGCTTTCAATTTAGATTTTTGGGTCATTTTTTCTGAGCTTTTGTTTTTTGGATTTTACATGCTCTCTACTATGACATTGGGCATCGGCCTTGGCAGACGACGTTGATGGCATTTCATCGTCTCGGCCATGACTAGTGGCAGCAGCTTTAGCACGAGGTGGAAGTGGATCTTGATCTTTCCCTATTTTAACCTCCACATTTTTGTTCTCCATTTTTTAATGTGTGGAATTATATGCCAGTATCAATAGCAATGGCCTACTACTATATATACTGCGCACAACTGAAATGCACCACAGGTATGGATGGATAGTATACTTGACGACACAGAGGTAGGTACAGCAGTGGCCTACTGTACCGTAATGCTATATATTATATACTGGTGGTCAGCAAACTGTGCAAAACTGAAATGCACCACAGGTATGGATGGATAGTATACTTGACGACACAGAGGTAGGTACAGCAGTGGCCTACTGTACCATAATGCTATATATTATATACTGGTGGTTAGCAAACTGTGCAAAACTGAAATGCACCACAGGTATGGATGGATAGTATACTTAACGACACAGGGGTAGGTACAGCAGTGGCCTTCTGTACCGTACTCCTATATATTATATACTGGTAGTCAGCAAAATTATGCACTGTACTCCTACTATATACTGTCTACAATGCAGCACAGATATGGAGTGTTTTTCAGGCAGACAACGTATACTGGTGGTCACTGGTCAGCAAAACTCTGCACTGTACTCCTCCTATATAATATTATACTGGTGGTCCCCAGTCCCCACAATAAAGCAGCACACTGAGCACAGATATGGAGTGTTTTTCAGGCAGACAACGTATACTGGTGGTCACTGTCAGCAAAACTCTGCACTGTACTCCTGCTATATAATACAGCTGCTCCCCAGTCCCCACAATTAAGCAGTGTGAGCACAGATATATGCAGCACACTGAGCACAGATAAGGAGCGTTTTTTTCATGCAGAGAACGGATAAAACTGGTTTTCACTGATCAGCAAAACTCTGCACTATACTCCTCCTATATTAATATACAGCTGCTCCCCAGTCCCCACAATTAAGCAATAAGTAAAGCAAGCACAAATATTTGCATCAACAATACATGGAGAGGACGCCAGCCACGTCCTCTCCCTAACATTTCCAATGCACGAGTGAAAATGGCGGCGACGCGCGGCTGCTTATATAGAATCCGAATCTCGCGAGAATCCGACAGCTGGATGATGACGTTCGGGCGCGCTCGGGTTAACCGAGCCATACGGGAGAATCCGAGTATGCCTCGGACCCGTGTAAAAAGGGTGAAGTTCAGGGGGGTTCAGTTTCCGAGAAACCGAACCCGCTCATCACTATATAAAACTACCTCAACTAGAAATATAAAGTAAGAACAACATCCAATCTAAGACTTGGCAATCATTTTATATTCATTTTGACTTAATAATAGCCAAATTATATCACATAATAGGTGCTCTTTCAGATATATGTCTTGGTACTGAGAGGAAAACATATTGCTCATTAGGTGCTACTACTATACCTGTAGTCTAGGTTAGTATTTTTTACAGTTCAAAAGTTTTTTGGACATAGACATCTCAGTTTTGCTCTTGAACAGTGGCATAGCCAGATTGTAAATGTGAGTAAAGGGTTAAGTGACTCATTTTTATACCATATAATCTTAAGGCGTTCAGTTTTCAGAAATTCATCAATCCCAATTATATTTTTGGAACACTAAATATTGACAGACACTGGGTTAATAAATAGAGATGAGCGGGTTCGGTTCCTCGGAATCCGAACCCCCCCGAACTTCAGCCTTTTTACACGGGTCCGAGGCAGACTCGGATCTTCCCACCTTGCTCGGTTA
This sequence comes from Pseudophryne corroboree, assembly GCF_028390025.1. Taxonomy (NCBI): domain Eukaryota; kingdom Metazoa; phylum Chordata; class Amphibia; order Anura; family Myobatrachidae; genus Pseudophryne; species Pseudophryne corroboree. Next base: position 423,301,225 of record NC_086447.1, on the reverse strand, counting down.
ACCCGAGCGCGCCCGAACGTCATCATCCCGCTGTCGGATTCTCGCGAGGCTCGTATTCTATCGCGAGACTCGGATTCTATATAAGGAGCCGCGCGTCGCCGCCATTTTCACACGTGCATTGAGATTGATAGGGAGAGGACGTGGCTGGCGTCCTCTCCGTTAGAATAGATAGAGACACTTGAGTTGATTTACTACTAACTTAGTAATTTTGGGGAGCATTAGGAGTACTCACAGTGCAGAGTTTTGCTAATAGTTACTAGTGACCACCACCAGTTTTATTTATTATTTAATATAATCCGTTCTCTGCCTGAAAAAAAACGATACACAGTCACATACCATATCTGTGCTCAGCCTCAGTGTGCTGCATGATAATATCATCTATGTATATCTGACTGTGCTGAGTGCTCACTGCTCACACAGCTGAATTGTGGGGGAGACTGGGGTGCAGTTATAGCAGGAGTACAGTGCACACTTTTGCTGCCAGTGTGACTGACCAGTGACCACCAGTATATTGTCTGCCTGAAAAAGTTAAACACTCCTGTGGTGTTTTTTTTTTTTATTCTATAAACGCATTCTGCTGACAGTGTCCAGCAGGTCCGTCATTCATTATATTATATAAATATTTACCTGCAGTAGTGTTATATTTTTTTTGTTCATCTCTATCATCTTTATCATCTCTATATTAGCAGACGCAGTACGGTAGTCCACGGCTGTGGCTACCTCTGTGTCGTCAGTGCTCGTCCATAATTGTATACCTACCTGTGGTGGGTTTTTTTTTTCTATCTTCTTCATACTAGTAGTTTAGGAGTCTGCTGACAGTGTCCAGCAGGTCCGTCATTATATTATATATACCTGCAGTAGTGATATATATATATTTTTGATATCATTATCATCTCTATACTAGCAGACGCAGTATGGTAGTCCACGGCTGTAGCTACCTCTGTGTCGTCAGTGCTCGTCCATAATTGTATACCTACCTGTGGTGGGGTTTTTTTTTCTATCTTCTTCATACTAGTAGTTTAGGAGTCTGCTGACAGTGTCCAGCAGGTCCGTCATTATATTATATATACCTGCAGTAGTGATATATATATATTTTTTATATCATTATCATCTCTATACTAGCAGACGCAGTACGGTAGTCCACGGCTGTAGCTACCTCTGTGTCGTCAGTGCTCGTCCATAATTGTATACCTACCTGTGGTGGGGTTTTTTTTTCTATCTTCTTCATACTAGTAGTTTAGGAGTCTGCTGACAGTGTCCAGCAGGTCCGTCATTATATTATATATACCTGCAGTAGTGATATATATATATATTTTATATCATTATCATCTCTATACTAGCAGACGCAGTACGGTAGTCCACGGCTGTAGCTACCTCTGTGTCGTCAGTGCTCGTCCATAATTGTATACCTACCTGTGGTGGTTTTTTTTTTCCTATCTTCTTCATACTAGTAGTTTAGGAGTCTGCTGACAGTGTCCAGCAGGTCCGTCATTATATTATATATACCTGCAGTAGTGATATATATATATTTTTTATATCATTATCATCTCTATACTAGCAGACGCAGTACGGTAGTCCACGGCTGTAGCTACCTCTGTGTCGTCAGTGCTCGTCCATAATTGTATACCTACCTGTGGTGGGTTTTTTTTTTCTATCTTCTTCATACTAGTAGTTTAGGAGTCTGCTGACAGTGTCCAGCAGGTCCGTCATTATATTATATATACCTGCAGTAGTGATATATATATATTTTTTATATCATTATCATCTCTATAATAGCAGACGCAGTACGGTAGTCCACGGCTGTAGCTACCTCTGTATCGTCAGTCACTCGTCATCCATAAGTATACTAGTATCCATCCATCTCCATTGTTTACCTGAGGTGCCTTTTAGTTGTGCCTATTAAAATATGGAGAACAAAAATGTTGAGGTTCCAAAAATAGGGAAAGATCAAGATCCACTTCCACCTCGTGCTGAAGCTGCTGCCCCTAGTCATGGCCGAGACGATGAAATTCCATCAACGTCGTCTGCCAAGGCCGATGCCCAATGTCATAGTACAGAGCATGTAAAATCCAAAACACAAAATATCAGTAAAAAAAGGACTCAAAAATCTAAAATAAAATCGTCGGAGGAGAAGCGTAAACTTGCCAATATGCCATTTACCACACGGAGTGGCAAGGAACGGCTGAGGCCCTGGCCTATGTTCATGGCTAGTGGTTCAGCTTCACATGAGGATGGAAGCACTCAGCCTTTCGCTAGAAAAATTAAAAGACTTAAGCTGGCAAAAGCACAGCAAAGAACTGTGCGTTCTTCGAAATCACAAATCCACAAGGAGAGTCCAATTGTGTCGGTTGCGATGCCTGACCTTCCCAACACTGGACGTGAAGAGCATGCGCCTTCCACCATTTGCATGCCCCCTGCAAGTGCTGGAAGGAGCACCCGCAGTCCAGTTCCTGATAGTCAGATTGAAGATGTCAGTGTTGAAGTACACCAGGATGAGGAGGATATGGGTGTTGCTAGCGCTGGGGAGGAAATTGACAAGGAGGATTCTGATGGTGAGGTGGTTTGTTTAAGTCAGGCACCCGGGGAGACACCTGTTGTCCGTGGGAGGAATATGGCCATTGACATGCCTGGTGAAAATACCAAAAAAATTCAGCTCTTCGGTGTGGAAGTATTTCAACAGAAATGCGGACAACAGGTGTCAAGCCGTGTGTTGCCTTTGTCAAGCTGTAATAAGTAGGGGTAAGGACGTTAACCACCTCGGAACATCCTCCCTTATACGTCACCTGCAGCGCATTCATCATAAGTCAGTGACAAGTTCAAAAACTTTGGGTGACAGCGGAAGCAGTCCACTGACCAGTAAATCCCTTCCTCTTGTAACCAAGCTCACGCAAACCACCCCACCAACTCCCTCAGTGTCAATTTCCTCCTTCCCCAGGAATGCCAATAGTCCTGCAGGCCATGTCACTGGCAATTCTGACGAGTCCTCTCCTGCCTGGGATTCCTCCGATGCATCCTTGAGTGTAATGCCTACTGCTGCTGGCGCTGCTGTTGTTGCTGCTGGGAGTCGATGGTCATCCCAGAGGGGAAGTCGTAAGACCACTTTTACTACTTCCACCAAGCAATTGACTGTCCAACAGTCCTTTGCGAGGAAGATGAAATATCACAGCAGTCATCCTGCTGCAAAGCGGATAACTGAGGCCTTGGCATCCTGGGCGGTGAGAAACGTGGTTCCGGTATCCATCATTACTGCAGAGCCAACTATAGACTTGTTTGAGGTACTGTGTCCCCGGTACCAAATACCATCTAGGTTCCATTTCTCTAGGCAGGCGATACTGAAAATGTACACAGACCTCAGAAAAAGACTCACCAGTGTCCTAAAAAATGCAGTTGTACCCAATGTCCACTTAACCACGGACATGTGGACAAGTGGAGCAGGGAAGACTCAGGACTATATGACTGTGACAGCCCACTGGGTAGATGTATTGACTCCCGCTGCAAGAACAGCAGCGGCGGCACCAGTAGCAGCATCTCGCAAACGCCAACTCTTTCCTAGGCAGGCTACGCTTTGTATCACCGCTTTCCAGAATACGCACACAGCTGAAAACCTCTTACGGCAACTGAGGAAGATCATCGCAGAATGGCTTACCCCAAATGGACTCTCCTGTGGATTTGTGGCATCGGAAAACGCCAGCAATATTGTGTGTGCATTAAATCTGGGCAAATTCCAGCACGTCCCATGTTTTGCACATACCTTGAATTTGGTGGTGCAGAATTATTTAAAAAACGACAGGGGCGTGCAAGAGATGCTGTCGGTGGCCAGAAGAATTGTGGGACACTTTCGGCGTACAGGCACCACGTACAGAAGACTGGAGCAACACCAAAAACGCCTGAACCTGCCCTGCCATCATCTGAAGCAAGAAGTGGTAACAAGGTGGAATTCAACCCTATATATGCTTCAGAGGTTGGAGGAGCAGCAAAAGGCCATTCAAGCCTATACAACTGACCACGATATAGGAGGTGGAATGCACCTGTCTCAAGCGCAGTGGAGAATGATTTCAACGTTGTGCAAGGTTCTGCAACCTTTTGAACTTGCCACACGTGAAGTCAGTTCAGACACTGCCAGCCTGAGTCAGGTCATTCCCCTCATCAGGCTTTTGCAGAAAAAGCTGGAGACATTGAAGGAGGAGCTAACACTGAGCGATTCCGCTAGGCATGTGGGACTTGTGGATGGAGCCCTTAATTCGCTTAACAAGGATTCACGGGTGGTCAATCTGTTGAAATCAGAGCACTACATTTTGGCCACCGTGCTCGATCCTAGATTTAAAACCTACGTTGTATCTCTCTTTCCGGCAGACACAAGTCTGCAGGGGTTCAAAGAACTGCTGGTGAGAAAATTGTCAAGTCAAGCGGAACGCGACCTGTCAACATCTCCTCCTTCACATTCTCCCGCAACTGGGGGTGCGAGGAAAAGGCTCAGAATTCCGAGCCCACCCGCTGGCGGTGATGCAGGGCAGTCTGGAGCGACTGCTGATGCTGACATCTGGTCCGGACTGAAGGACCTGCCAACGATTACGGACATGTCGTCTACTGTCACTGCATATGATTCTCTCACCATTGAAAGAATGGTGGAGGATTATATGAGTGACCGCATCCAAGTAGGCACGTCAGACAGTCCGTACGTATACTGGCAGGAAAAAGAGGCAATTTGGAGGCCCTTGCACAAACTGGCTTTATTCTACCTAAGTTGCCCTCCCACAAGTGTGTACTCCGAAAGAGTGTTTAGTGCCGCCGCTCACCTTGTCAGCAATCGGCGTACGAGGTTACTTCCAGAAAATGTGGAGAAGATGATGTTCATTAAAATGAATTATAATCAATTCCTCCATGGAGACATTCACCAGCAGCAATTGCCTCCACAAAGTACACAGGGAGCTGTGATGGTGGATTCCAGTGGGGACGAATTGATAATCTGTGAGGAGGGGGATGTACACGGTGATGAATCGGAGGATGATGATGAGGTGGACATCTTGCCTCTGTAGAGCCAGTTTGTGCAAGGAGAGATTAATTGCTTCTTTTTTGGTGGGGGTCCAAACCAACCCGTCATTTCAGTCACAGTCGTATGGCAGACCCTGTCACTGAAATGATGGGTTGGTTAAAGTGTGCATGTCCTGTTTATACAACATAAGGGTGGGTGGGAGGGCCCAAGGACAATTCCATCTTGCACCTCTTTTTTCTTTCATTTTTCTTTGCGTCATGTGCTGTTTGGGGAGTGTTTTTTGGAAGGGCCATCCTGCGTGACACTGCAGTGCCACTCCTAGATGGGCCAGGTGTTTGTGTCGGCCACTAGGGTCGCTTATCTTAGTCACACAGCTTCCTCATTGCGCCTCTTTTTTTTCTTCTTTGCGTCATGTGCTGTTTGGGGAGAATTTTTTGGAAGGGCCATCCTGCGTGACACTGCAGTGCCACTCCTAGATGGGCCAGGTGTTTGTGTCGGCCACTAGGGTCACTTATCTTAGTCACACAGCTACCTCATTGCGCCTCTTTTTTTTCTTCTTTGCGTCATGTGCTGTTTGGGGAGTATTTTTTGGAAGGGCCATCCGGCCTGACACTGCAGTGCCACTCCTAGATGGGCCAGGTGTTTGTGTCGGCCACTAGGGTTCCTTAGCTTACTCACACAGCTACCTCATTGCGCCTCTTTTTTTCTTTGCGTCATGTGCTGTTTGGGGAGTGTTTTTTGGAAGGGCCATCCTGCGTGACACTGCAGTGCCACTCCTAGATGGGCCAGGTGTTTGTGTCGGCCACTTGGGTCGCTGAGCTTAGTCATCCAGCGACCTCGGTGCAAATTTTAGGACTAAAAATAATATTGTGAGGTGTGAGGTGTTCAGAATAGACTGAAAATGAGTGGAAATTATGGTTATTGAGGTTAATAATACTTTGGGATCAAAATGACCCCCAAATTCTATGATTTAATCTGTTTTTTAGGGTTTTTTGAAAAAAAACCCAGAATCAAAAACACACCCGAATCCGACAAAAAAATTTCGGTGAGGTTTTGCCAAAACGCGTTCGAACCCAAAACACGGCCACGGAACCGAACCCAAAACCAAAACACAAAACCCGAAAAATTTCCGGTGCACATCTCTATTAATAAATGTCCAAGGTGCATGTACATATTATTGAGGGTGAGTACATTGTCATCTGTAAATATTAGTGATGTGCACTGGACATTTTTCGGGTTTTGTGTTTTGGTTTTGGATTCGGTTCCGCGGCCGTGTTTTGGATTCGGACGCGTTTTGGCAAAACCTCCCTGAAAATTTTTTGTCGGATTCAGGTGTGTTTTGGATTCGAGTGTTTTTTTTACAAAAAAAACTCAAAAACAGCTTAAATCATAGAATTTAGGGGTCATTTTGATCCCATAGTATTATTAACCTCAATAACCATAATTTACACTCATTTTCAGTCTATTCTGAACACCTCACACCTCAAAATATTATTTTTAGTCCTAAAATTTGCACCGAGGTCGCTGGATGGCTAAGCTAAGTGACCCAAGTGGCCGACACAAACACCTGGCCCATCTAGGAGTGGCACTGCAGTGTCAGGCAGGATGGCACTTCAAAAAAATTGTCCCAGCACATGATGCAAAGAAAAAAAGAGGCGCACCAAGGTCGCTGTGTGACTAAGCTAAGCGACACAAGTGGCCGACACAAACACCTGGCCCATCTAGGAGTGGCACTGCAGTGTCAGGCAGGATGGCACTTCAAAAAAATAGTCCCCAAACAGCACATGATGCAAAGAAAAATGAAAGAAAAAAGAGGTGCAAGATGGAATTGTCCTTGGGCCCTCCCACCCACCCTTATGTTGTATAAACAGGACATGCACACTTTAACGAACCCATCATTTCAGCGTCAGGGTCTGCCACACGACTGTGACTGAAATGACTGGTTGGTTTGGGCCCCCACCAAAAAAAGAAGCAATCAATCTCTCCTTGCACAAACTGGCTCTACAGAGGCAAGATGTCCACCTCATCATCATCCTCCGATTCCTCACCCCTTTCACTGTGTACATCCCCCTCCTCACAGATTATTAATTCGTCCCCACTGGAATCCACTATCTCAGGTCCCTGTGTACTTTCTGGAGGCAATTGCTGCTGGTGAATGTCTCCACGGAGGAACTGATTATAATTAATTTTGATGAACATCATCTTCTCCACATTTTCTGGAAGTAACCTCGTACGCCGATTGCTGACAAGGTGATCGGCTGCACTAAACACTCTTTTGGAGTACACACTGGAGGGAGGGCAACTTAGGTTGAATAAAGCCAGTTTGTGCAAGGGCCTCCAAATTGCCTCTTTTTCCTGCCAGTATATGTACGGACTGTCTGACGTGCCTACTTGGATGCGGTCACTCATATAATCCTCCACCATTCTTTCAATGGTGAGAGAATCATATGCTGTGACAGTAGACGACATGTCAGTAATCGTTGGCAGGTCCTTCAGTCCGGACCAGATGTCAGCACTCGCTCCAGACTGCCCTGCATCACCGCCAGCAGGTGGGCTCGGAATTCTTAGCCTTTTCCTCGCACCCCCAGTTGCGGGAGAATGTGAAGGAGGAGATGTTGACGGGTCACGTTCCGCTTGACTTGACAATTTTCTCACCAGCAGGTCTTTGAACTTCTGCAGATTTGTTTCAGCTGGAAAGAGAGATACAACGTAGGTTTTAAATCTAGGATCAGCACGGTGGCCAAAATGTAGTGCTCTGATTTCAACAGATTGACCACCCGTGAATCCTGGTTAAGCGAATTAAGGGCTCCATCCGCAAGTCCCACATTCCTAGCGGAATCGCTCTGTTTTAGCTCCTCCTTCAATGTCTCCAGCTTCTTCTGCAAAAGCCTGATGAGGGGAATGACCTGACCCAGGCTGGCAGTGTCTGAACTGACTTCACGTGTGGCAAGTTCAAAGGGTTGCAGAACCTTGCACAAAGTTGAAACCATTCTCCACTGCGCTTGAGTCAGGTGCATTCCCCCTCCTTTGCCTATATCGTGGGCAGATGTATAGGCTTGAATGGCCTTTTGCTGCTCCTCCATCCTCTGAAGCATATAGAGGGTTGAATTCCACCTCGTTACCACCTCTTGCTTCAGATGATCGCAGGGCAGGTTCAGGAATGTTTGGTGGTGCTCCAGTCTTCGGCACGCGGTGGCTGAATGCCGAAAGTGGCCCGCAATTCTTTGGGCCACCGACAGCATCTCTTGCACGCTCCTGTCGTTTTTTAAATAATTCTGCACCACCAAATTCAATGTATGTGCAAAACATGGGACTTGCTGGAATTTGCCCAGATGTAATGCACGCACAATATTGCTGGCGTTGTCCGATGTCACAAATCCCCAGGAGAGTCCAATTGGGGTAAGCCATTCTGCGATGATGTTCCTCAGTTTCCGTAAGAGGTTGTCAGCTGTGTGCCTCTTCTGGAAAGCGGTGATACAAAGCGTAGCCTGCCTAGGAACGAGTTGGCGTTTTCGAGATGCTGCTACTGGTGCCGCCACTGCTGTTCTTGCTGCGGGAGGCAATACATCTACCCAGTGGGCTGTCACAGTCATATAGTCCTGAGTCTGCCCTGCTCCACTTGTCCACTTGTCCACATGTCCGTGGTTAAGTGGAAATTGGGTACAACTGCATTTTTTAGGACACTAGTGACTCTTTTTCTGAGGTCTGTGTACATTTTCAGTATCGCCTGCCTAGAGAAATGGAACCTAGATGGTATTTGGTACCGGGGACACAGTACCTCAATCAAGTCTCTAGTTGCCTCTGAATTAATGGTGGATACCGGAACCACGTTTCTCACCGCCCAGGCTGCCAAGGCCTCAGTTATCCGCTTTGCAGCAGGATGACTGCTGTGATATTTCATCTTCCTCGCAAAGGACTGTTGGACAGTCAATTACTTACTGGAAGTAGTACAAGTGGTCTTCCGACTTCCCCTCTGGGATGACGATCGACTCCCAGCAGCAACAACAGCAGCGCCAGTAGCAGTAGGCGTTACACTCAAGGATGCATCGGAGGAATCCCAGGCAGGAGAGGACTCGTCATACTTGCCAGCGACATTGCCTGCAGGACTATTGGCTTTCCTGTGAAAGGAGGAAATTGACACTGAGGGAGTTGGTGGTGTGGTTTGCAGGAGCTTGGTTACAAGAGGAAGGGATTTAGTTGTCAGTGAACTGCTTCCGCTGTCACCCAAAGTTTTTGAACTTGTCACTGACTTCTGATGAATGCGGTCCAGGTGACGTATAAGGGAGGATGTTCCTAGGTGGTTAATGTCCTTACCCCTACTTATTACAGCTTGACAAAGGCAACACACGGCTTGACGCCTGTTGTCCGCATTTGTGTTGAAATAATTCCACACCGAAGAGCTGATTTTTTTTGTATTTTGACCATGCATGTCAATGGCCATACTCGTCCCACGGACAACAGGTGTCTCGCCGGGTGCCTGACTTAAACAAACCACCTCACCATCAGAATCCTCCTTGTCAATTTCCTCCCCAGCGCCAGCAACACCCATATCCTCATCCTGGTGTACTTCAACAGTGACATCTTCAATTTGACTATCAGGAACTTAACTGCGGGTGCTCCTTCCAGCACTTGCAGGGGGCGTGCAAATGGTGGAAGGCGCAAGCTCTTCCCGTCCAGTGTTGGGAAGGTCAGGCATCGCAACCGACACAATTGGACTCTCCTTGGGGATTTGTGATTTAGAATAACGCACAGTTCTTTGCTGTGCTTTTGCCAGCTTAAGTCTTTTCATTTTTCTAGCGAGAGGATGAGTGCTTCCATCCTCATGTGAAGCTGAACCACTAGCCATGAACATAGGCCAGGGCCTCAGCCGTTCCTTGCCACTCCGTGTCGTAAATGGGATATTGGCAAGTTTACGCTTCTCCTCAGACGCTTTAAATTTAGATTTTTGGGTCATTTTACTGAGCTTTTGTTTTTTGGATTTTACATGCTCTCTACTATGACATTGGGCATCGGCCTTGGCAGACGACGTTGATGACATTTCAGCATCTCGGCCATGACTAGTGGCAGCAGCTTCAGCATGAGGTGGAAGTGGATCTTGATCTTTCCCTATTTTAACCTCCACATTTTTGTTCTCCATTTTTTAATGTGTGGAATTATATGCCAGTATCAATAGCAATTGCCTACTACTATATATACTGCGCACAACTAAAATGCACCACAGGTATAGAATGTAGATGAATAGTATACTTGACGACACAGAGGTAGGTACAGCAGTGGCCTTCCGTACTGTACTGCTATATATACTGGTGGTCACTGTGTCAGCAAACTGCAAAACTAAAATGCACCACAGGTATAGAATGTAGATGGATAGTATACTTGACGACACAGAGGTAGGCACAGCAGTGGCCTTCCATACCGTACTGCTATATATAATGGTGGTCACTGTGTCAGCAAACTGCAAAACTGAAATGCACCACAGGTATAGAATGTAGATGGATAGTATACTTGATGACACAGAGGTAGGTACAGCAGTGGCCTACCATACCATACTGCTATATAAACTGGTGGTCACTGTCTGCAAACTGCAAAACTAAAATGCACCACAGGTATAGAATCTATATGGATAGTATACTTGACGACACAGAGGTAGGTACAGCAGTGGCCTTCCGTACCGTACTGCTATATATACTGGTGGTCACTGTCAGCAAACTGCAAAACTAAAATGCACCACAGGTATAGAATGTAGATGGATAGTATACTTGACGACACAGAGGTAGGTACAGCAGTGGCCTTCCGTACCGTACTGCTATATATACTGGTGGTCCCTGTGTCAGCAAACTGCAAAACTGAAATGCACCACAGGTATAGAATGTAGATGGATAGTATACTTGACGACACAGAGGTAGGTACAGCAGTGGCCTTCCGTACCGTACTGCTATATATACTGGTGGTCACTGTGTCAGCAAACTGCAAAACTAAAATGCACCACAGGTATAGAATGTAGATGGATAGTATACTTGACGACACAGAGGTAGGTACAGCAGTGGCCTTCCGTACTGTACTGCTATATATACTGGTGGTCACTGTGTCAGCAAACTGCAAAACTAAAATGCACCACAGGTATTGAATGTAGATGGATAGTATACTTGACGACAAAGAGGTAGGTACAGCAGTGGCCTTCCGTACCGTACTGCTATATATACTGGTGGTCACTGTGTCAGCAAACTGCACAACTGAAATGCACCACAGGTATAGAATCTAGATGGATAGTATACTTGACGACACAGAGGTAGGTACAGCAGTGGCCTTCCGTACCATACTGCTATATATACTGGTGGTCACTGTGTCAGCAAACTGCAAAACTAAAATGCACCACAGGTGTAGAATGTAGATGGATAGTATACTTGACGACACAGAGGTAGGTACAGCAGTGGCCTTCCGTACCGTACTGCTATATATACTGGTGGTCACTGTGTCAGCAAACTGCAAAACTAAAATGCACCACAGGTATAGAATCTAGATGGATAGTATACTTGACAACACAGAGGTAGGTACAGCAGTGGCCTTCCGTACCGTACTGCTATATATACTGGTGGTTACTGTGTCAGCAAACTGCAAAACTAAAATGCACCACAGGTATAGAATGTAGATGGATAGTATACTTGACGACACAGAGGTAGGTACAGCAGTGGCCTTCCGTACCGTACTGCTATATATACTGGTGGTCACTGTGTCAGCAAACTGCAAAACTAAAATGCACCCAGTGGCGTAACTACTGCCCCCGCAGTCCTCGCGGTGGCTTAGGGGCGAGGGGCTGCAGGGGCGCCACTGACTTTGCACAGATTGACATGCGGACGAGCGTCCGCATGTCAATCTGCGGTCTCCCTCCCTGCTGTAAGGACTTGGAGGGACACGGAGCGCATAGCGCGTGTCTCCTGTGTCCCTCCTGGATCTCCCCCGGCCGGTCTAAGTGCCGTTCGTGAGCTCTGATTTGCTCACGAACCGGCACTTCCTTTATTAGACTTGCCGGGGGAGAGCCAGGAGGGACACAGAAGAGACGCGCTATGCGCTCATTGTCCCTCCAACACAAAGGTGCGGGGGGGGGGAGCAGGCACTGGGCGCATATACCTGGCACTGGGGCATATACCTGGCACTGTGGGGGAAGATCTGGCACTGGGGGCATATACCTGGCACTGGGGGCATATACCTGGCACTGTGGGGGTAGATCTGGCACTGGGGGCATATACCTGGCACTGGGGGCATATACCTGGCACTGTGGGGGAAGATCTGGCACTGGGGGCATATACCTGACACTGGGGGCATATACCTGGCACTGTGGGGGAAGATCTGGCACTGGGGGCATATACCTGGCACTGGGGGCATATACCTGGCACTGTGGGGGTAGATCTGGCACTGGGGGCATATACCTGGCACTGGGGGCATATACCTGGCACTGTGGGGGAAGATCTGGCACTGGGGGCATATACCTGACACTGGGGGCATATACCTGGCACTGTGGGGGAAGATCTGGCACTGGGGGCATAAACCTGGCACTGGGGGCATATACCTGGCACTGTGGGGGAAGATCTGGCACTGGGGGCATATACCTGGCACTGGGGGGCATATACCTGGCACTGTGGGCATGTACCTGGCACTGGGGGCATATACCTGGCACTGTGGAGGAAGATCTGGCACTGGGGGCATATACCTGGCACTGGGGGCATATACCTGGCACTGTGGGGGAAGATCTGGCACTGGGGGCATATACCTGGCACTGTGGGGGAATATCTGGCACTGGGGGCATATACTTGGCACTGTGGGGGAATATCTGGCACTGGGGGCATATACCTGGCACTGTGGGGGAATATTTGGCACTGGGGGGAGCAGGCACTGAGGGGGCATATGTGGCACTGTGGGGGAAGATCTGGCACTGGGGGCATATACCTGGCACTGGGGGCATATACCTGGCACTGTGGGGGAAGATCTGGCACTGGGGGCATATACCTGGCACTGGGGGCATATACCTGGCACTGTGGGGGAAGATCTGGCACTGGGGGCATATACCTGGCACTGGGGGCATATACCTGGCACTGTGGGGGAAGATCTGGCACTGGGGGCATATACCAGGCACTGTGGGGGAATATCTGGCACTGGGGGCATATACTTGGCACTGTGGGGGAATATCTGGCATTGGGGGCATATACCTTGCACTGTGGGGGAATATTTGGCACTGGGGGGAGCAGGCACTGAGGGGGCATATGTGGCACTGTGGGGGAAGATCTGGCACTGGGGGCATATACCTGGCACTGGGGGCATATACCTGGCACTGTGGGGGAAGATCTGGCACTGGGGGCATATACCTGGCACTGGGGGCATATACCTGGCACTGTGGGGGAAGATCTGGCACTGGGGGCATATACCTGGCACTGGGGGCATATACCTGGCACTGTGGGGGAAGATCTGGCACTGGGGGCATATACCAGGCACTGTGGGGGAAGATCTGGCACTGGGGGCATATACTTGGCACTGTGGGGGAATATCTGGCACTGGGGGCATATACCTGGCACTGTGGGGGAATATTTGGCACTGGGGGGAGCAGGCACTGAGGGGGCATATGTGGCACTGTGGGGGAAGATCTGGCACTGGGGGCATATTCCTGGCACTGGGGGCATATACCTGGCACTGTTGGGGAAGATCTGGCACTGGGGGCATATACCTGGCACTGGGGGCATATACCTGGCACTGTGGGGGAAGATCTGGCACTGGGGGCATATACCTGGCACTGGGGGGGAAGATCTGGCACTGGGGGCATATACCTGGCACTGTGGGGGAATATCTGGCACTGGGGGCATATACTTGGCACTGTGGGGGAATATCTGGCACTGGGGGCATATACCTGGCACTGTGGGGGAATATTTGGCACTGGGGGGAGCAGGCACTGAGGGGGCATATGTGGCACTGTGGGGGAAGATCTGGCACTGGGGGCATATACCTGGCACTGGGGGCATATACCTGGCACTGTGGGGGAAGATCTGGCACTGGGGGCATATACCTGGCACTGGGGGCATATACCTTGCACTGTGGGGGAAGATCTGGCACTGGGGGCATATACCTGGCACTGGGGGCATATACCTGGCACTGTGGGGGAAGATCTGGCACTGGGGGCATATACCTGGCACTGTGGGGGAGCAGGCACTGAGGGGGAATATGTGGCACTGTGGAGGAATATTTGGCACTGGGGGTAGCAGGCACTGAGGGGGCATATGTGGCACTGGGGGAGGGGTATATTTGGCACTGGGGGCATATACCTGGCACTGGGGGCATATACCTGGCACTGTGGGGGAATATCTGGCACTGGGGGCATATGTGGCACTGGGAGCACGGCACTAGCAACAAGCACTACCCCCTAGCAACGAGCATGACACCCAGTGCATGAAACCCCTGGCAACGAGCATGACACCCAGTGCATGAAACCCCTGGCAACGAGCATGACACCCTGAGCATGAAAACCCCTGGCACCATGCATGGAACCAAGAGCATGAAACCCCTGGCAACGAGCAGGTAATTTAAAAGTAATTAGAAGCCTTACTGTGGAACTTAATGTGTAATGGGCATTACGGTGTGTGGCATAATGTATCACGGACATTGCGGTGTGTGTCATAATGTGTCGGGCATTACGGTGTGTTGTATACTATATCACGGGCATTGTGGTATGTGGTATAATGTCTCAGGATCATTGTGGTGTGTGTCATACTGTTTCACAGACATTGTATGTGCTATAATGTATCAGGGGCATTGCAGTGTGTAGCATAATGTATAACGGGCATTGCGATTCCTGTCATAATGTGTCACAGGCATTACGGTGTGTGGCATAATGTGTCGGGGGCATTACAGTGTGTGCATATTGTGTCATGTGCATTGTTGTGTGTGGCATAATGTCTAAGGGCCATTGCAGTATGTGGAATAATGTATACTGGGCATTACTATAAGGAGGAAAAATGACAAATAATGTAAGGGGCATGAATCAGGATTATTTTTCTTTCCTGTGGTGGCTAACGTCTGGGCGTGCAGGTTGCAAAACTGGGGTATAAGGTAGTCTTTTCCTGCAATACCACGCCCCTTTACGCGAAGCTACGCCCATTTTAACGAAGCCACACACCCTTTTTGGCGACGCGCGCCTATGGCGCGCACATATTTGTCCCTTTGCTAATGCCAATTATGGGGGGTTGGAAGGGGGGGAGGGCGCCGAAGGATTTTTTGGCTTGGGGGAGGAAAATTTCTAGTTACGCCACTGAATGCACCACAGGTATAGAATGTAGATGGATAGTATACTTGACGACACAGAGGTAGGTACAGCAGTGGCCTACTGTACCGTAATGCTATATATTATATACTGGTGGTCAGCAAACTGTGCAAAACTGAAATGCACCACAGGTATGGATGGATAGTATACTTGACGACACAGGGGTAGGTACAGCAGTGGCCTTCTGTACCGTACTCCTATATATTATATACTGGTGGTCAGCAAAATTATGCACTGTACTCCTACTATATACTGTCTACAATGCAGCACAGATATGGAGTGTTTTTCAGGCAGACAACGTATACTGGTGGTCACTGGTCAGCAAAACTCTGCACTGTACTCCTCCTATATAATATTATACTGGTGGTCCCCAGTCCCCACAATAAAGCAGCACACTGAGCACAGATATGGAGTGTTTTTCAGGCAGACAACGTATACTGGTGGTTACTGTCATGAAAACTCTGCACTGTACTCCTTCTATATAATACAGCTGCTCCCCATTACCCACAATTAAGCAGTGTGAGCACAGATATATGCAGCACACTGAGCACAGATAAGGAGCGGTTTTTTCATGCAGAGAACGGATAAAACTGGTGGTCACTGATCAGCAAAACTCTGCACTGTACTCCTCCTATATTAATATACAGCTGCTCCCCAGTCCCCACAATTAAGCAATAAGTAAAGCAAGCACAAATATTTGCATCGACAATACACGGAGAGGACGCCAGCCACGTCCTCTCCTTAACATTTCCAATGCACGAGTGAAAATGGCGGCGACGCGCGGCTGCTTATATAGAATCCGAATCTCGCGAGAATCCGACAGCGGGATGATGACGTTCGGGGCGTGCTCGGGTTAACCAAGCCATACGGGAGAATCCGAGTATGCCTCGGACCCGTGTAAAAAGGGTGAAGTTCAGGGGGGTTCGGTTTACGAGAAACCGAACCCGCTCATCACTATAAAAAAACTACCTCAACTAGAAATATAAAGTAAGAACAACATCCAATCTAAGACTTGGCAATCATTTTATATTCATTTTGACTTAATAATAGCCAAATTATATCACATAATAGGTGCTCTTTCAGATATATGTCTTGGTACTGAGAGGAAAACATATTGCTCATTAGGTGCTACTACTTTACCTGTAGTCTAGGTTAGTATTTTTTACAGTTCAAAAGTTTTTTGGACATAGACATCTCAGTTTTGCTCTTGAACAGTGGCATAGCCAGATTGTAAATGTGAGTAAAGGGTTAAGTGACTCATTTTATACCATATAATCTTAAGGTGTTCAGTTTTCAGAAATTCATCAATCCCAATTATATTTTTGGAACACTAAATATTGACAGACATTGGGTTAATAAATAAATGTCCAAGGTGCATGTACATCTTATTGAGGGTGAGTACATTGTCATCTGTAAATATTAGTGATGTGCACCGGACATTTTTCGGGTTTTGTGTTTTGGTTTTGGATTCGGTTCCGCGACCGTGTTTTGGATTCGGACGCGTTTTGGCAAAACCTCCCTGAAAATTTTTTGTCGGATTCGGGTGTGTTTTGGATTCGGGTGTTTTTTTACAAAAAACCCTCAAAAACAGCTTAAATCATAGAATTTAGGGGTCATTTTGATCCCATAGTATTATTAACCTCAATAACCATAATTTACACTCATTTTAAGTCTATTCTGAACACCTCACACCTCACAATATTATTTTTAGTCCTAAAATTTGCACCGAGGTCGCTGGATGGCTAAGCTAAGTGACCCAAGTGGCCGACACAAACACCTGGCCCATCTAGGAGTGGCACTGCAGTGTCAGGCAGGATGGCACTTCAAATAAATTGTCCCCAAACAGCACATGATGCAAAGAAAAAAAGAGGCGCACCAAGGTCGCTGTGTGACTAAGCTAAGCGACACAAGTGGCCGACACAAACACCTGGCCCATCTAGGAGTGGCACTGCAGTGTCAGGCAGGATGGCACTTCAAAAAAATTGTCCCCAAACAGCACATGATGCAAAGAAAAAAAGAGGCGCACCAAGGTCGCTGTGTGACTAAGCTAAGCGACCCAAGTGGCCGACACAAACAACTGGCCCATCTAGGAGAGGCACTGCAGTGTCAGGCAGGATGGCACTTCAAAAAAATTGTCCCCAAACAGCACATGATGCAAAGAAAAAAAGAGGCGCACCAAGGTCGCTGTGTGACTAAGCTAAGCGACACAAGTGGCTGACACAAACACCTGGCCCATCTAGGAGTGGCACTGCAGTGTCAGGCAGGATGGCACTTAAAAAAAATAGTCCCCAAACAGCACATGATGCAAAGAAAAATGAAAGAAAAAAGAGGTGCAAGATGGAATTGTCCTTGGGCCCTCCCACCCACCCTTATGTTGTATAAACAGGACATGCACACTTTAATGAACCCATCATTTCAGCGACAGGGTCTGCCACACGACTGACTAAAATGACTGGTTGGTTTGGGCCCCCACCAAAAAAAGAAGCAATCAATCTCTCCTTGCACAAACTGGCTCTACAGAGGCAAGATGTCCACCTCATCATCATCCTCCGATTCCTCACCCCTTTCACTGTGTACATCCCCCTCCTCACAGATTATTAATTTGTCCCCACTGGAATCCACCATCTCAGGTCCCTGTGTACTTTCTGGAGGCAATTGCTGCTGGTGAATGTCTCCACGGAGGAACTGATTATAATTAATTTTGATGAACATCATCTTCTCCACATTTTCTGGAAGTAACCTCGTACGCCGATTGCTGACAAGGTGAGCGGCTGCACTAAACACTCTTTCGGAGTACACACTGGAGGGAGGGCAACTTAGGTAGAATAAAGCCAGTTTGTGCAAGGGCCTCCAAATTGCCTCTTTTTCCTGCCAGTATACGTACGGACTGTCTGACGTGCCTACTTGGATGCGGTCACTCATATAATCCTCCACCATTCTTTCAATGGTGAGAGAATCATATGCAGTGACAGTAGACGACATGTCCGTAATCATTGGCAGGTCCTTCAGTCCGGACCAGATGTCAGCACTCGCTCCAGACTGCCCTGCATCACCGCCAGCGGGTGGGCTCGGAATTCTTAGCCTTTTCCTCGCACCCCCAGTTGCGAGAGAATGTGAAGGAGGAGATGTTGACGGGTCACGTTCCGCTTGACTTGACAATTTTCTCACCAGCAGGTCTTTGAACCTCTGCAGACTTGTGTCTGCCGGAAAGAGAGATACAACGTAGGTTTTAAATCTAGGATCGAGCACGGTGGCCAAAATGTAGTGCTCTGATTTCAACAGATTGACCACCCGTGAATCCTGGTTAAGCGAATTAAGGGCTCCATCCACAAGTCGCACATGCCTAGCGGAATCGCTCTGTTTTAGCTCCTCCTTCAATGTCTCCAGCTTCTTCTGAAAAAGCCTGATGAGGGGAATGACCTGACTCAGGCATGCAGTGTCTGAACTGACTTCACGTGTGGCAAGTTCAAAGGGGTGCAGAACCTTGCACAAAGTTGAAATCATTCTCCACTGCGCTTGAGTCAGGTGCATTCTCCCTCCTTTGCCTATATCGTGGGCAGATGTATAGGCTTGAATGGCCTTTTGCTGCTCCTCCATCCTCTGAAGCATATAGAGGGTTGAATTCCACCTCGTTACCACCTCTTGCTTCAGATGATGGCAGGGCAGGTTCAGGAATGTTTGGTGGTGCTCCAGTCTTCGGCACGCGGTGGCTGAATGCCGAAAGTGGCCCGCAATTCTTCGGGCCACCGACAGCATCTCTTGCACGCCCCTGTCGTTTTTTAAATAATTCTGCACCACCAAATTCAATGTATGTGCAAAACATGGGACGTGCTAGAATTTGCCCAGATGTAATGCACGCACAATATTGCTGGCGTTGTCCGATGTCACAAATCCCCAGGAGAGTCCAATTGGGGTAAGCCATTCTGCGATGATGTTCCTCAGTTTCCGTAAGAGGTTGTCAGCTGTGTGCCTCTTCTGGAAAGCGGTGATACAAAACGTAGCCTGCCTAGGAACGAGTTGGCGTTTTCGAGATGCTGCTACTGGTGCTGCCGCTGCTGTTCTTGCTGCGGGAGGCAATACATCTACCCAGTGGGCTGTCACAGTCATATAGTCCTGAGTCTGCCCTGCTCCACTTGTCCACATGTCCGTGGTTAAGTGGACATTGGGTACAACTGCATTTTTTAGGACACTAGTGACTCTTTTTCTGAGGTCTGTGTACATTTTCGGTATCGCCTGCCTAGAGAAATGGAACCTAGATGGTATTTGGTACCGGGGACACAGTACCTCAATCAAGGCTCTAGTTGCCTCTAAATTAACGGTGGATACCGGAACCACGTTTCTCACTGCCCTGGCTGCCAAGGCCTCAGTTATCCGCTTTGCAGCAGGATGACTGCTGTGATATTTCATCTTCCTCGCAAAGGACTGTTGAACAGTCAATTGCTTACTGGAAGTAGTACAAGTGGTCTTCCGACTTCCCCTCTGGGATGACGATCGACTCCCAGCAGCAACAACAGCAGCGCCAGTAGCAGTAGGCGTTACACTCAAGGATGCATCGGAGGAATCCCAGGCAGGAGAGGACTCGTCATACTTGCCAGTGACATGGCCTGCAGAACTATTGGCTTTCCTGTGTAAGGAGGAAATTGACACTGAGGGAGTTGGTGGTGTGGTTTGCGTGAGCTTGGTTACAAGAGGAAGGGATTTAGTTGTCAGTGGACTGCTTCCGCTATCACCTAAAGTTTTTGAACTTGTCACTGACTTATGATGAATGCGGTCCAGGTGACGTATAAGGGAGGATGTTCCTAGGTGGTTAACGTCCTTACCCCTACTTATTAAAGCTTGACAAAGGCAACACACGGCTTGACACCTGTTGTCCGCATTTGTGTTGAAATAATTCCACACCGAAGAGCTGATTTTTTTTGTATTTTGACCATGCATCTCAATGGCCATATTCGTCCCACGGACAACAGGTGTCTCGCCGGGTGCCTGACTTAAACAAACCACCTCACCATCAGAATTCTCCTTGTCAATTTCCTCCCCAGCGCCAGCAACACCCATATCCTCATCCTGGTGTACTTCAAC
Source organism: Pseudophryne corroboree (assembly GCF_028390025.1). Lineage (NCBI taxonomy): Eukaryota > Metazoa > Chordata > Amphibia > Anura > Myobatrachidae > Pseudophryne > Pseudophryne corroboree. The sequence continues at coordinate 423,280,850 of NC_086447.1, read as the reverse complement.
AGTGACATCTTCAATTTGACTATCAGGAACTGGACTGCTGGTGCTCCTTCCAGCACTTGCAGGGGGCGTGCAAATGGTGGAAGGCGCAAGCTCTTCCCGTCCAGTGTTGGGAAGGTCAGGCATCGCAACCGACACAATTGGACTCTCCTTGGGGATTTGTGATTTAGAATAACGCACAGTTCTTTGCTGTGCTTTTGCCAGCTTAAGTCTTTTCATTTTTCTAGCGAGAGGATGAGTGCTTCCATCCTCATGTGAAGCTGAACCACTAGCCATGAACATAGGCCAGGGCCTCAGCCTTTCCTTGCCACTCCGTGTCGTAAATGGGATATTGGCAAGTTTACGCTTCTCCTCAGACGCTTTAAATTTAGATTTTTGGGTCATTTAACTGAGCTTTTGTTTTTTGGATTTTACATGCTCTGTACTATGACATTGGGCATCGGCCTTGGCAGATGACGTTGATGGCATTTCAACGTCTCGGCCATGACTAGTGGCAGCAGCTTTAGCACGAGGTGGAAGTGGATCTTGATCTTTCCCTATTTTAACCTCCACATTTTTGTTCTCCATTTTTTAATGTGTGGAATTATATGCCAGTATCAATAGCAATGGCCTACTACTATATATATTGCGCACAACTGAAATGCACCACAGGTATTAATGGATAGTATACTTGACGACACAGAGGTAGGTACAGCAGTGGCCTACTGTACCGTAATGCTATATATTATATACTGGTGGTCAGCAAACTGTGCAAAACTGAAATGCACCACAGGTATGGATGGATAGTATACTTGACGACACAGAGGTAGGTACAGCAGTGGCCTACTGTACCGTAATGCTATATATTATATACTAGTGGTCAGCAAACTGTGCAAAACTGAAATGCACCACAGGTATGGATGGATAGTATACTTGACGACACAGAGGTAGGTACAGCAGTGGCCTTCTGTACCGTAATGCTATATATTATATACTGGTGGTCAGCAAAATGTGCAAAACTTAAATGCACCACAGGTATGGATGGATAGTATACTTAACGACACAGAGGTAGGTACAGCAGTGGCCTACTGTACCGTAATGCTATATATTATATACTGGTGGTCAGCAAACTGTGCAAAACTGAAATGCACCACAGGTATGGATGGATATTATACTTGACGACACAGAGGTAGGTACAGCAGTGGCCTTCTGTACCGTAATGCTATATATTATATACTGGTGGTCAGCAAAATTATGCACTGTACTCCTACTATATACTACAATGCAGCACAGATATGGAGCGTTTTTTCAGGCAGAGAACTTATAATACTGGTGGTCACTGGTCAGCAAAACTCTGCACTGTACTCCTCCTATATAATACTGCTGCTCCCCAGTCCCCACAATAAAGCAGTGTGAGCACAGATATATGCAGCACACTGAGCACAGATATGGAGCATTTTTCAGGCAGAGAACGTATAATACTGGTGGTCACTGGTCAGCAAAACTCTGCACTGTACTCTTCCTATATAATACTGCTGGTCCCCAGTCCCCACAATAAAGCAGTGTGAGCACAGATATGTGCAGCACACTGAGCACAGATATGGAGCGTTTTTTCAGGCAGAGAATGTATAATACTGGTGGTCACTGGTCAGCAAAACTCTGCACTGTACTCCTCCTATATAATACTGCTGGTCCCCAGTCCCCACAATAAAGCAGTGTGAGCACAGATATGTGCAGCACACTGAGCACAGATATGGAGCGTTTTTCAGGCAGAGAATGTATAATACTGGTGGTCACTGGTCAGCAAAACTCTGCACTGTACTCCTCCTATATAATACTGCTGGTCCCCAGTCCCCACAATAAAGCAGTGTGAGCACAGATATATGCAGCACACTGAACACAGATATGGAGTGTTTTTCAGGCAGACAACGTATACTGGTGGTCACTGTCAGCAAAACTCTGCACTGTACTCCTCCTATATAATACTGCTGCTCCCCAGTCCCCACAATTAAGCAGTGTGAGCACAGATATATGCAGCACACAGAGCACAGATATGGAGTGTTTTTCAGGCAGACAACGTATACTGGTGGTCACTGTCAGCAAAACTCTGCACTGTACTCCTCCTATATAATACTGCTGCTGCCCAGTCCCCACAATTAAGCAGTGTGAGCACAGATATATGCAGCACACTGAGCACAGATAATGGATAAGGAGCATTTTTTTCAGGCAGAGAACGGATAAAACTGGTGGTCACTGATCATCAAAACTCTGCACTGTACTACTCCTATATTAATAATACAAAGCAAGCACAAATATTTGCATCAACAATGAATAAAAAAACGGAGAGGACGCCAGCCACGTCCTCTCCCTAACATTTCCAATGCACGAGTGAAAATGGCGGCGACGCGCGGCTGCTTATATAGAATCCGAATCTCACGAGAATCCGACAGCGGGATGATGACGTTCGGGCGCGCTCGGATTAACCGAGCCATACGGGAGAATCTGAGTATGCCTCGGACCCGTGTAAAATGGGTGAAGTTCGGGGGGGGGTCGGTTTCCGAGGAACCGAACCCGCTCATCACTAGTAAATATAATATATTGATTCCAAATTGATCTGTACGATGTAGCACCACATTGCGTCTCCTAATATATCTTTATATAGCTTGAAAACTACAGGACTGAGAGAGAGCAACATTGCTTTCTTACCACTCAATTGTGAGTTAATATATTTACATTTACAGGTTATACGAATATCTTCATGATACACACTACTGTCAACATTCTTTTCCCCCATATATTCCGGGATATCCATTTGTAGAAATTCTTTATTTTACAAAGGAAAGAGAGAGCATTGGCACAAACACCACCCCACCTCCTCACACCCAGCCCCTCCGATTTAAAAATGGCATCCGGCTGACGTGACGGCACAGCAAGGCTGCGCTGCTAGGGGTCAATCTTAGTTCTGATGCATCTGTAATCTGACTGTAGACTCATCGGGAGGTGGCCTTACACATGCTGTATCCATCTGCATGTGCACATCTGCATCCATCTCTGAATCAGCCACTACGTTTATAATGTCTCATCTGCTGGTGCTGTATCTGTGATGGACATATTGAACTGAGAAATATTATTGACAACTGGAATATCGCAATGCTGTTAAGACCTGTTTCATTTGGTTCCCGACCCAGCAATCTTTAGAAAATGCATTAAAAGAACAGACACTGTGATAGCATACCGTAGCCATACATCAGGCTCAAAGACAAGCTGTCCTGGTACTGTAATACAGTATAAGACTGATAATCAGGTAGTAGCAGGCACAAGGAGAGTCATTTTATTTCTGCAGATTATTTCTCTTTTTTTGTAAACTATAGTCAAGAATACGCCAAGTCAGTAACAGGCCATCAGTAAACAATCTCTCTGGACAGAAAACCTCTGTCTCCAGCACCATAGTGCACATTGAGCTGTCAGCAGGCATAATGACGACATGTGGCCAGACATCTGAGCACTGAAGGGAAAGAGAAAGCAAGCATACAGTCTATTCAGCATGTAGAACTAGGAACAAGGATTACCCTTCAATTAACACTGCAACCATAGCGTGTTACAGCAGCATGTTGAGCTTATTATTTAGCCCCTGCTAACATGCTGGATCAAGAATGCACTACGGTGAGAACTAAATATAACACTAATAGATTTCACTATGGGGATGTGGAGAAGGCACTTTTTAAATATCTGTAATTTCTCAGCAGAGGCATGCTTGTAATTGCTGTTAATTATCTGTAAAGCTTTTACCATGTACTATTAATTGTCTCTGTGCTTTAAAACTTTTAACTGTAACACAATCTGTTTACTGAATTGTATATCTGCTACCCAAAGAACACTTAATGAGGATAACAATTTCAATTAATTTCTTCAATGTAAAACATCTGATAAATAATACAAAAAAGTAACAGCAGAAGATAAAAGGCAGTTTGGAAGATAGAATGCAGACACCATTGTGTATATCCCTATTGTAAACACTTTGTATTACTGTTTCAAAATACAACTTAAAATAAGCTTTAGGGGTCTATTCATGAACCAGTAAAAAGTGTGAACTTCTCCACAGGTTCACTTCTCCACTCTTTTCGCTGCTTCATGAATAAACTCCTTTAGTTATTTATGACAGCAAATAGAAAACCAGTGAAACCTGGCCTATTCCATAAAAAATTTGGGTAGATGGGGCAGAGCCGTCCCTAACCAATATGATGCCCTAGGCAAGATTCTGGCTGGTGCCCCTGGAACCGTTAGTTCCGCCTCTGACCCTGTACCCACTTCCCAGCACCTTCACCCATAGCAGTCCTAATTTTGGTGATCCTACCCCCTATATTTTAAAAAGGAACAGTGCACACATTTGGCGCAAAGCCCAGAAAGGGGCGTGTTCTCGCTGGTAAGGGGCATGGCCACACAATAGTACCTCCAATTCAAATTACACCACACAGTAGTGCAACTTTATTCACATTTTATTATGTGATAGTGTCCCTCATTCACATTACATCACACAGTAGTACCACTTTACCTTATATACATTATTCATCACAGTAGTGCCCCTTATTCACATTACATCCAGTGATTTTTTCCTTAATCACATTACACCACACCATATTGCTCTTTATTGACATTAGACCACACAGTAGTGCCCTTTCTATACGTTACGCCACACAGTAGAGCACCTTATACACATAATGCCACACATTAGTGTGGCCGAAGGCGCGCACCAAAAATTTAGGGGTGTGGCTTCATGGGGAAAGAGCATGGCCACATAACAGTACCAATTCACATTACACCACACAGGTAGAGCACGTTATATACACAATGCACCAGGTTGAGCACGATACACACATTGCGCCAGTTAGAACACCCTATACACATTGCGCCAGGTAGAGCACGTTACACACACTGCACCAGGTAGAGCACGTTATACACACTGCGCCAGGTAGAGCACGTTATACACACTGCGCCAGGTAGAGCACGTTACACACACTGCACCAGGTAGAGCACGTTATACACACTGCGCCAGGTAGAGCACATTATACACACTGCACCAGGTAGAGCACATTATACACACTGCGCCAGGTAGAGCACATTATACACAATGCGCCAGGTAGAGCACATTATACACACTGCGCCAGGTAGAGCACGTTATACACACTGCGCCAGGTAGAGCACGTTACACACACTGCGCCAGGTAGAGCACGTTACACACACTGCGCCAGGTAGAGCACATTATACACACTGCGCCAGGTAGAGCACGTTACACACACTGCGCCAGGTAGAACACGTTACACACACTGCGCCAGGTAGAACACGTTATACAGACAGAGCCAGGTAGAACACGTTATACAGATTGCGCCAGTTACAACACGTTATACACACTGCACCAGGTAGAGCACGCTATACAGATTGCGCCAGGTAGAGCACGTTATACACAATGCGCCAGGTAGAGCGCGTTACACACACTGCACCAGGTAGAGCACGTTATACAGATTGCGCCAGCTAGAACACGTTATATAGATTGCGCCAGGTAGAACACGTTATATAGATTGCGCCAGGTAGAGCACGTTACACACACTGCACCAGGTAGAGCACATTATACACACTGTGCCAGGTAGAGCACATTATACACACTGCGCCAGGTAGAGCACATTATACACACTGCGCCAGGTAGAGCACATTATACACACTGCGCCAGGTAGAGCACATTATACACACTGCGCCAGGTAGAGCACGTTATACACACTGCGCCAGGTAGAGCACGTTACACACACTGCGCCAGGTAGAGCACGTTACACACACTGCGCCAGGTAGAGCACATTATACACACTGCGCCAGGTACAGCACGTTACACACACTGCGCCAGGTAGAACACGTTACACACACTGCGCCAGGTAGAACACGTTATACAGACAGAGCCAGGTAGAACACGTTATACAGATAGCACCAGTTACAACACGTTATACACACTACACCAGGTAGAGCACGCTATACAGATTGCGCCAGGTAGAGCACGTTATACACATTGCGCCAGGTAGAGCACGTTACACACACTGCGCCAGGTAGAGCACGTTACACACACTGCACCAGGTAGAGCACGTTATACAGATTGCGCCAGCTAGAACACGTTATATAGATTGCGCCAGGTAGAACACGTTATATAGATTGCCCAGGTAGAACACGTTATATAGATTGTGCCAGGTAGAACACGTTATACACACTGCACCAGGTAGAACACGTTACACACATTGCACCAGTTAGTGTTCTATACACATTGCGCCAGGTAGAGCATGTTATACATGTTTTATATGGTACTAGGGAGTAGCGACAGAGGTAGCAGGGAGAAGGGACAGAGAGAGGCACCAGGGAATAGGGACAGAGGTAGCAGGGACAGAGATAGGCACCAGGGAATAGGGACAGAGAGAGCAAAGAGTAGGGACAGAGGCACCAGGGGGTAGGGACAGAGAGAGGAACCAGGGGGTAGGGACAAAGGTAGCAAGGAGTAGGGACAGAGGCACCAGGGGGTAGGGACAGAGGCACCAGGGGGTAGGGACGGAGGCAGCAGGGGGTAGGGACGGAGGCAGCAGGGGGAAGGGACGGAGGCAGCAGGGGGTAGGGACGGAGGCAGCAGGGGGTAGGGACGGAGGCAGCAGAGGGTAGGGACAGAGGCAGCAGGGGGTAGGGACAGAGGCAGCAGGGGGTAGGGACGGAGGCACCAGGGGGTAGGGATGGAGGCACCAGGGGTAGGGACAGAGGCACCAGGGGGTAGGGACAGAGGCACCAGGGGGTAGGGACAGAAGCACCAGGGGGTAGGGACAGAGGCACCAGGGGGTAGGGACAGAGGCACCAGGAGGTAGGGACAGAGGCACCAGTAGGTAGGGACAGAGGCACCAGTAGGTAGGGACAGAGGCACCAGGGCATAGGGACAGAGGCACCAGGGGGTAGGGACAGAGGCACCAGGGGGTAGGGACAGAGAGGCAGGAGCGTGTGCAGCCAGAAACCCCTCCAAATAACTCCCTCCAGGGACCAGGCCCCCACCGCTTACCATGGACACTGTGAGCAGCAGCGCTGTCAGGCCGGGGGATATAGTCCGATCCGTATGAGGCCACAATGCCGCCAGCATGGAGTCACAGGATGCGGCCAGGGGGGAGCGGAAAACGCGGAGGAAGCGGCCGCATGGTTGAGGAGGGAGAAGAGGGGAATCAGAGGGGAGTGCGGCAGCATCCAGCCGGGGGACCAGGGACCGAACTGCCCCCACCTCAGGTACAGCAGCGGAGTTCATCGTGGGGGGGAGAGCATGCGGAGCAGAGGAGGAGGGGAGAGCGGGAGATCACACTCTTCATGGTCTCCGCCTGTTCCAAGTTCCTCCCTCCGTTCCGTCCCTCCCACCGGACTGATTGACAGGACAGGACAGCGCTGCGGCTCACAGCGCCTCCTGAGTGAGTTGGGACCCGGCGTTTTTTTATGTTTTGTGTCCCCATATCAATTCCTGGGTAACGACAGGGGGGGCACGGGCCCGAGTGCCCCCCCCTGGATCCGCCAATGCACACAGCACTCACACGGATGCTAACACTCTGACCTCTGCTTGGATACAAATGTGTCCTCATACATCTTTCCTCAATACGCCATGCATCAGGACATGCCTTGCGTGAGTCAGCTGGCAGCTCTGCTAACATCAGGCACCTTTTTCAACAAAAATGCATCTTATTTGCATTACTATGTGGCTAGGATGCACAAGCAGCTTCTGCTGATTAAAATAGTATGCAGCATGCCTATATTCTGTGTGTGACTGTGGCTGTATCTGCATACGAAATGCTACATTACAGTGATTTCCAGAAATTCACTGTAACGTAGCATTTCATATGCAGATACAGCCACAGTCACACACAGAATATAGGCATGCCACATAACATATTAATCAGCAGAACCTGCTTGTGCTCCTAGGTATACCAAATGCCCTAGGCATTTGCCTAGTTTGCCTATGCGTAGGGCTGGCTCTGGGATGGGGTAATACCTCTGCCCATATTACCGCAGATGGGGTAATATCTCTGTAAAATCAAGGCTGGCAAGATAAATCTTGGTTCCCAGCATGCTCATGCCCCTCCTGGTAGGTATAGGGCCACTGGCTTATTTCCACTGTGTCTCTCCAGACACATCCAACTAACCCTCAAGCCTCGTCCATGCTTGTGTTTCCCAGCCTTATCCCCATGTCGCTCAAGCCCCATCCTCTTCTATGTCGCTCCAGCCTCATCCTCTCCAATGACTCTCCAGCACCACACCTTGTCTCTCTTCAACATCATCCCTAATGTGTCACTCCTGCCCCATCTCTGTGTGCTCAACACAATTCTCATACAGTATGTCTCTCCAGTCTCTTCACCCGTGTCTCTCCACCTCCAGCCATTGGATCACATCCTGAGTGTTTCAGTCTTATTCCTCCCATATATCTCAGCCTCATCCCCCCTGTGTTTATCAGAATCATCCGCCATGTGTCTCTCAGCCTCATTTCCCATGTGTTCCTCAATCACATCTCCTTTAGCCTCATCCCTCCAAAGTACAGTATGTCCGCATAAACCATTTGTGTCTCAGAGCATCACCCCTTGTGTTTCTCTGCTCCTTTCTCCTATGTCTCTACAGCACCCCAACCCCCACCCCGTGTCTCCACACTACCACTCTGTCTCTCTAGCACATGCCCCTCTTTCTCTCAGCCTCATTTATTTGTGTCTGTCTCTCTAGATGTGTGTCTTCAGAACCATCAGCCCCATATTCCTGCTTCTCCAGCACTGTGTTTCTCAAGCTCCCCTCCATGCATTGCTCCAGCCCACCTCCATGCATCTCTCCTGCCCACTCCTCATGTCTATCAGATGCCCTCCTGTGACCACCAGCCCCCCTCTCTGCAACTATCTAACCCCTCTTTCACTGACTGTCCAGCCCACACTTTCTGCTGCTTTTCCTTTTGGCTCCACTGCCATTCACCATTGCAATGTTTTGGCATCATGTGCGCTGTGCAGGGGAAAAAACTTTATTGTGCTGGCCACCAGACTACCAGTAGACTGACTTGTCCTGCTAGGGGGCACATTAATTGGACTCCCGAGATCCCTGAAGGGTCAGGGCCCAGTGCAAGTGTCCACATTATACTCCCTGTCACTGGGCCATTTGTTTCTTCTTGCATTGGCTTTAGTGCATACCCAGAGTGTGGGTCCCAAACTTAATATTGAAGGCTGTGTAGGATTGCCATATATACATCTTGTACATAACAACCTGAGCTGAAAGAAGTGCCACTGTTAGAAAAAATACTTTTTGGAATGAATTACAGACATAGCAGGTAATTGCATTGAAAACTTTTTTAAAACTCTTTTTAAGGACACTTCTAAACAATATTCATAACGTGTGTAACAGTTAAAGAGTTCCAAAATAATCCTTTAAAACTATAGGGGGAATATATCATACATTTTAAAGAGGGGAGAAGTGTACACATGGAGAATTTGCTAAATGTCAGCCAATGAGCTTCTACCTAACATTTTATTGAACTTGCTTGATAAATGACACCTACAGTAGAAGCTGAGTAGTTGCTATGTGAAACATGTTTACTAGTCCATTTCTCCACTCATGAGATGGTTTGATACTTTTCCCCCTTAGTCTGGACACACTAAAGTCTTGTTCTGTTTACGTAGAATCTGAGATATAGTGTATTGGACAACTTTAAAATAGAGATGAGCGGGTCTGGTTCTCCGAGAACCAGACCCACCTGAACATTGCAATCCGAGGCGGGATCCAGGTCTGACTTGTGTTCTCTCACCTGACCCGGATCCCAAAATGAGGCAAAACTTCATCTTCCGGCTGTCGGATTCTTGCAGGTTTTGGATTCTGTATAAGCGCCACCTTCACCCCAGCTGTGGACAGTAACGGTTTTCCCACTAGGCATCTGAGACAAGTGCCAAGGGGTGGCACTTTCTGGGGATAACTCTTTTTTTTTCATCAATACAACTATATATATATATATATATATATATATATATATAATTTTTTTAAATTTAGCAAATGATGGGAGTAAGACAATGGGCAGAAAAATTTGGTCTAGGAGTTGGTAGAAGGGTGAGGTTTTGACTACTTTGGTGGTCTCAAGGCATCTGGACTGGCACCCAAAATGAAGGGGGCAATGATGTGATGTAGGGTGGTGGGGTGCCGGCCAATACTGTGCCTAGGGGCGGCCTGGACCCTAAATTCGGCCCTGGCTGTGGAGCTTGTTGTGAGCAGATGTGTCGATGCTGTGTCCATCAAGGGATGCTGTGTTGTCCATCAAGGGGCTGGGGCTGCTTTGTCCTCCAGGGGTGCCCTGTACATGTGTGTCCATTCAGGTGTGCTGTTTTGTCCATCAAGGGGTGCTGCTGTGTTATCCATCCAGGGATGCTCTGTCAATCTAGGGGTGCGAGGTGTGACCCCAGTGTAAAGAAAAGCAAAAAATATGATTGAAACTATATATATGTATATATATATATATATATATATATAGACGAGTAACTGTAGTACAAATAGCGGCACTCAGAGACTGACACAGCCAAATGGAGGTAAAGTGCTGGTGCTATTTATTCCATAAAACAGGCTAAGTGTTCCAACGTTTCGGGGCACGCAAGCCCCTTTGTCAAGGTGAGCCAAATACAGAGTGAAGTGAAAAACATAAATCATTACCTTTATGGTGTAGAGGACCCACGAGTGGGAGGAACAGCAGCGTCTGGGGGAGCGTGGTGCTTCCGTCCCGGATGGTGTGACGTGTGTGCGCCGTGATCACGTGATCCTCCTGCGCGTCTTTGGATTACCGCGTTGCCATGGCAACCTGACGCACTGCTATTGTCATGGATGCCTAGGGTTGACGTTGGTCTCCCGATCGCGGAGGTGGAGTGACCCGGGCTGTAAAGAGTGACAATTGTGTAGATGATATATATGCTGCACAAGGAGATGAATGCAATTCAGTTACTGTAGCAAATCATTAAACGTGACAGTATGTAGTAATCAGGGAAAGGCAACTAATGTCACATAATTAATAACCATCACATAAGAACTATATAAGTGATGGCAACATACTTCAGTGGCAGATGCATGAACAGACTGATATGTAGAATGAAAAACATAATAAAGGGAGGGGTTAATGGCACTTAGTAGTGATAACCTAATGGGAAACAAACATGTGTCATACAACTGAATTTCTAGGGAGTTTCCAGTGGTGTTGCACAGGGCCGTATGTGAAAAATGTCTCGACCTTCATTGAAGTGGACATTAGCAATGGTCCATGTGGTGGTAAGTGGCATTCCTACCACGGATATGTCTTAGAAAACACTCCATTGTATTCTGTTGTTGAGACCTTTCGGTCTTACGGTGTCCAGTTTGAACATCCAGGTGGCTTCACATCTGAGCAGGGTACCAGCCCTGTCGCCACCTCTTAAGTTGTGGGGTATATGGTTGATAATTTGGAACTTTAGATCCTTCAGGGAGTGTTGTTTTTCCACATAGTGTCTAGCAACGGGTTGATCGGACTTCTTTGTTGTTAGTGCCGCTTTGAGTGCAGATCTGTGTAGTGCAAAGCGTTCCCTGGCATTGCGTATGGTTTTGCCCACGTATTGGTACTTGCATGGGCAGGTGATTAAATAGACAACATGAGTCGTTGTGCAGGTGAGCACATGTTTAATATTATGTGTCACACCTGTCGAAGTGGATGTGAACGTTGTGCCAGTAGTCATCAGTTTACATGTCTCGCAGCCTAGGCATTTATAGCAGCCTGCTGGTTTTGTTAAGAAGTTGGAGACTGTTGTTGAGTCGAAACCTGTGATATCTGAATGGACCACGAAGTCTTTGATGCTTCTTCCTTTGGTGTGGCACATCATGGGCCTTTTGTTCCGTAACCCAGTCAGATTTTTGTCTGTTGTGACTATGGGCCACAATGCATTAAGGGCTCGTGGGACCACTGGACTGGAAGTGTTATATCGTGAGACGAAAGGTATAATGGCCTGATCGCTTTTGATCTTAGATTTCAAGAGGTCATCTCTATCCATAGCTGTTATTTGTTGTTCGTATTCCTGTAGTGGTCCCTTGTTGTACCCTCTATTTCTGAACCTTTTGGTTACGCTCTTTAGGGCCACTTCGAGTTTGGCAGGATCGCTTGTAATTCTGGCTGCCCTAATGTATTGTGATTTGGGTAGCCCCCTTTTCAGGGCTGTAGGGTGATGGCTATTGTAGCGCAAAAGAGTGTTTTTGTCGGTGGGCTTGTGGTATACTTCAGTGTGTATGATGCCATCCCTGATGATGACGTTCACGTCCAGGTAGTTCAACACACTGGGGTCGCATTGGAATGTGACTTTGATGGGAGACTGCCTGTTATTAATACACGTGATGGAGGTTTCAAATTTTTCTTTACCGCCAGTCCATAGTAGAAAGACGTCATCTATATATCTGGAATAATATAGGATATATTTTGTAAATTTGCCACTATTAAAGAACATTGCCTGTTCCTCCTTCAGCGTGAACATGTTGGCAAATGAAGGAGATACATTGCTTCCCATGGAGCAGCCGTTTAATTGGCGGTAGAATTTCCCGTCAAATAAAAAATAGTTGCGGGTCAGTGTTAGTTCAAGTAATTGAAGAAATAAATTGTGATCCAAATTATTCATGTTAGATTGGATCAAAAATGACCTTATTGCAGCTAGCCCCTGGTCGTGCGGGATGCTCGTATACAGACTGCAAATATATACCGTGCATATGATGGTCCCCATGGGTACCGTGCCAACGGTTTTAAGCTGATTCAGGAAACTGGTAGTGTCCTTGATGTGATTGGGTTGTAAACAGATGAGTGGCTAAAGAATGCTATCCAAGAAGATGGAAATGGGTTGGTAAAGTGCATTGTGCGCAGAGATTATGGGCCTGTCAGGTGGGTGCTCCAAACTCTTATGTATTTTGTGGACTAGGAATAATAATGGCACTACAGGAAACTCTTGTTTGAGAGCGTTACATAGTTTGCTGGATATGAGGCCTGTTGTACGTGCTGTGTCAAGTATATTGTCAACTTCAGCCTTGAATTGTTTAGTCGGATCTGCGGCCAATGCTTCATATACTGTCGGTTCGTCCAGCTGGCGGTATGTCTCGCGTTTGTAATCGGTCAAATTCATGATGACTATCCCGCCCCCCTTGTCGGCGGGGCGGATTACAATATCTTTGTAGGTTCCCATTTTCTTTAATGCTTTGAATTCAGATCGTGACATGTTGTAATGATGATTTTGGTCAGCATGGGTGTATTTCATTATAGACTCATCCAACAGTCGCGTGAAGGTCTTTATCGATGGATTGGATGAGGCTGGATCAAATTTAGAGTTGCGGACAGAATTAATGAAACTTTGATGTGGTTCAGAAGTGGTAGCAGGCGCATGATCGTGGAAGAACTCATGTAGGCGGAGTTTACGGGTAAACTTATGTAGATCAGTTTGCCAGGTGAGATTGTCAAACCTATTCGTGGGGACAAATGACAGGCCGTGATTAAGAACTTGGATTTCTAGTTTAGTAAGTACATGGTCGGAAAGGTTGTAAATCATGTTGTCTTCTTGCTGTTTTTGGAGCCTTTTGTTTTGTTGTCCCCTGCGGGTGGGCGACCTCTGGTTTTTGTGCCTGCCGCTGTAGCAGGCTTTGCCCGTAAAGGGGGCTCCTGGGTTTCAGTGGGACCTTCTGAGTCGGCTAGGACAAAATCGCTGTCACTGTTGGAAGTTGCATTGTCTCTGTGTCGTTCTTCTCTACGTCTGCGCCAGCTGTATTTAGATCGATAGTTGTATGGTTTATGGTTACCAGGTTCCCCGCCGGAGAGCCATCGATACACACGATTGGTTTCATAGTCCTTCTGGACTATTTGTTGTTTGGCCCGTTAGAATTTAATTAACTCCTTTTTGTGATTGTCACATGTCATTTGTAGCTTCTTTATGGATGCTTGATTGCACTCCATGGTGAGCAATTGGTGGTGTTCCTGTTCAAAGGACTGGATCTTGTCCCTAGTGACCTTGAGTTCTCTGCCGGCTTCCTCCACCACCAGCAGCATGAGATCCATACTGCATTTGTTGAGGATTCCTGTCCACCGGTCACAGAAATCTGTGTTGAATCTACCGATAGTGGGGACGTTGCGAATGCGGAAGCCTCTGGGAATCATTTTGTCACGGTGGTAGTTGGACAAGGAAATGCCGTGCATGAGATAGTCCAGTTCTCTTTTTTTCAATTTGATCAATTGGTGGTAAATGTCATCCATGCTGAGTTCTTCATCAGCTGGTGTGAGTCCCTCTGTGAATAGCAGACGGTCAGCATCTGCACTGGTGAAGCTGTATAAATTAGACTGATTGCTGGATGTTGCTCCACGTGCCGTGGGTAGCAACATGTTGCTAGCTCTTTTGCGCTACAATAGCCATCACCCTACAGCCCTGAAAAGGGGGTTTCCCAAATCACAATACATTAGGGCAGCCAGAATTACAAGCGATCCTGCCAAACTCGAAGTGGCCCTAAAGAGCGTAACCAAAAGGTTCAGAAATAGAGGGTACAACAAGGGACCACTACAGGAACACGAACAACAAATAACAGCTATGGATAGAGATGACCTCTTGAAATCTAAGATCAAAAACGATCAGGCCATTATACCTTTCGTCTCACGATATAACACTTCCAGCCCAGTGGTCCCACGAGCCCTTAATGCATTGTGGCCCATAGTCACAACAGACAAAAATCTGACTGGGTTACGGAACAAAAGGCCCATGATGTGCCACACCAAAGGAAGAAGCATCAAAGACTTCGTGGTCCATTCAGATATTACAGGTTTCGACTCAACAACAGTCTCCAACTTCTTAACAAAACCAGCAGGCTGCTATAAATGCCTAGGCTGCGAGACATGTAAACTGATGACTACTGGCACAACGTTCACATCCACTTCGACAGGTGTGACACATAATATTAAACATGTGCTCACCTGCACAACGACTCATGTTGTCTATTTAATCACCAGCCCATGCAAGTACCAATACGTGGGCAAAACCATACGCAATGCCAGGGAACGCTTTGCACTACACAGATCTGCACTCAAAGCGGCACTAACAACAAAGAAGTCCGATCAACCCGTTGCTAGACACTATGTGGAAAAACAACACTCCCTGAAGGATCTAAAGTTCCAAATTATCGACCATATACCCCACAACTTAAGAGGTGGTGACAGGGCTGGTACCCTGCTCAGACGTGAAGCCACCTGGATGTTCAAACTGGACACCGTAAGACCGAAAGGTCTCAACGACAGAATACAATGGAGTGTTTTCTAAGACATATCCGTGGTAGGAATGCCACTTACCACCACATGGACCATTGCTAATGTCCACTTCAATGAAGGTCGAGACATTTTTCACATACGTCCCTGTGCAACACCACTGGAAACTCCCTAGAAATTCAGTTGTATGACACATGTTTGTTTCCCATTAGGTTATCACTACTAAGTGCCATTAACCCCTCCCTTTATTATGTTTTTCATTCTACATATCAGTCTGTTCATGCATCTGCCACTGAAGTATGTTGCCATCACTTATATAGTGATGGTTATTAATTATGTGACATTAGTTGCCTTTCCCTGATTACTACATACTGTCACGTTTAATGATTTGCTACAGTAACTGAATTGCATTCATCTCCTTGTGCAGCATATATATCATCTACACAACTGTCACTCTTTACAGCCCGGGTCACTCCACCTCCGCGATCGGGAGACCCACGTCAACCCTAGGCATCCATGACAACAGCAGTGCGTCAGGTTGCCATGGCAACGCGGTAATCCAACGACGCGCAGGAGGATCACGTGATCACGGCGCACACACGTCACACCATCCGGGATGGAAGCACCATGCTCCCCCGGACGCTGCTGTTCCTCCCACTCGTGGGTCCTCTACACCATAAAGATAATGATTTATGTTTTTCACTTCACTCTGTATTTGGCTCACCTTGACAAAGGGGCTTGCGTGCCCCGAAACGTTGGAACACTTAGCCTGTTTTATGGAATAAATAGCACCAGCACTTTACCTCCATTTGGCTGTGTCAGTCTCTGAGTGCCGCTGTTTGTACTACAGTTACTCGTCTGCATGAATTTCTCCAGAAGGCACCTGAGCACTTTAATTGTATCCAGGAGAGTGCCGATCCGATACCAGCTGCTATATATATATATATACACACACACTATATATATATATATATATATATATATATATATATATAAAAACCGATCTAAGACCTTACTCGCGCTGATATAATGGGAAGCTACACCTTAAGGGAAATACCCCCTGTTAGGCGGGGTATAATGGTTATGAACAAAAAAGAAAAAGTTTCCCAGGGAGCTCGTGTGAATCTTTGGTATATCTAACGTTTTTACTTATACAGTGACACAGTCATAAAAAATCAACTTATTTATTTTATAAGATACAATAAAATAAGCTGTACCACAATGTATCCTAAATTGACAATAAACGATGTTTTTTACAAATATTTGTATTGGTGACAATTCATTTCAATCATAGATCGACATAATGATTATTCATCCTTATAGGAATGACAAAATCGCTGTCTCAACCCAACGCGTTTCGTCTACAGACTTCATCAGGGGTTTATTGAAATCTAAACAATGCAGAAAACATTTCATAAATATGTTGTTATATTTACCAATATTGGTTTCATGTCAATAGTAAATATAGTATCTACATACCAAAGGTTCACAATATGGATAAGCAAATTAAGTGTGTCTTCAAATGATAATTAAAACACTTAAAAGTGGTGTCGAATTCAATTCCACCACATGGAATATCTGTAAAATTATAACACGTGTTACATATATATTGTGGTAGGAAAAAATTATAGGAAAAAATTATAGGAAAAAATCATATAAACGAGGAGGAACAGAGGAAATAAACAAACTGAAATAACAAGGACAATGGAATTTTCTTAGAGAGATCGAAGCTAACTTATTTGTTATATAATGCAATTGACACTATTTTAACACATAATCACATTATAATAGAAAGACGGACATAACATATCATTTAGATGTTGCTCATTCAAAGTAACACAGATGGATATTGGTATAATGTTATACATACCAATTGGACAGATCATCGGATGTGACCAGTTCAATATGTTGTCCACTATACGGACTTAGTTTAATGATTTAAAAATTATTTTGTATTCGAACCTATGAAAAAATAAGTTCCTAATGACACATGGGTATTGTGCATATTTATAAATATTTTTCTTTTGAAAATACTATTAATTCATTTAATCATTTTTGCCCATATTTTATTTCTATACATACCAATTATATGGAAATTAGCTCGTAAAGCAGCTATTCAATATGTCTCATCCAAGCGTGGATACGACATAAGGTAGACAACTGTAATCGTACCTATGGTGGAGTAGAATGAAAATATATAGAAAACTATAATATAAATATATTAATCATTCCGATTAATTATAATATAAATATGTTAATCACTCCGGCAGATAATGGCTGTATCAGAATTGTAATCTGATACCGAAAAGGTGTCCTAAATTAGCTGAGGGTTTGCCGGAGTTTGTTAATATAAACCAGTATAGCTGGGATAGTATACCCAACCTTTTTGTTATAATATTATCATTAAATATAAAATACTGACATACCTAATGGACATTGATAATCAAGGCAACTAGGAAACTACCCAGATTGGGTTCATTATAGTTTGTACCAAAAGCTGTTAACTAAATGAGATGGTGCTTATATAATACAGTGCTATGACTTAATTTTTTCAAATATATATATATATGTGTACAAAATCACTATACACAGAAAAATCTTTGGGAGTAGACATAATTACCCAAACATTTTAGACTCATAATATTAATACACACCAAAAGAACATGGAAGACCATCAGAATCAGGTGAGCATGTGATTCTGATGGTCTTCCATGTTCTTTTGGTGTGTATTAATATTATGAGTCTAAAATGTTTGGGTAATTATGTCTACTCCCAAAGATTTTTCTGTGTATAGTGATTTTGTACACATATATATATATATTTGAAAAAATTAAGTCATAGCACTGTATTATATAAGCACCATCTCATTTAGTTAACAGCTTTTGGTACAAACTATAATGAACCCAATCTGGGTAGTTTCCTAGTTGCCTTGATTATCAATGTCCATTAGGTATGTCAGTATTTTATATTTAATGATAATATT
This sequence comes from Pseudophryne corroboree, assembly GCF_028390025.1. Taxonomy (NCBI): domain Eukaryota; kingdom Metazoa; phylum Chordata; class Amphibia; order Anura; family Myobatrachidae; genus Pseudophryne; species Pseudophryne corroboree. The sequence continues at coordinate 423,262,596 of NC_086447.1, read as the reverse complement.
ATAACAAAAAGGTTGGGTATACTATCCCAGCTATACTGGTTTATATTAACAAACTCCGGCAAACCCTCAGCTAATTTAGGACACCTTTTCGGTATCAGATTACAATTCTGATACAGCCATTATCTGCCGGAGTGATTAACATATTTATATTATAATTAATCGGAATGATTAATATATTTATATTATAGTTTTCTATATATTTTCATTCTACTCCACCATAGGTACGATTACAGTTGTCTACCTTATGTCGTATCCACGCTTGGATGAGACATATTGAATAGCTGCTTTACGAGCTAATTTCCATATAATTGGTATGTATAGAAATAAAATATGGGCAAAAATGATTAAATGAATTAATAGTATTTTCAAAAGAAAAATATTTATAAATATGCACAATACCCATGTGTCATTAGGAACTTATTTTTTCATAGGTTCGAATACAAAATAATTTTTAAATCATCAAACTAAGTCCGTATAGTGGACAACATATTGAACTGGTCACATCCGATGATCTGTCCAATTGGTATGTATAACATTATACCAATATCCATCTGTGTTACTTTGAATGAGCAACATCTAAATGATATGTTATGTCCGTCTTTCTATTATAATGTGATTATGTGTTAAAATAGTGTCAATTGCATTATATAACAAATAAGTTAGCTTCGATCTCTCTAAGAAAATTCCATTGTCCTTGTTATTTCAGTTTGTTTATTTCCTCTGTTCCTCCTCGTTTATATGATTTTTTCCTATAATTTTTTCCTATAATTTTTTCCTACCACAATATATATGTAACACGTGTTATAATTTTACAGATATTCCATGTGGTGGAATTGAATTCGACACCACTTTTAAGTGTTTTAATTATCATTTGAAGACACACTTAATTTGCTTATCCATATTGTGAACCTTTGGTATGTAGATACTATATTTACTATTGACATGAAACCAATATTGGTAAATATAACAACATATTTATGAAATGTTTTCTGCATTGTTTAGATTTCAATAAACCCCTGATGAAGTCTGTAGACGAAACGCGTTGGGTTGAGACAGCGATTTTGTCATTCCTATAAGGATGAATAATCATTATGTCGATCTATGATTGAAATGAATTGTCACCAATACAAATATTTGTAAAAAACATCGTTTATTGTCAATTTAGGATACATTGTGGTACAGCTTATTTTATTGTATCTTATAAAATAAATAAGTTGATTTTTTATGACTGTGTCACTGTATAAGTAAAAACGTTAGATATACCAAAGATTCACACGAGCTCCCTGGGAAACTTTTTCTTTTTTATATATATATATATATATATATACTAGCTGAATACCCATGCTTCACTACAGGATGAGGATGGTAAGTTAGAATTATAGCTGTTCGTTGACTGACGTTGGTTGGAGATCTAGTATATAGGCATATCTTGCTTCCCTGACCCACTGTGTGTAGTGGGTGGCCCCTTTTTGGTTCCCCAAGGTACCCTGCTCTTCCCACTATACAACTCTCAGTCTGTGGCTTCTTGCTGCCTCCATTCCCCTAATCACATCATGTCAGTGCCACTGTGAAATGATCGTTGTTTTTTCATTTCTTGTATAGCATTGCACATTATGCATCTCCAGATATACTCTGTGCAGCTGGGGGACCCTGCTACTTCCACTATATAACTCTCAGTGTGTGGGTTCGTGCTACCTCCATTCCCGTCCTGACATCTTGTCACTGCCTCTGTCACCTGCAGCCCTGTCCTGCCTGACATATAATGCATCTCATAATATACTCTGTGCTGCTAGGGACCCTGCTCCTCCCACTCTCAGCGTGTGTCTTCCTGCTAACTCCTTTCCCCTCCTCACATCATGTCACTGCCACTTTCACATGAAGCACTGTCATCACTGACATATCATGCATGTCCTGATATAGTCTGAGTTGCTGGCCCACCCTTAGGGGTGCTAGGGGTGTCTTACCCCCACAGTGTTTGTTCCCAGATTGTAAGTCATACGTGTACCAAGTTTGGTGTACATGATTGCACCAGCCATTCCAGAGTTATGCTGTCTGGTGAAATACTCTGTGGTGATGCCTCACCCCTAGGGGTGCTAGGGGTGTCTTACCCACACAGTGTTTGTTCCCCAATTGTAAGTCTTATGTGTAGCAAGTGTGGTGTAAATTGGTCCAGGCATTAAGGAGTTATGCTGCCTCCTGATATACTGTGTGCTGCTGTCCCACCCCTAGGTGTGCTAGGGGTGTCTTACCCCCACAGTGTTTGTTCCCAGATTGCAAGTCATATGTGTACCAAGTTTGTTGTAAATTGCTTTAGGCATTCCAGAGTTATGCTGTCTGCAGAAATACTCTCTGCTGCTGCCTCACCCCTTGGGGGTGCCAGGGGTGTGTTACCCCCACAGTGTTTGTTCCCAGATTGTAAGTCATATGTGTACCACGTTTGGTGTAAATGTACATACAAAAAACATTTTTGGTTATTTACGTGGATGGGCAGTGACATTTGCAAAACCAGTTCTTAGCAAGCACCAGGGACCTAAAGAGAAGCTACTTGCCAAGTTTCAAGATTGTAGGCCTTGTGGTTTAAGAGACTTTGTGATGAGTCAATCAGTGAGTAAAACTCCCTTTTTGCCATATATATATATATATATATATATATATATATATATATAGTTTCCATATAACATATGTGCACTTCCATACTTCTTAAACAGGTGTTCCTTTAGTTCTGTTCCATTTGGTCCAGAGCAAAAATGGAAATATTTCAGAAAGGGCACTCAATAGTCACTTGTCAAAAAATAACCATCACATTTTATTTTCACCCAGAAAGATCTCTCT